>NC_090447.1:263242497-263547914 GCF_031143425.1 Pleurodeles waltl | reverse complement strand
TTATGGGCTTTCAGGGACCAGGAGGAAGCCCTCAGTCCCTACATAATCTTTTAAATTATTATTATTTTTAAATTTTATATACCAAAAAGCCCTTTACGGGCTACCTGTCACTCAGTGGAAGCCTTAAGGCTTCCCCTGCGGTGACATTGCTTCAGCAAGCATGGAACTGCTTTGACAGCAACTCCATGGTTGCTGAAGCATTTTGTCTCTGTCTCCTGGATGCGTACAGGAGACAAAGATGAAAGCTCTACTGTTTGACAGCAGGACCTGCTTTTAAGGTCCCGCTGTCAAATAACTGAGTGTTTGCTGTGGGATGGCTGCCGCTGGAGCATTGCAGCCAAGCCAGAGCAAACAGATATGTCCCGGGGTTGGTGCCCCTGGGCCATAGCAGGAGCCTGACCTGGAAGGTGGTGGTCCCCAGGGTAATCTGTAGCTCCATGAGGGGGGCTGCACGAGGGGGTCCCTGGGGCTTGGGGGTCCCAAAGTAACCCCCATCCTTTTTTTACATTTTGCCCCAGGGGGTGGTGGTTGCTGGGGCATGGGAGAGGCCACAGGACCCCTGCATGTATTTAATAAGAAGCCCAGTGGACGTGGCAGTCCCCAGGGCAGCGGGGAGACTGCAGACACCACCCCACATATTTTAAAAGAAAGCCCTAGAGAGGTGGTGGTCCCCCAGGCAGCAGGAGGGGGATGTGGACTCCCCCTGCACATTAATAAACAAAAGCCCTAGGGAGGTGGCGGTCCCCAGGGCATTTTATAAAATAAAAGCGCCAGGGAGGTGGTGGTCTCTGGAGCTGTGGTTGTGGGGCGTGAGGCCCCTCCAACTTTAAATTTTTAATGCCCCTGGGACCTGGCCAATCCGGGAAGCCTGCAAAACAAGTACGGGAGCCCGCGTTTCTTTTTTTCTTTTTTTTGTCACAAATTTGCGGCAAAAAAAAGAATTAAAAAAAATGTTTTTTGCTCTGGAAGTGCTAAGGGGTCAGGGTGTCCCTACCCTAGCCCCTTTTACTTTATTTCTACTCTTTTTCTGGGACTCAGCTCAAGCTGAGTCCCAAGATGGCTGCCGACACTTCCTGGTTTTAAGTGTTGGCAGCCAAATAGAGCTGTGCATTCCCCAGCACGTGCTCGTCTTTGTTCGCAGTCAGAGACAAATTTGAATTTCCCTACATTTCTCACAAATACTGAACAGATTTTCTCCGAATAAGCGACCTTGCCGCACTGCACTGCATGAAAGGGAAAAGGCAGAAACGCACAGTGATTCCATGGTACTGCGTATTCCTGTCCTTTCCTACTGGTGGAATACTTTTGCCGGCCTAGCAATAATGGAGGAACCTTGCATCATGTTGCAAGAGGGCCTGAATTGTAGGCAAAACAGTTATTGGGCAGCTAAGGAATGGTGCCTGCATAAATACACTCCTGAGAGGTCTTTTGCTCTTTTTTCGCCTGTTGCAGAATGCAGCACAGGGAGAATGAAGTAATAGAAATGTAAAAACATATTCTTTCTCCTGGTTTAGGATCGTTTGTGGACTTCACACATTATGACATGTTTCCAAGTCCAGCACTGATGCTAAATCTGTGAAGTCATCATAATCGGGCTCTTAATGCAGTGGGACACCCACCCTCCATCTGTGGAATGGCTTTCTGATACAGAGTAATGAAAATCTCCAATGTGCGCTGCCTTGCAGAACTCAAGATGATTAGATACATGCAGACCCACACAGGATGTCATTGCTTACCTTTATACATCTTACTTAAGTTTTGCCCTGGCATTGACCACCTTGCATGATGCAAGACCAACTGCAAAAGTTCATATCCAGCCCCTGGGTATTAATTAACATTGGCACATCTGATTAAGTGTGAAACAGTTTTGAATTAAATGCATGGTTCTACATGGTGGCTAAATAGATGTTTGTACACCTGCACTGAACTTACTTGGGTTATATTTGCATATTGTAGTTGGAGAAGTCATTTTTATTATGGCATACTGTAGATTTCTGTTAGACCTGTCAGCCTTACAGAGGTCTCCCTCAAAACAGTTTGCCTCACATTTCTTGCTGTATCTATTTGTTGGTCTTAGGAATCTGAGCAGTTTACCACTGATGACCAGTGCTAAAGTGCATGTGCTTCTCCCCTAAACATGGCAACAATTACCATATTTAATTTACTTGTAAGTCCCTAATTAAGTGGTATACCATTTAACCAGGGCATGTGAATTAAATGCCACTAATGAGCTTGCAGCACTTGTTGTGCCCCCCACTTAAGTAGCCCTTTAAACATGTCTCAGGCATGCACTGCATGGTCTGCGTGTACAGTTTTACTGTACCTTCAAATTGGCATTGAAAACCTCTTGCAAAGCCTTAAACTCCCTTTTTATTACATATGCCACCCTTATGGTAGGCCCTAAGTAGCCCATAGTTCAGGGTGCTCTGTAAATAAAAGGCAGGGCAGGTACTTTTAAGTTTTACATGTCCTGGTAGTGAGAAACTCCCAAAGTCATTTTTCACCACTATGAGGCCCACTCCTCTCATAGGCCAGCATTGAGAATGTTTGATATCAATGGAATGGTAATAATACATCCTCTTTATTGCTAAAGTCAGATTTAACATTACTGTTTTGGAAATACCACTTATAGAAAGTGAGGCTATTAGGCTTCCATCTGCCTTGCAGCCTATCTCCAATCCACATTTGGTTGGGTGACAGCTACACAGTGCATTCCTCTAGACAGCCACAAACAGAGGAAGGTTAGGAGCGTCTGAGCACTCAGCTGCCATCATCTGCATTCTGATGTGCCTGTTTATACCCTACCAGTTGTCTGGAGCAAGAGCTATGAAGAAAGGATGTTTGTGCACTTCATAAACCCTTCTTTGAAGTCACCCGTACTTCAAAGCCACATTTGGGAATAAAAACTGGGTCTCCGACCCCTACCAGCTCAGTACAATATGGGACCTGAGAAGAACCTGGAGTAAATGTTGCTGTGCTACAAGGAGTGCCATGTTGCTGGACTGCTTTCCATTAAGCACTGCTCTCTGCACCAAGTTGCACACCTCTGGTCATATCCTTGCCTGAGGTGCCATTCCAGTCCTGGGCCTCGGAAGTGGGTCTGCATCTGCCTTGTCTGCAAGAATCGATGCATCCAAGTCTTTGCACCGCTCACAACTGACACAGTGCCCTCTGATGCCGATGCATTGCCAATTCAATGACAATGCCCAACCCAACTGTGAGAGTCAATGATGACGCATTGACTTCATCTCAACAGAGTTCAATGTAGATGCGGGATCTAACTGCGAGGCTCGCCACTGACGCATCAACCCAACTGTGTGGATCAGAACCATGCATTGCCTCTGCATCACTCTGGATGTCGATACTTTCTCCATCAAAGGTGCTTTTTCAGCGGGCTCTAAGTGAATCCTGTAGCCGGCCTACCCGCCATCACAGTCATCCTGAATGTTGGATTTACCTCATTCTAGCGCAACCTCAAGTAACCTTTTAGTGCTATTGACTCTTAAGCACTTTTTTTGGTTTATTCTTTAAAAATCCATATCTTGACTTTTACTGGTTGAATTTTTGTCATATTGGTCCCCTTTTACTCAGCTAAATATTCTTTATTTTCCTAAGCCTGTGTGGAGTCTTTTTGTGGTGTTTCCATTGCATTACTCTGTGTATGTTGCACAAATACTTTACACACTGACTCTTTAGATGAGCCTGCCTGCTCTGTGCCTAGCTACTGGAGAATGAGCAAGGTTATCTCTAAGTGTGTATGTAGCTGACTAGAAGTGGTGGTTCCTGCTTTTTACAGGGTGCGTACTTTCACAATCAGAAACCACTGTTCTAAAAAAATCAATATCCCAAGATCAGGCGTAGGTGTGGAGAGGCTATTATGATAGCACTACATTGTTAGTAACTGTTTGTGATACACAATGTACACATTATAGTTGCCCTAATGTGATGTACACTTTTCTCCCTACCTCACATGACACCGGAAATGAGATGGGCACGGTATATTTGCATTCAGATTTTAAAAGCAAAGTCTGCTGGCATTTGTGCCCACCAACATCTGCACAGGCACAGACAACCCCCGCTGCTCATGAATCTATAAGTGCAACTCAGCAGCCCCGCACAACCCACCCCTCCCCTCGACCCATTGGAGGACAACAGCTGCAAGGCACTGAACAAATTAGAAGAAGAGGTGCAGCACAGTCCAATTTAAATGTTTTGCTGGTGCAGAGAATGAGGGAGATGGACAAGAGGATGGCAAGAAGGAAAAAGGAACATAAGAGGCAGGGAGACATTGTGTAGAAGTGCCAGGAAGCACTTGAAAGAATAGTTGCACAAATATGAACTGTTCCTCAGGACTTTACCTTTTCTTTTAGGACTTTACTTTCTATTTTTCTATAAATCTTATATTGTTATATTTATTAGACATAGTTTTAGTTCTAGTTAATTTAGTGTAGGTTTAGGAATAGTTTAGGGTAGTTTTGGATAAGTCAGTTGTTTTCATGTAGCAGTATTTTTTAAATGTTTTATTAGATAGACTTTGAATTGAGTGGGGGTCAATGTGTTATATTAATAAAAATAAGAAAAAAATATATATACACATATCTTGGTTTAGGCTTCTATGTGTTATTAGTATATGTTCAGATTGTAGTTGATTTTTATATTTTACTGAGACATGTGCGTAAAGGGACCAGGGGGTTAACTTGTCATTTGTTAATAGTGGTTAAGTTTGGTTACATGTAAGCTAAGGTACTATAGGATAGTGTTTAGGATGGTTAGTGCAGGTTAGTTAGATTTAGGTCGTATTTTAGTTAATAGTTTTTGCATTTAAATACCTATTCATTGTTCTCTATTTTAATGTTATTTATTTGTCATGAGTTGGTACTATTGTGTTAGGTGAGTACATGATGTTCAGTTTGTTTTGAGAACATTGTAGGAATATGTGACATTGTCAGAGGCTTCTGGACAACCGTAAGTCTGACTCACATTTGAGTTATGTATCGACCATTCCATACTTTAGACACTATAAGTGGGGCTCCGATTTTGATTTTATATAGAGCACAATACAGGTAGTTTCCTTAATGTGGCACCCTGTTTGATAAGGAGAGGGCAGGTAAGTGTTAGATTTGACATTTTACTACAGATTGCTGATCCCTGCATGTGCAGGGACACGAATCGCTGCATAATACTACTGCAGACACACTTGCACCATTGTGCAATGGGTTATGCATTGTTTGCTGGTTTGTAATTGTACAGGAGGTCACACCTGCCCAGATAGCATCCTTCATCATTGGTACATGCTTAACGCTAAGTGTGGGACACCATGCAAGTCACTTAGAAAAAGCTGACAACAATACTTTTGGACTATATATATCAAATTCCCCCCCCCCTTCCTGGTGAGGGGTAGCACTGTTACAGGTTGCCTGGTCTGCCACTAATGCACAAATGTATTGTGCAAATGATGTGACACTAACCACATGATATGACTCTCTGGGGCAGAGTAATATAAGTCAGCTATTTTGTCCTGTGTTTCATTACTCAACATTTATCAGCATACACAGGGCAAGGCAAGGTGCTCTTCCATTTCTTGGTTACTGTCATTCATGGTATTAATTTGACCTTATGCATCCTTGTATGACACAAGTACAATAAAAAATCATGAGGAAAATTGGCCTCAGTATCTGACTAGTATTTGTACAACCATCAAGAGTTATGAATTATTGCTTATCCTTTCTGTGAGCAGTGTTTTCTTTCACATTTGCTAATGATGTTGTCGTCTTTACTTTACAACATTTATGTGGATCATTGTAGGAGAGTTTTGGCCTCACATGCTTCACACATCCCATTAATAAGTGGTAAGTTTTTGCATACTTTGCAAGAACCTTCTCCCTGTGTAAACTACACATTGCTCATCATACCACTGCAATGGATGCAATTGGGATAGATGCACATACAAATACAGCATGTACAATTAACATAAGTTCACTCGTCTTCAGATTCAAAAAAATGACTTTTGGTGTTATAGGTATATTACTTATATAGACTTTTGACGAACAACTATACAAAACTCATAATAGTTTCTAATAATAATATTTTTATTATTCCAAAGGTTCATATCTTCACATTACAGCATGTGAGTAAGTATTTTTTCCTAAGAAACACATAAGTCAAATTGTATTAATTGTGTGTATACATATATTTGGTTACACATGTGACTTCACATTTACACGTTTGTAGTGAGATCAGTGAGGAGGAACAAATTGCCATTGTCAAGTGTAGCAGATTATTTAGGAGTACAAGTGGACAAGGCAAACAACTGCACAAATAAGGAGTATTGTTCTGGGTTCCAAAAACACTGGCATGATGCCTCATACTGGACAGATAGGAAACTGGCTAGGTGGCATTCACAAATGTTTATCAGGGCAGTCTTCATCAGAAACTGAGGAATTCTATATCTTCCTCCTCTGATGCATGAGCTACTTCCCCTCAAAGTTGTGGTGTTAGAATGGGAGGCAGCTGAGAGATGTTACAAGCCGCAGGCAGACACACTCATCAGAGACAGAAGATGTAAATCCCATGTTCCCAACATCATTTGTGAGTACCAGTAAGGCAGCATGGTAGACCCTGGCAAGGGTTTGCTGCTTAGCCAACAAAGCAATGACATTGCTATGAAGGCACTCATTGATGCAATAAAGCACTCCATCTTGGCCTCTATGGACTGAATGGATTTATTGATGGCTCCCAGCTGCCTGACAACTTCACTGGTTTCAGATGTTGTTTTTCCTTCTGCACCATGACACCAGCAATGCCAGCTAATGATTCATCAGTCTCATGTAGCCACGAGTGGGTGTTTGTGACTGCCTTAGTCACCCCCTTCCTAGAGCTAAGACACCTACTGACTCCTTCAAGAGTGCCTGCTACGGTCTCCAACCCCAACTGGACTACCTCAGCTATTCATTGCTGGACTCCTACCACTCAATATCGAAAAGTAACCTGGGGGTGCTCAGAGTCCTGAGCTGTTATGTTACTGGTTGATGGTCCATGTCCAATTTGTGATTGGTCATCTGGAGATCCAACAACATCATCTTCCTTTGCCAGTGACGGAGGAGAACTTTCAAGACTGTCCAGGCGATGTTGGAAAGTATCTCCATCCGGGGGGCAGGATAGCGTTCTCAACAATTTGGACATCATGGACAGGCTGATCTCCAGGAAATATTGTTTGACTCTCTGGAAAGATATAGAAATTTGTTGCTAAGATTGCATACATCTTTCATTCTCAACATGATTGCTAACACTGATGACATCCATTTCATACATTAACTCTCAGTGGACACCAACACCTCCAAAAGATGTCATGCTTTGACCAACATGGCCAACTCTCTGTGAGATTAAGTGCTCATACTCTACCTGACAAGACAGAAGTAATGATATTCTGTAACATAAAGTCACCCTGGTTGCCCGAGAAGTAGGCCTGGACCCCTCACCCTCCAAAACCTCCATCATCATAGACACCAAACTCACCATGAGACTTCAAATTACCACTGTCGCCTCCTCCTGCTTTCACATATTTTGCATGCTCAGACATTTCTTCATATGTCTCCCTCCAGTCAGCTGTAAGACCATCACCCAGGCCCTCATCACGGGCAGACTTTACTACCCCAATGCCCTCTACTACAGCATCTCTGCAAACCTGCTACACAAGTGGCAAACTATCCAACTCACCAAAGCCAAACTGATTCTCATCCTACCTTGCACCATGCACATCACACTTCACCTCAAGAAAATACAATGCCTGCCCATTAAGAGACACTCCCAGTTGAAGATGCTCATCCACACCTACAAGGCACTACACTACCAAGGACCCACCTATATCACCCACCATCTACATTTCCACCAACCAATCATGAACATCCATTCTGCATCACTTGCACTCACCCCCATCACCAATATCCTTATGAGCAACACAGGGCATAGTTTGTTCTTTTTCATGGCAGATTACACCTGGAACAAAGTCACCCAGCACATTAGGATAGCTGCATCAATATGGATCTGTGATAGTTACTGTGCGTCGGGTACTTCAAGCGATCCTACTTGCAGAGCATACTCCCACTCAGCATGTGTATACCCTCTCAGGTGATAGGGTGTCCTTTTAAAAGGACATAACAGATTTTCCATTCCAGTTCACTTTTGGCTGCCTAACCCCAACACAAGCACTCCTGGGTCATGGTGTGAGGAGATCTGCATTGGGATTGACATGTCTGCCAGGTTTGCTAAGTCCTTTATGATGTGCTGCTCCATTCCAGTTTTTTACTTTGTATTTTGGGACTTATAGCCCTGCTCAATTATGTATCACATTACACTACAATTCACAGTATTCAATTGAAAAACCTAGATTGAGACAGCACATCATGCATTGACCTGTCAAACGTGTTAGGAATTGCCTGGGCTGGAAAAACTTTTACTATCCAAGGAAAGGACAGTTATGTGATGGATAGTGTAATATGTGGTCCATTCCTTTGTTTTCCCTTTCACACAACACAGCACAGCACAGCAAAGTGTTTTGCTGCATTGCACTGCATTACAGTTTGAACAATATTCTTCCCTGTTCTCACTCACCCTGCAGTTCTTGCTGGTCTTACTTCAGCACTGTCTGGATATTCCACTCTGCCAACTCTGTTGGGATGAGGGATGCCACCTGCTCCCCCAATAAGTCCGACTCCTTCTGGACATCAGGTCCTTCTCCGGTCCTCATAGCTGCCTTAACGCTTCTGGACATTTTTTTTTCTACACTTGTGGTCATGACACCTCTTCTCACACTCCAAGACTGTCCTCTTTGTTTGTGCAACACAGTTTATCTTGTCCACTATGGTTTGTCATGTTGCATCCGTCCTTGTTGATGGCAATTTTGAGGTGACAAAAATAGTTCATTTTTTTGTCACCTCACTGACTACTATCTGGTTCGGTTTCTTATTGAAGGGTTGTTGTGTTGGGGTAGCTAGCTTAGTGGCTCTCTCTGGCTTCTTCCATGCTTCTCTGTCTTGAATAATATTGTTGTGTACATTGGTCACTTTTTCAAGTGCATACACTTTGCTAAGCAGTGGTATTTGTGGCACGTATAGCTGATCTATGACACTCAAATCGACTTTGTGTCACATAGGTGGTACTTGCATTGCTGCACTTTGCACCATTAACACCACCATTGCATCAACATTTTTTATGCATTTTAGCTCCTTGTGCTGTGGTGGCCATCCCAAAAATATGGCTCTTCCATGGTGCAGAGATATATGCTGCAACAGACCACAAACATTTCTGATGCAAAGTTACGTTGTACATCACTGTGTCTGTATTGATAAATTTGCCCCCAAATGAGTTGTGGGCTTAGAGGTAAACATGGATAAGCCAATCTGACAGAAGTATATTTAGCTTAATTTTGTGGAAAATGAATATCTAATATTCTCACACTTACAAAATACATACTTTGAAAGTATAGTGTTTGCAGTGTGCTATGACAGCTGATCATGTTGCATATCCTGCAAGCTATACCAAACCTCTGCCAAGAAAGGTAGTATCAGAGCATAAGTATATGATAAGACAGGCTGCAAGAATACCATGCGTGGAAAACAGTTTTCCGTCTTTCATGAATAGTTTTCTTTCTTTTAGAATGTATGTACATTGCGACTTAAGATAAAATAACTTGTAAAACAGAGCACAGAAACACTTCAAGAAATATCGTTACCACTGAATATCAGGTCAATTTTGCATTCCACTTTTAATGTGCTCTCAAGCCCTAGGGATTAACGCTGAATAATGACATTTGTGAAATGGTTTACCCTACAGCGAGCCAGATTTAAAAACCTTTTGCACTCTGTTTGCATCACAAACTGTTTACAAATCTATGCAAAACATGTTTTGTTTAATTTACTTTCCAGTGCAAAACTTGTTTTGCACTGAAAGGTTTCACTGCTTTGAGTTACTCTGTATCAGAGCAGGGCTACATGGGTGGTACATGGGCGTTCCATTGCCAATGCCTGCACTTTTTTACACAAAGTCCTATCTACAAATAGTAGTAGACAGGGTTTTGCGGCAAAAAAATGACACTTTATTTCTTCTTTCAATTCTGACTTTGCATGTGTGCTACACTGTACCGCCCACATATAAAGCAGGACAAAATTTACAGTTTGTCTAGGCATAATATTTAGTACTGGAAGGGTATCCTTCCAGTACAAAACCTATGCTAGACAAACACAGACACCTTTGTAAACAGTTAAGGTGTGTTTACGGTGCCCATCCGGTGCTAGGGAGAAAGGAGAATAGGGCTACATCTCTAGATATGGCACTTTCCTCCTCTCTCCCTGTCAAGCAGAGCATTGCAGGAACTTTGGGTTCTGTGCTTCATTGTATAGAAGAGTTGTAAATCTGGCCCAGAATTCCCTTTTGCACAGTAGCAACAAACAGCACAAGATGGTAAACCAGGCATGCAATTTAGGGTTTTTTGCATTGACACATGATGCTTTCAATGGTAGCAAGGCAGAGAGACAGCAGAATAGCGCCACATCTTAGTATGTATGGTGCTGTTCTACTTTCTCCCATCCACTCAATGCAGCAACTTCACATACTGTGTCGTGTTGAGTGATTTCTAAGTAAATCTGGGCTGTAGTTTCAATGACAGATTAGTGGTGTAATCCTTCGGGAAACATCAGTGGTGCTATGTTTAAGGCTATTGTCTATAAAGCTAATGATTTAGACGACCTTGTAGTGCTTCATGCTGTTCATTCAATTTTGCAATCAACAGCATTAGCTGTTTGTTTGCAAATGTAGAGTTCAAAGTTGTTTCTCATGTGCCTCTCTTTCCCCCTTCCTCTCTGACACCCCCTATCAGGCTTCCTGTTCTCCTACAACTCCCACCCCTTTTTCTCCATGCTGGTAGCTGTCTTTCTATTTCTGAACACATTGCTTGCAAACTATATTATTGTCACTAGTGAGACGGACAGTCTATGTCTATGCTTGTTTATTAATTCACTGATGTTGTCCAAACTACTTCTGCTGGAAGTTTGTTCCATGCACTACTAATCTGTATGAAAACATTTCTGAACCTTAATTGCACATTTAGTCAACACCAACCTCAATACCTAAACTCAGGTGATAAAAGCAGTCTTCAAATTAAAAATCTGCAGGGAAACACAACCTAACTAAATATGTAATACTGTTTCTTGTTCAATAAGTCACAAGTGGGAATGCTACCTCCAGGTGAGCCCAGCAGTGTACTTGTAACATACAAAAGAGACAGCTACCCCAACATACATACCAAAACCAATGAACTTTTATCGCAGGTCAAGCAATTGTGTCAGACCAGGCTGGGCCTATCCCTAATAGCTAGACCATGCAGGAGGTATGCAATGATTAGGACATTAACGGGCCTAGAAACCAGAGCCTCTTAATGAGGCTTTACTAGCCCTGTTAGAGTGATACGCTGCTCTTGTCATCATCTTATTCTTCTGACTGATGCATGGGTTTGCCATTGAAATATAGAGTTGTAAGTGCTGTTCTATGATATCTGATGTAATTCAAGTGCTGGTAAAATACATGGTGAGAATGTGCGATTGTTATTGCCACTTAACACTTTTTTTACATTATTCCTGACAATGCATCTGAGGGTTCTTCTTGCGGAGTTGAAGATCTGATCTATAATTGTCTATTTTTGTGCGAATCCCAATTTGTGTATGTTGGAAATTGGGTTATTAGTTGTGTGGTCAGCACAAGTATGAGTTCCTCAGTTGTCCTCAATGGGAACCAAACAGCCAATTGTTGTGCTTCACTCTCACAAGTAGCGAGGTGGAGCAGTCTAAGGCCTACTGAAGGGAGGTGGTATGGGCTAAGAGTCACCAATCACTGGCACACAATAACAACACTCAATAAATGATTGTCCAGTCAGTAGCTTTTCTTTAGAAAAGGAGAAGTACATTTATTATACATACACTACTAAATACTACCCAATAATTTACAAATATAGATTGGTAGATGGAACATACTATGGCTGGCATTGTACAAACACTGGTGATCCCTAGAGGGGTCAGGCAATAACTGAGTGTGTTCAAACAGTCATGGTATATTAAGGTTATTACTTTGGCATGAATCATTGTCATAATTTCAATAATGATTGATCAATAAAATATATACAATCATCATGATGAACCCCAATAAAAACATTTATCAAAACCAAACTTGGTGCTCGTGCATTCTTTTAAGATTGCAATAAGCAGATCAGCCCCTAGAGAGCGACACAATAAGAATATATTTTTAGAAGCATTGCAATGAACCCATAGATCAGCCCCTAAAAGGCATAACCATAAAAAAACACTTTGGGGACAAATATCACAGAAAAGACATTGTAATATAATAATCTATTCATCCCCTAGGGGGCATAGTGCATTATACATTTTCCAGCTTAGCACCTTCTAGATTATTAAGGCTCTCAAAGAACAAACTATGCCCAGCTGCAAGGCAAATGCCCCAGCAATGAGAGAGAATGAAAAAAATTGAATGGTGGGAGAGGTTATTATTTTCGGGTACCCTCTGGCCCAGACAGAAGGAACGCATCATGTTGAATGTTTTGGTGGTCGTGCCATTGTCCTAGGACCACCACAGGCTGAGTTATGGGCAAACATGTGAATACCATGAAAGGTCCAGCAATACACTATGGGGTGAGTTTCACAAGTGCAGTGAATATTGTTACTGTGCTGGCGAGAGCCCCACTGAGGATTTACTTGCAAATGTGGCCTCGCGATGTGTTTTCCAGTGGTTAAGTGGGGGTGCCTTGTCCTGCCTGGGCACCCGAGAGATTGCCTTCATTATAGGGCATCACAGGGAGCCCACCCCCGGCTGCCCTCTCTGGCTCCTCATGATGGCAGCTTGACCGTGTGCTTCAGCGATAGCCAGCAGTCCTCTTCTTGTGTCTGCCTGCTCCCATGGGAAGATGTATATGATGGTGGCTGCCTCAAGTTCCCCCGGGCACAGGCATGGGGTGCAGGGAGATCGGACCATAATGGGGGGTGCATTGGTACGCCTGCATCCTCCTCCTCTTGAGATGGGCCTGGGGATGGAGTTCTGGGCCCTTCTGTGAGGGAGCACGACGGTGCTCTCCCATAGCCTAAACTCTGAGGAAACACAATAGCACAGACTTCCCCACATCACTGCACCACTTGGGGATCTGGGCATGGGACCCTGGCCCCTGTATTGAATTTTGCCTGAGGGATGGGGTCCCTGGGCAAGGTAGCAGAACGGGGAAGGGGCTCAACATATGCCCGCCCCCTCAGCTTGATAAACCCCAGCTTCTTTGTGCCATCCCCTGGGCCTTGGTCCACCCTTGGGAGATTAATCTCATGGCAGCAGAGCCCACACACTTTGAGGGAGGAAATTAGGTCAAAGGTCACCAAACATTAAAATGTCATACCTCTGGCCCCATTGGGCCAATTAGGACGATCCTGGGCTCATTTTACTCCTGATGGTGAGCTTTATCCACCAGGGTCAGGTCTGATGCATACATTTTCCTCACCTCAAAAGCACTGTAGTGCTCCAAAAGCTGGTGCTCCTGGTTCCCTGTGCCAGTTTTCCTTTATAACTTTGTTGGTGGGTGCAGAAGACTCCAGGGATTCCCTCAACTGGTCCTCAGGTAGAGTAAGGGGGCCAGCCTCAATGGCCCTTGGGGAGACCCACTGGTCCTGGGGTCAACTGGACAGAGTCCTGTTTCCTGGGTGAGATCAGGGGGTTCTTCCTTCCAGTTCTCCATGGGAGTCCCAGGATCCAGCAGTGAAGCAGACTGGACATTCACAGGCAAGAAACAATCTTCCCATTGTGCAACAGTTTGTAAAAGGGAGAGGAAGGTTCCAGAAGATGGGACCCATAACCAATCCTTGGGTGCCACATCACCTCTCCAACCCTGTCCCAACCCTTTTGCACAAGTTGGGACAATCCAAAATGGCATCATCAAGGAGCAACTGGTCACATCTGCTCTTAGGGGCTCAGCTCCACCCCTCACTGACATCATTGCCAGGGACCTGCACACTAGTATATCAACTGCAGCCCCGCCAGTGTTTTGGCTCCAGTTTTCTGTGCACTCTCCTTTATTAAGGGGGCTTAGGCAGGCCCAACCCACATGCAGTGTGACAGCTGGGTGATTGATGCAGAGCATTACGCCTCATCCCTTTCCTCCTCAGGAGCAAGGAGAAGTAGTGCTAATTGCTCCTTTTGTGTGGGGGGGCGGCCTTTGTTCCTGCTGCTATAGAGAATATAATTACTGGACACAGCAGGGTGACAACAGGCCTGGGATCTGATCCTGAGCTGAGCCAGGGGAATGTGGAAACTCTGAATGACCCACAAGATGTACAGTTATCATTTAAGAAGTGGCAAATTTGATTTTCCTGCACAGGTTATACTTTAGTTCAAGATATCAATGATCTCTCTAAGCCAAGGAGAAGGGGAAACTACCCTCTAAAGTAGTTCGCTCCCTAGGAGTGTAATGAAGTGGCACTTATAGTTAAAACAGTTAAGCCAACTGACTTTTCCCTAATAACGTACACTTCCCACATGAGGCCTTTCCAAGGTGAATACCCATACCTGCAGAGTCCCTATTGCACCAAGCTACCTGAGTGCTGTTACTGGGCTATGCACGACAGTAGCCTCCCATGTGCTGCCGACACATGTGTGCACACGTGTTCACGTGTACCAAGCCATGTGCCCCTTACCTTTGCTGCGTCATGCAGCCTTACAGTAAAAGACAGGCACAGGTGGTAAAACCCACAGTAAAAAGTCCAAAAGCCGGGTGATACATTAAGCAAAATATCCAGGTGTACTGCTGGGGCAGAACCCAGTGTAACAGGGTGTATTACATTGGATGACAAAAGTTATTTTCAATGCAAGGTTGAAAGATTACATGAAACCTAAGTTAAAATGCTGCATACCCTGCATCTTGCCACACATGCAATTTTGTAAGTGGTTTCAAATACTGAGTTAAAAACATTCACATTAGCTTCCAAAGGTATTGACACTAAGTTCACTTTATTCTAGTACCATTAAATGACTCAGTACATAGATTAAACAAAGAGCAGACGTTAGGGTATTGGTCCAGTAATCCCTAGGGATGTGAAAACAATTGTCAGAAATATGCTAAGATGAGCAGAAAATAAATTCAAGGATATTGCTAAACATATTTTTGTTTTAGACTGTTCCCTACCCTATTCAGAATTTATATAAACGTCCTTCTATATTATTTCTATGTTGCAGCTTCACCAAAGACTATCACTAGAGAATATTTACTTTGAAATATTTAATTGCCTACATATTAGTGGTGAGTACAATGGCAACATATCCTCTTTGATGTTCTCTTATATCTTTCTATTTATCCCCCAATTACTTGGTAAGGCAATCTTAAAACATTACCCTACTTTGAGGTCCCCTCATATAATAAGTTCATTAGTTAGCAATGAAGATCTCACCTTCTTGAACATTGTGTTACTTCTCAACAGTCCTTTTCAGTTGTATCTAAGTTCTGACTATCCATGTTCATCAGTGCTTGTATGTTGGCCAGTGATCGCATAGGGAGCACTTGTGGTGGCAAGGCAAGCAGTAGGGAAAGATGAGAGAATACTGCCTAAAGGAAGTATCCAGGCTGTGGAAGTGACTGATACCTATAGAGGTATTAGAAGAATTATAAAATACATATCTGGAAGGGGAATATGTAAATAACATCCTGTTTCTCATCATGACAGTGTCTATGGCCTCATATGGGATCTACTATTCAATGCATGATCACTAATAGGAGTTGGATTAAAGACTTGCTGAAATGGGTTTGTGTTTGATGCTCTTCCTCAGAGTTGAGAAAATGTCTGTTGAAACATGTGTTTCCTCCCTAAGAGTAATTGAGTTTGCTACAAAACATTCTTTGGCATAACATTTTATTTATCATCAGAATAGTGAATAAATATGAAATCACCACTTATATTAATCTTAAGTAGATCTACCTGCACAAAGGAGTAACCATTTACATCACCAATCAATCACTAACTCAAAAATCTAAATGGTATCAAAGTGAAGGGTTGACAGAGATAAATGAATTTGAACACTACAAGATGCACTTAAACTGCAGGTACATGCCTAAGTACACATGATATAAAATGAGCATTTCTTCATACAAATAAAAACTTATTATGTGGAATGAAGAACCAAGAGTTGAGATTTAAGAATTGGAGTTTAGTATCTCATTTTCCTCTCTATTTTGACCATCCCAGCACATTAATTCCATAAAGCTAGCAGATTTATATTGTCCTTATCTTTAAATACCATGCAAACTGTAGAGAAATACAAGAATATAAATTTAAAAAGAGAGTCAAATCAGGAGTTGTCTTCTATAGCTTTTTACTCAGAATTCCTGCTTTGTCTCTCAGATTTTGGCTTTAAGCATACATTCATAACTGGATATTTTGAAACCGAAAAGCACTAGTGCATCTGGTTCAATGGATCTGAGAGCACTTGAGACGGATCCTGGTATTGAAAATAGAGACATTCAGAAATCTGACATGCATGGAAAATTTGTTTTGGGCCAACAGAAACAAAGGAATCATGAGGAAACTTCCTTGAGTACAAGATCTGGCTAGCAAGCAAGGCAGTAAGGTGTTTATCCACTGCACCATTAAACAGTCTTAACAGAAAAGAAAAGACTTACAGTTACAAACCTAGGGCAATTGTCACAGTTGTTCTAGATTTTTTCTCATATTTGGCAAAAAAATGGTGTTTGATCTTGTTACATTGTCTGACTTCTAAGTGGCAAGAGCATACGTGCAAGGTCAAAAAGCACATGTACGCCTAGATTGAATAAGTAGTCTAAGTTTTATCTGAGCTCAAATGGAAGACCAGTAATTAGATAATATTTCCATGCATTGGAACCTGAGAATGAGAAGGTGGAGCTGAAGACATCTAGAATTGGAGCATGAAAATAAAACCTTAGTTAGGTAGACAGAGGGCTAGAGACCAAGAGGCCATGGAAGAGAAAGAGATGATGCTGTCCATGCATAAAAAATATGGTAGAGCTTGAGTTGAAGAGCAATCTCATATCCAGTTTCTCAGGTGGGAGGGAGGGCGTGGCAAGAGAAGTGTCAATCAAGTGAAACGCTAAATACCACCTCCTGAAAAGGGGTGGGAACTAGTTTTACAAATGTTGGTGACAATGATAATTTCAACTAACATATACTTTTAAAACTAGAAAAATAACTTTAAAAGCGTATTTTGTTGAGCTGATTCTTGCCAGAATGCACCGAAGCATTTCTGACACTACTTATCGAGCACTTTTTAGGAATTTCTAATAAGAAAGTCCCATCCTGTGTCTCAGTTGTGCCCACAAAAAACAGGGATAACTTCATACAGTTTTCCAAGAGCTAGAACTGTTGGGTGGATATGGTATTAGCATCATTGAGTGGATTGATCAAAGTAAGCAATTTCCTTCAATTCCAATTTTTTTATGTGATAGAGACCCCAACTGCGATCAACAACTAGATCATTACAACACATGGATATGCCTCATAAAATTGATATCAATACATTCAAAAAAGTTTTAAAAAATGATTTACAAGATGTATAAACATAACAAATGAACTCTTTCAGTGGACATAGAATTAAGTTAATCAGATTGGACTAATTTGTTACATTAAATTTGAAATATGGAGGGGTTATGTAGTGGATATGGGGTATTGCAAATGGTAGACAAATAAATAAAACATGACTTAAGTCTTCTACATAAATCTCATTAAACAGTCTCACTATTCAGAGATAATCAATTAATCTTATACGTTTTCAAAAAACCTACTGCCTGTAATGGCGTCTTGCATGCTGCAAGTACTCATCCTAAAAAGACCATTGAATTGACACCATACAGTGAAATGGTGAGAGCCTGACGTAACAGTAGTCAACAAGAACACTTTGAAAAGAGAATACTGGCAATAGAACTTGAGTTTTGTACCAGAGAATATGATGAGGGTGTTCTTAGAAGTTCCAAAACAAAAATTATGGAAATTGATAGAAAATTCACATTGAAAAATGATCACATAAAAAATGAAAAAATGAACAATAAGAAGATCAAGAGGAAACAAGAGATATGCTTTGTCACTAAATATAACCTTTATAGTAATCACATTTTCAATTTATTAAGGAAAAACTGGCACATTCTAAATTCATCCACATTACCTGAAGGAATTTGATCCAAAAAGCCCGAAAAAGTCTTTCTTAGGGGCAACACATTAAGAAATATATTATGTCCCAGATATGTGAAAGGAAATCAGAGTAGATCAGAAGTTGAAACATGGTTACCTGCAAAACCGGAGGGCTTTTACATATGTGGAAGATGCATTGTATGTAAAATTTAAGTTACTAAAATACAAAAGTTCATATACAATACTCAGGTTGAATATACCATCAATTCTGTTATTAACTGTAATACCACATATGTCATATACATATTAGGATGTTCATGTGGGAAACTACATATAGGTATTTGCATTTAAAGTTTAAAAACAAGGGTGATGGAACATGTGAGAGCCATAAAAAATGGTGATGTGAGATATCCTCTGGCTACTCATATACAATTGGTCCATCCTACGAACACCCAAATATGGTTTTATGGTTTAGAACATGTGCCCCAATGTGAAAGGGGAGGAAATGTGGGAACTTGCACTCAGGCAGGCCGAGGCAAGATGGATATGTCATTTACTAACAGCTTATGAAGGATTGAATGTAAATAATTAATTTCACTATTCTTTGGGAATATGACTCAAAAGAGATATATCAGTGACATAAGAGCCATCTCGTTTGATGGTAGAACTCAATATTTGATTAGTAACATACTTGACTTGAGATAATTAATATATTCTTTGTGGGATGTCATATGGTTTTATGCTGGGTATTAAGGTAGTAGAATAATCTATATATTTACAGATAATTGATAGGAATATATTGTGAACACAAGTTTATGAGACACCAAAGGAATGTGAATACAGATTATGTTTTTTCTCCTAGAAATTGATAAGAGTTCTGAAGTTGTTATTAAACACAGAGAGTTAAGGAAACAGTGAACTGATAAGTTTGTTATAGTTAGAATGAGATTTAATTTTTATAAATTTCTTTGAACCTTTACAGATAAGTTGAACTCTCACACACTATAGATATAAACACTTGATTTATGAATAACCAGAACAATTTCAAATGGCCGCCATGAGCGAATGTATTGAAATAGAGTTGGAGAGAAACTATTCAGTTTAGAAATAACAACTATCAATTTAACATACAATGGGAATACTTCAAAAATGGCCGCCATGATTGCTTGCAATAAATGGCCGCCAAGATAATATGCAACATAAGGAGAATTGAGGTAAATTAGTTTGCCACTAATTAAGATCTGACAAGTGGAATAAGTAAGATTTGATTGAATAATGTCTGAATTTCACAAACAAGTGGTATCCTTTTGTATTAATGAGAAATACATCCAATTTAATAAACAACGGGAACAATAAAAAATGGCTGACATTTGTGCATATACCGAAATGATATTGGAGGGAAATTATCTAGGTTGAATCAAATCACTAACGTCACAGAAGTGACATGAGTAAAATATGATAATATTGATCCAAATCTATTATTATATAAATAAATAGCGCTTCGTTATATGATGGAGTAACACACTCGACACAACACATAATAGGAACACTTCAAAATGGCCGCCATGGGTGGATGTATCAAAGGGATATTTGAGGTAAATTAGGTTGGCACTGACTAAGATCTCAAAAGTGGGATAGGTAAATGTGAAAAGATCAAATGTGAAGTTTCTGAAAACAATAAATATGTCGAAAGCGAAGAAACGAGCAACGTTCTTGTTTATCATTGAAGAACATATTTGTTTTATAAATAACGTCACCATTTTAAAATGGTCGCCATATTTTGAACTTCAGTAATGAGGCTTGAGGAAAACCATCCAGGTGTCAATAATTAATGACAAATATATAAATGGCAAGATGAGACATGACAATATTTGTTTTGTTGTCGCCAAACTGAATCATGCTAAGAAGAATTTTGTATTTGATTCGTAAGGTAGGAGCTGTTCTGAGCGAATAGATAATTATGTATGAGCAATCAATCCTATAGTTTGTTATATATAAAGGCAGATATTTGAAATGTTATTGAATTTAGTTTAACATGACTAAGTGTGAACAGAATTTGACAAGGTGGATAAGCATTCTTGGATTTGAATAGTACTGTTATGCGATTTATTGCTGCAATTTTGCTGAAAAAGGCTGCCATGTTTAAATTGGTAACAACACATTGCGTTATACACCCCAGACTACGGTGTTTAATGATTTCCACATAGCCGGCAGTCTGGTTAAGGTGGAGTAATTTCAATTTAGGGATCTTAGACAATGGGGGTCATTACAACATTGGCGGTAAAAGGCGCTTACCGCCGTGCAGAAGACGGCCAATACACCGCCGCGGCGGCGGTATTCCGCCACAGCTATTATGACACACATCTTGGAATCTGCCGAAATTCAGACACCCACACAAGACCGCCACACCAAAGGTCAGTGATAAACTGGCGGAAACAAATCCTCCACCTCCACGCCAACAGAAACACGCCCATGCTATTACGACCCACGAATCCACGCGGCGGCCTTTCAACCGCGGTATTCCATTGGCGGTACACACACATCTTCAAAACACTGCCACATTGGACAATTCAAAATACACAGACCTGAGACACATACAAACAACACTCCCACACACCCAATACAATATAAAACACACACCCACATCACCCACAAACCCCTACGACCAAAAAAACACGAACGAAGGACAGAGAGAGAGCACAGAATAGACAACCCCATCACACAGAGGCACACAACACCATCACCCACACAACATCCAAGCACAAAACACCACACACCACTACACTCACCACACTCATCACCACATACACCACCCCACACATCACCCACACCACCCCATGTCACGCCAAAGACACCCCGGCTTCTCCGCGGAGGAGCTCAGGGTCATGGTGGAGGAAATCATCCGGGTAGAGCCACAGCTGTTTGGATCACAGGTACAGCACACATCAATAGCCAGGAAGATGGAGTTATGGCGCAGAATAGTGGACAGGGTAAACGCCGATGGACAGCACCCAAGAAATAGGGAGGACATCAGGAAGAGGTGGAACGACCTACGGGGGAAGGTGCGTTCAACGGTCTCCAGGCACAGCATCGCAGTACAGCGGACTGGCGGCGGACCCCCACCTCCTCCCCCACAACTAACAACATGGGAGTAGCAAGTCTTGACCATCTTGCATCCTGAGGGCCTCGCAGGAGTCGGTGGAGGATGGGACACTGGTGAGTCAAATCTTAACTATCATATCCCCCACCCTACTTGCATGTTATCCCACACCCCCACCCTCGCCCCATCCCCTATCACTACAACTCCTCGCTAATGTACCCATGACACAAACCACCCATCCCAACACCAAGCCCTGCATGACACAACCAAGCATTGGACACCCCTCACTAAAGCATGCCCACTGCACATACCCAGAACACCCCCCCAACCATCACCACACAAACCCACACACAGGAATGCTTGCACTGGGGTACACAAACACCCACCCATTGCACACCATTACACACACACATGCAATAATAATGCTCTTATGCCCATGCAGGAACACGAAGGACCGTCACCACACCAGAGGGTCCAGACAACACCACTCCACCCCCAGAAGAGGCCTACAGTGACGAGAGCAGCTCTGCCCTACTGGATCCTGATGACCAGCCCGGACCATCGTGGGCCTCGGGACAGTCGGTTCCCCTTGCACAGGCACAGCCCAACACCGACCTTCCACCCTCTGGTAACACCAGCACAGCACCCACCCAGCGGGCCCAAACCTCCCTACCCAGAACAGGTCAATGAGCGGTGTGTCCACCACTACAGGGCACCCAGGGTAACCCACCACCCCAACAACAACAGGGACCTGGGGGCAGTGGTAGTGGGCACACGGTCCAGGGGACGGAGGAACAGAAACACAGGGGAACTGGGTGGGCTGCTGTGCGACAGGGGGCGGACAGGGCAAGGGAACCCACTCTCCACGAGGCCCTCTCCTCCATCATGGGAGCATACCACCACTCCCAGGAGATGAAGGCGATGGTACTGGACAAGTTGCAGGAGACCCTGCGCCTGCAGGACGAACTGTATTTGGGGTTCAGGGAGGAACTCAGAACCATCAGCTCCACCCTGGGCACCATCGTAGGGGTGCTGAAGGACATACAGCAGACCTTGAGGGACACCGTGGCACTCCAAGGGGCCCCTGTCACTAGCCAGGACGATGAAATGCCCACCATCTCCGCTGGCGCTAGTGGACAGGACGCCCCGCCACAGGACCAGCACACCAGCACCCCACCCCCTGCAGACGGAGAACCACCACGCAAGCGGTCCCTGAGATCCAGGAACAGGACAGAGCAAGATGGCAAGACCCCCGCCAGGAAATGAGACCACCCTGATTGTCACCCCACTGTCCCACTTTGGTACCCTGTCCATACTTAAACTGCCCCAGCTCCACTTCCTATGCCCAGATGGGCAGTGCACCTGTGAGACTAATAGACTGGACTCTGCCATGGACATTCCTCCGCCATCACCCATCCTCATTTTACAAACCCCTCACATTTCAGAGCACTTCAATAAACACCCTTGAAACACAAAACAATCTGGAGTCAGTCTGTGATTTAGTAAATATGTATTATCAATGACAGTGTCATAATGGGTTTACCATTGTAAGGCTAACATACATATGTCACACATCACAAGCCCTTGAAGGATGCAAGCAGTTGACACGTAGTTAACCACACCTGTGAAACCGTAATGGAAGGGTACAACTCAGTTACCAAATAGTGATTTAAATCGAGAAACAGGAAAGAGGTAGACGTGTGAAAGTTAATGTAATGGTAAAAATGAAAATGTTCTCACCTGTGTCTCACTGGAAATATTGCTGTATGACTGACTCCCTGTTGTCGTTGTCTTCTTCCTCAGCTTCATCCTCATCACTGTCCACAGGCTCCACAGGCTCCACAGCTGCTACAACACCGTCATCTGGATCATCCTCCTGCAGAATAGGCACCTGGCGTTGCAAAGCCAAATTATCGAGCATGGAGCAGGCGATGATGATGTCGCACACCTTCTTCGGTGAGTAGAATAGGGATCCACCTGTCATATGGAGGCACCTGAACCTGGCCTTCAGGAGGCCGAAGGTGCGTTCGATCACCCTCCTAGTCCGCCCATGGGCCTCATTGTAGCGTTCCTCTGCCCTGGTCCTGGGATTCCTCACTGGGGTCAATAGCCAGGACAAGTTGGGGTAACCAGAGTTCCCCAATAGCATATACGGTGCCTCTGGAGTTGAGCCATCATATCAGGGATGCTGCTATTCCGCAGGATGTAGGCGTCATGCACTGAGCCAGGGAACATAGCATTTACCTGCGAGATGTACTGGTCTGCCAAACAGACCATCTGGACATTCATGGAATGATAACTCTTCTTGTTCCTGTACACCTGTTCACTCCTATGGGGGGGGATCAGAGCTACATGGGTCCCATCAGTGGCACCTATGACATTGGGGATATGTCCAAGGGCATAGAAGTCACCTTTCACTGTAGGCAAATCCTCCACCTGAGGGAAAATTATGTATCTCCTTACGTGTTTCAGCAGAGCAGACAACACTCTGGACAACACGTTGGAAA
The DNA here is from genome assembly GCF_031143425.1 of Pleurodeles waltl. Lineage (NCBI taxonomy): Eukaryota > Metazoa > Chordata > Amphibia > Caudata > Salamandridae > Pleurodeles > Pleurodeles waltl. The sequence goes on along the minus strand of NC_090447.1, from coordinate 263,524,116 downwards.
ACATAGGCTGGGACATCCCTGATGCCATGGCCACTGTTGTCTGAAAAGACCCACTTGCAAGGAAATGGAGCACTGACAGCACCTGCACGTCAGGGGGGATTCCAGTCGGATGGTGGATTGGTGACATCAGGTCTGGCTCCAACTGGGTACATAGTTCCTGGATAGTGGCATGGTCAAACCGGTAGGTGACGATGACATGTCTCTCTTCCATTGTCAACAGGTCCACCAGCGGTCGGTACACCGGAGGATTCCGCCATCTTCTCATATGTCCCAGCTGACGGTGCCTACGAAGGACAACAGCGAAGAACCAGTCATTATTCCTCCAGGTATGTACCCACAGTTACACACAAGACTACACCACTCACAAAACCCTTCCTGTATGTGTGTTGAGTGTAGGCCTAGCTATGTGTGACGCAGTAGTAAATGAAGCCATGTGGGCCCCTGAAATGGCGGCTGCCTGACCTCTAAACTGGGACAATGGGATCGTGGGGTAACTGCACTGGCGTTGCACACCGTTGCGGTAGGCGGTCGTAGACCGCGGCGCAATGCTGCATTGGTTAACATGGGACCCTATGGGTCCCAGGAGCCAATGAACAGGTGCGCCGGCGGTGATGATGCGCACCGCCGCGGACGTCAGCGCCGCGGACGTTACCCCCATTTTCTATCTGTTCACTCACTAGATATCTGACCTTCGACAGGAGAGGACCTACACTGCAAGTGCTGCTGTGACCTTGGTCTGGAAGCGACAATGGCTGCTGCGTCTGAGGAAAGGGCCCCTGCCTTCACTGCACAGGAGTTGGAGAAACTGGTAGACGGGGTCCTCCCCCAGTACACGCTAATCTACGGTCCTCCAGACCAACAGGTTAGTACACAGGGAGCACGTTGTATGGGCTAGGCCTGGGTGGAGAGGGCTGCCTGTAAGAGGGAAGGGGGCAGAGTGCAGTGAACATGAATGACTGTGAATGCATGTGCCACATGGCAAGGGCAGGGATGTGGGCCACTCACTTCGACGGTGCTCTTGCTAATGACTTCTCTTCTTCCCCTGTGCATGTCATGTAGGTCAGCGCCCACCAGAAGAGGGACATCTGGCGTGCCATCGCCAAGGAGGTCCGGACCCTGGGGGCCCACCAGAGACGGGGCACCCACTGCCGTAAGAGATGGGAGGACATTCGCCGCTGCAGCAAGAAGACGGCGGAGGCTCAGCTGGGGATGGCCTCCAAACGTGGGAGGGGTGCCCGTCGTACCATGACCCCCCTGATGTTCCAGATTCTGGCGGTGGCCTACCCGGAGTTGGATGGGCGCTTGAGGGCATCACAGCAGACACAAGGGGGTGAGTACAACCTCATTCTGTGGACTTTGCGTGCAGTGGAGGTGTCTGGGTGGGGGAGGTGGGCTGTGGGTGTCCCTAGGCCAGGGCGAGCTAGGTAGGCAAGGCCCCTCCGTAATGTAGGCCATGTGGCACTCTACCCCACCTCAGCTGAGTGCCAAGTCGAGGTATAGTTGCCCCTGTGGCATCCATGTGCGCAGATGTCCACCATTGCCATATAGGCCATATCCCAGAAATTGCATGTGCAGAGGGCAGGAGCACGGCGTAATGCAGGGGGCTGCTGCGTTTGTCTTGTCCGCCAACGGTAGCGGTATGCCATGCACTAAAACTCTCTTTCTTCTGTCTCCCCCCCTTTTTCTGCTCTCCCTGTCCTTTTGTGCATCAGCATCAACAGGCAGAGGTACAGTGGCACCGGAGCACGAGGGAGCTGCATCCCACATGGCCATGGAGGGCCACACCACGGACTCTGAATGCACCAGTGGGACGGAGGGCGAGGGGAGCTTCACGTCGGCCACTGGATCACCAAGCAGCGACACGGACTCGTCCGCCGATGTGGGCTCACTTGTGGTGGCGGCACCATCTGTGCCCCCCACCTCTACAGGTACAGCCGCCACCTCCCCTACCAGCCCCGCCCTCCCAGCAGCCCCTCAGCATTCGCCCCATGCCCGCTCACCCAGGAGGGTGGGCATCACCTTTGCCCCAGGCACCTCAGGCCCTGCCCCAGTCACCCCTGCTGCCCTCAGTGAGGAGGCCATTGACCTCCTCAGGTCACTCACTGTTGGGCAGTCTACCATTGTGAATGCCATCCAGGGTGTAGAACGAGAGTTGCAACACAGTAATGCATTCCTGGAGGGCATTCATTCTGGTCAGGCTGTCCTTCAGCGAACCCTGCAATCTCTGGCCTCAGCACTGATGGCAGCCATTGTCCCTGTGTCTAGCCTCCCCCCTCCAACTTCCTCCACCCAGACCCAATCTCCTGTACCCCAGCACATCCCAAGCACACCTACAGACCAGCATGCACACAAGTCAACACACACAAGTAGCTCAAGCAAACATAGGCACCACACACACCACAGGCACTCACGCAAGCCTCACCCACATACAGACACAGCAACATCCACTGCCTCCACTGTGTCCCCCTCCTCCTCTTCTCCCTCCTCCCTCCCAGTCTCGTCTACACACACACCTTCATGCACCACATCTACAGGCACCATGAATCGCACCAGGACACCCAGCACCACAAGCCGCTCACCTGCACTCAACACCTCTACTGCCATTTACACGTCCCCTGTGTCCTCTCCCAGTGTGTCTGTGACGCCCCCTCCCAAAGTACCCAAACGCCAGCAATCACTCACCCGACATCCATCCACCTCACGACAGCCTCCAGTACCTGCACCTGCACCCAAAATACCTAAAGTGACACTTCCGACAACCACCTCCTCTTCCTCCACTCCCAGACCCCCTCCAACTACCCATCCCAGTGTTCGTCAGAAACTGTCCCTCTGTAAATTTGACCTTTTTGCCCCCACCCTCCCCTCCAATTCATCAGTCCCGTCGTAGCGCCTCAGCCAAAAAGCCTCCAATACCAGTGGTGCCTGTTCAAGGTTTGTGGAGTGCACCGTCCACCAGGGCAGGCAGTAGGACCCGGAGCCAAGGCACTGGCAGCCCACCCCCTGTAAAGGCTCTAAAATTGGAGAGTGGACGACGGGACCGTGTTAAGACTCCTGGTTGGAAAACAACTGACACGGGTTCCAAGGGGATTGGAGAGTCAGCTGTGACTCCACCAAAGGTGGGGAAGGGCCAGAGGAAGTCTGCCCAGCCTGTTGTGAGTGTCACGGCGGAGAAGTGCGCCATCATTTCCGGCGGTCGAGACACAACCGCCAGCACCGGCATCACTGGTCAGGAGACCACCACCGGAGTCACAGCCCAGGAGGGCCCAAGTATCGTCACTGGTCAGGAGACCACCGCCGGAGTCACAGCCCAGGAGGGCCCAAGTATCGTCACTGGTCAGGAGACCACCGCCGGAGTCACAGCCCAGGAGGGCCCAAGTATCGTCACTGGTCAGGAGACCACCGCCGGAGTCACAGCCCAGGAGGGCCCAAGTATCATCACTGGTCAGGAGACCACTGCCACCGCCGGAGTCAGTGCCCTGGAGGGCCCCGGCTGCCACAGCCCTGCTGGGCAATGATGGAACGTCATGCCACACACCAATGTCCAGTGTAGAGAACGTCATGCCACACACCAATGTCCGTATCAGAACCGCCATGTCACAACACCGCTGAACAGTCCTGAAGCGCCATGTCAAAGCACCACTGAACAGGCCAAAGACCGCCATGGCAAAGCACCGCTGAACAGGGCAAAGACCGCCATGGCAAAGCACCGCTGAACACTCCTGAACGGCCATGTCAAAGCACCGCTGAACAGGGCAAAGACCGCCATGGCAAAGCACCACTGAACAGGCCAAAGACCGCCATGGCAAAGCACCGCTGAACAGGGCAAAGACCGCCATGGCAAAGCACCGCTGAACAGGCCAAAGACCACCATGGCAAGCACCGCTGAACAGTCCTGAACCGCCATGTCAAAGCACCGCTGAACAGGGCAAAGACCGCCATGGCAAAGCACCGCTGAACAGGGCAAGCACCGGGTAGGACTGAATGGACCGCCACATCAGGCATCCTTATCCCATGTGCAGCTGGGAGAGTGACAGGACACGACCTTTCACGGGGAGACTCATCCAGTCTGGGCACAAGTCCCCCCCAGTACCAGTAGAGACCTGCATCTACTTGGGAGACTGTGGCTTTGCACTCCCCAGGATGGCACAGTGGGCAACCCACCCACTGTAGTGACTTGAGAGACTGTGGCTTTGCACTCCAAAGGATGGCCAACCAAAAACATCAGCCCAGGGCAACCGTCCCCACACCTGTGTATCCAGGTCTCAGACTGATGGAACACAAGTACAGAGGCCACAGTCACCCCCTACCAACAGGCAGGAAGATGATGGCCCCAGTACAAGTGGTACCGCCAGACCGGTGCAGGGAACACAGGCACATGGGGCTAGGCCCAGTGGGAGGGCATCAGTGGCCCAGGGGGGAGGTCACAGGATGGATGCTGCAGCTCATGACGTGATCTCTGAGGTCCTGGGAGCATATCACCATATCCAGGACAGATTGGCCCAGATAGTATCCACCCTGGAGCAGAGTCAAAGGATGCAGCTAGCACACCACCAAGAGGTCATTGAGCAGTGGAAACTGCACAATGCCACAATGGCTAGCATAGCAGGTGCGCTGCCTGCACCATGTCCCAACACAGCCTGAGGCCCACAAAGACCAGGAAGCCCCTACTACAGGCCAGGATACAGACCGGACAACAACAACATCAGCAGCAACTGCACATGTACCACCCTCTCAGGACACACAGGGGACATCCATCTCAACCTGTACTGGCCAACAGCAGGCACCCAAATGGACCCTCAGGCCCAGATATGGCACAGGAACGCCTCCCAAAACCAAGGCCCCCTCAAAGAAGTGACTTTTGCAAGAACTGTCCTCCAAGTGTCCCACTGAATCAACGACCAAACCATGTGAAAACTACAACAAACTCTTGTAAGCATTGATGGACCTACCATTACTGCCAACAATGCTGCGACCATGTTGCCATATTGTACAACCACCAGTAGCCCACTCCCATCACTATAATCTGCACAATTTAATCCCTATACCAAATAAAACACCTTTTCACCTGTTACAATGTCCCCTGTCATTAAGTTTAAACAAAGTGAAGTATGGATGCAACTATATGATCACTCTTTTATTATTATCTGAGTAGCAGGAAATGCACCACCCACATTACATGTTGTTGTGCCTACAGATGTCTTGAACTATTATACTATATTGTAACCTTTCCTATGCAGACCTGGTCACAGTGGCAATGAATATTGACCCAACACCCCTCTAGATGACAATGCACACTGACAGTATGATGCACAGACAGCATTCTCATCCAATTGTCCCACAAAGTTACTGGAAGTAGAGTTGTATCAGTTGGGTCCTGGTATTTACATCTTCCCCCTCCTCATCATCACCATCACTCTCATCCCCTCTCTGAGGAAGTTGGTCTGGGTATACAGCACCCTCCTCCTCCAAGAGGGGGATAGAATTTCTCACAGCCACATTGTGCAGCATGCAGCAGGCCACCACTATTCTACACACCTTTTCAGGCCCATAGGCCAGGGAACCGCCAGAGATATGTAGGCAACGTAATCTACCCTTCAGGAGACCTATTGTGCGCTCTATCACCCTCCTTGTACGTCCATGGGCCTCATTGCAATTCCCCTCTGCATCTGTTCCAGGATTCCTCACTGGTGTCAGGAGCCAACGCAAGTTGGAATGCCAGAATCACCTAGAAAAAGGTGCAAAACAGGACTGTCATTGACAACCCTCAGAGGCAGACAGCCTGGGTATCTGCTATGTGGCAATAAGTGTCAGAAACACCTACCCCTGATCCACCCTATGTCCTCTTGTAGTTGTTCCATCTTGTGTGGCACACTACTGTTCCTCAGCACAAAGGAATGATGGACTGAACCAGGGAACAAGGCATTCACATGTGAGATGTACTGGTCTGCAGTACACACCAATTGAATGTACATGAAATGAAAGTTCTTCCTGTTTCTGCTGTACACCTGTTCACTGACTCTTTGGGGGATGATAGCTATGTGGGTGCCATCGATGGCACCTATTAACTGGGGTATGTTGGCAAAGGCATAGAAGTCCAACTTGATGGCAGGGAGGTCAGCACTTTGGGGAAACCTCACATAGGACTGTAGGTGTCGTACAAATGCATTCAGGAATCTGGACAGTATAATGCTAAACATTGGCTGTGAAAAACCTGCACCCATGCCCACTGTCACTTGAAATAAGCCCGTGGCCAGGAAATGGAGTGCAGAGAGCACCTGCACTTCAGTAGGGATGGCATGCTGATTACGATTTTCCGGTGTAAGTGCTGGATCCAGTAATGCACAAGTTCATGAATAGTTGCATGAGTGAATCTGTAATTGATCATGATGTGACGCTCCACCATGGTCCGTAAATCAACAAGTGGTCTGTACAATGATGGGGCCCTTCCTCACAACAAGGGTCTGTACCTAGGAGGAGTTGAAAACATGTGTGAGGAACACACATACTTCTGCACACATTGTTTTTCCTTCAGCACTGCTGGCATGATTGTCGACGATACAACTGCTTAGTGTGTGTGACATTACAGCAACATGACCACAATGATATATCAGGACTGGTTAGGTGAGGTAATGTATATTGTTACATGCCTATGGGTGTTTAGGGGACAATAGGGCCTTCATTGTGCTGATGAGGGTTTTTACAACTGCGTACTTAAGGCCAAAATGTCTGCCCCCTGTAATCCAGAAGTGTTGTGATGGAAGTCACCTCAGACCACTAGCGGTTGACGTAATAGCGTAAGGCGGTGTTTACCGCAGTGCGCAAATTAATTGGTTAACATGGTTGTAAATGGGCATTCTTAGCGTATCATGATCGCCACCAGTGGTGACGGTGAACACTGCCGCGGTGCGTATGTGAACTCGTACCCCAGCTTCACTTGACTCCCTGATCTCGTGCATGCAGGTACTCCACTGAATGTACTGCTGTGTCCTGCCTCTCGTCATGGAAATGGCACGTATTGCAGGGGAAAGGGCCCCGGCCTTCACCAACAAGGAACTGGAGAAGCTCATGGATGGGGTCCTGCTCCTGTACGCCAAGCTCTACGGTCAGACAGAGGTATAGGTGAGTAGGAGGATTGGGGGGCGTGGATTTGTGTAGTGGTGGGTGTTGGCAGCATACATGTGTGCACTTGTGACACTATATAGTCCAGGGTTCCTGACATTCTGCGTGTGTGTGTGCTGTTAGGCGGTTTGAAATGTCCGTCCCATAGTGGACGTATAGCCAGCCGTATACGATTGGTCCGTGTCTGACCTCAGTGTTACTTTTCTGTGTGTCCCTTATAGGTAAGTGCCCACCAGAAGAGGGGACTTTGGCATGCCGTCGCCAATGAAGTGCGGACCCTGGGGGTCTACAACCAGCGGAGCACCCACTGCAGGAAGAGGTGGGAGGACCTGCAGCACTGGGTGAGGAAGAACTGTGAGGACCAGCTGGGGAAGTCCTCCCAACGAGGAAGGGGTGCCCGTCGGGCACTGACTTCCCCTTATGCAAAGCATCCTGGTGGTGGTGTACCCGGACCTGGATGGGCACTTGAAGGCTGCACAGCAGTCACAAGAGGGTGAGTACATATACTATATTTTGGCTCCTTGATGGATGTGTGTGTGTGTGTGTTCGTATTTATGCTGTCTAGTGGCAGGAACTCTGACTGATGTCCATCTACATAATGGCCCCTGTGGGAAGTAGGGGTGTGTGGGTTAGGTCGGCAGTACGTCAGGCCCTTAAGTTCATTGGGGAATGGCTGTAGAGCAGGGTTCTGGCCACTAGTCAGGGGCATAGCTCTGTGTATAGCGGTAGGTGCTGCCTGGTGTAATATTTTCTGGGTGGGCGTATGTGTGAACCACTAATGTACCTCCATTCAGCTATTTACTATTTTGTCTCCCCATCCCTGTTCTCTTGTGTTGTCTGTGTGTATCAGCATCATCTGACGAGGGAGCTGAGGCACCGGCGAGTGGGGAGGCAGCGGCCCACGGATCCACAGAGGCAGAGTCACCCGACGCCAAGGGGACCAGTGGGCTGCAGTCACCATAATAGCACACATCCATTCATGCACCCCAGACACCACACCTGCACTCACCACAACGACTTTAGTTGACACATGCAGCACACTCACCAGACTTGAAGACACCCAGACAATTTCCATTAACACTGGCAGCCTGTCTTGTACCACTGTGTGCACCCCCTGTCCTCCCAAGACACTCAACCGCACCAAAACACCCACCCATCACACATCCACAACACCTCAGCATACTGTCAAGTCACCTGCACCCACGTCACGCACACCTACACCTGTCACAACCACTCCCTCTACCCCCACTCCCACTCTTTCCTCCAGGTCCACCCCAATTGCACCTAAGATACTTTTCCTATCCCGTGTTGACCTATTTGAACCCACTGGCCTACCCGGTCTCGTCCCTAAACGTGCTCACCTCCTTGCCCTGTCCACTCCTCTCACGTCACAGCCCGCCCAGTCTGCCGTTCCCATTCCTGTGCTACCTACCCTGTGACAAAGAGATCCCGTGCTGGCCCAGAAACATCTGCCGCACCCCAGGCCAAGTCCGCTCCACCAGCTGCTGTGACAAAACCTAAGCCCCCTCCACTTTCCAAACGGAAATCTAAGCCCCCCCTCCCAGTCGTAAATCACCACCCCCATCACCCCCTGCCCCTGTTCCCTGAGGTGCCTGGATGCCCCATTGTTGCCCCTATGAGGTGGAGTACTATGAGGTTCAACTATGAGGTTGCGCTTGTGGGAGTCAAGTTGGGGCCATTGTGGCCCATCTGACTTATTTTACTATGGACTGGCCACTGGCCTTCTATCCACTTCTGTTGCTCAGTGAGCAGAATAAAGGTTAATGTGTGGCCTGTGTTGTTTGAGGCACACTCTGGATCCGTGGTCTCTCGTTTCATTGTTTGGGGGTGTTGGACACATGTATGTACTTTTGGCAGGTTGGATATGGCTTGTGTCGGGTAAGTACCTCTTGCTGTGGGGAGTATGGCTTGTGCTGCTGTGAAGGGTTGTGGGAGCATTGCAAGGTGGGTGGAGTGGGTGGGTATGTAACTGTTCCCTTTCTTCCCTTATTTAGTAGGTTGCGGTACTTACCGTTGTTGTTTTCATCGGCGGTCTCGTCGTGGACGTATATGGTAAGGAGCAGGGCTGGCATGATCTGCAACTCTCTCTCCATGTCTGCTTCGGTGTGTTGAGTGAGCCTCCGGTGAGTGTTTCCTCATATTTGGTTTATTTTTTTTGCCTGGCTTTGCGTGGTGGTGGTTCCTGCCCCGGAACTGGCGATGGTCTAGTGCTTCACTATTTGATGGGTGGGTAGGGCCTTTCCGTCGGCCTGTGTTCGAGCTCTGCCATCGTTGTCGGCACTCCTCTGCTGGCGTTGAGTGGTTTTCAGGATGATGTGTTTCAGTTGGTTCATTATTTGGCGGTTCGGACCGCACGTCTGTTGGCGGTTGTTCCTGCCAGCGGTGCAGTGTTTACCGCCGTTGTAGGAAAGTCCTTTTTTTTGCCTGATCACCCCCACTCTTTCTGGATAGGTACTGGTGGTTACTGACTCTTGGCTGTGCCCTGGGTACTGCTTACCAGTCCCAGGGCCAGTGCTCTGTGTAAAATGGATATGCAAATTAGGCTAATTATAATTGGCTAAGTTAACCTACCTATAAGTCCCTAGTATATGGTAGGGCATGTAGGTTTAGGGACCACAGCATAGGTGGTGCACACCTAGGTGCATTGCTGAGGTGCCCAGTGTCATTTTAAAAGCAAGCCTGCCTTGCTGGCTGCTTTTAAATTAAAGTTATGTGCAAATTCGACTTTGGAATTAAAGGTACTTCCAAAGTTTTAAACTACCTTATTTTTACATATAAGTCACCCCTAAGGTGTGCCCTATGTGCCCCTAGGGCTGGGTGCCATGTAACTATAAGCAGGGACTTTATAAAAATAGATTTATAAGCCCTGGTGAGGTAAAAACAGCCAAATTCGTTTTTCCCTCATTGAAGTAAATGGCCTTCATAGGCTAGAATGGGCAGACTTTATTTTAAATTTTAAAGTCTCCTTAAATGTTACATACCAAGAATTTGGTATCAAATTGATTTTTATAATAAATCCCACAACTTCCAGTTGTTGGATTTAATATAACTAGTACAGGTAAAAAGTTTAGACTTTACCTAAAAAGTTGCCAATTTCAGCTCTGCATTGTTTTTGCTGCTGTGCTCTGATTGGCCAGCCTGCAGCAGCTTCTGCCAGGCCACTTTTATGAGGTGTGAAGTGGCCTGGCTTTACACAAAGGAATGTGCTTGGGGGAGAGAATCTCCCCTCAGCAGATGGGGAAGCAGGAAGGGGGAGGGCTGCCAAACTGGTCTTCAAAGGCAGAGAAGGACATCTGGAGCACCCAGCAACACCCCCACCTCCTGCAACCCCAGACAGCTAGGTGCCCCCTTGATTAGATTAGGAGAGGGCAGGAGAGGGGTGTGTTTATGATTTTTAGCCACACCAGTGGGTGGGCTCAGCCAGATCTCTCCTCCAAAAATCAGATTCATCCATTTTGGATTTTTAGAGACTATTGCCTTCTGGGATGGATTTTTGCCACACTTCCCAGGAAGTGGTCATCACAGGGGGACGACCCTGTCCCTGATTGGAGGACCAGGGCCCCCCTGCTTTTCACCCAGGAGCAAGGATAAAACTGGCAGACCTGCACCCACGCCTCAGATCCCCACCAAATTTCAAGAAGAAAGAACTACAAGGAGAAGAAGGACTGCCCTGCTGGACCCCTGGCCTGCACCTGGACCCTGCACTCAGAAAGACTGCATCAGCTGCACACTTGGGCTTCACCACAAGAAGGACTTTGCCTGGCTTCCACTGGTTCAAGGAGGGACTCCCTGTTTGCTACAGGTGAAAAATTGCTAACCAGAGTCCCCTGCACCAACTCCTGAAAAAGTGACCAGCTGACCACTGTCCAGTGGCCAAAAAGGAGTTTGCGCCAGGTGCACTCTGGGAGTTGAAGTCCGCACTTCCCAAGGACCATCACAGAACTTCTGGACCCTTGGGGTGAGCTGTGGACCCCAAAAGAACCTTAAAAGAACATCTGGGTGAAGCCCCAGAAGTTTGGAAAAGATTGGAGAAATTTTAGAAAAAAGCTCCATAAAGTGACCGACTCGACGCGGAAATTCTAGCCGGCTTGCCTCAACCGCGACCCGGCCTGACTTCGTGGTTCGTCCCGGTCAAGAAAAACATCTGAAAAAAAGACTAAGTCCGAACGTAAAAAGTTGACCGGGACCTTCCAGCCATCGTATCCGAGAAGGGCTCCACGGACGTCAGATCAAGATCCAGGTTTACCCCGGTCGAAGGATTTTCATCTCGAAAAAACGACTAAGTCCGAAGGTAAAAATCACCACCGAGGAAACCGACTTCGCGTATCCGGACAAGGGCTCCAGGAGGTCGGATCCAACTGGCAGGTTCGTCCCGGGGAAGAAAAACATCGAAAAAGAGACTAAGTCAGAAGGTAACTTTTTGACCGAGGCCTCCCGCGACTTGTAGCCGAGCAGGGCTCCATCGCGGTCGGCCTGAAAGTTTGACTTTGCCCCGGTCCTGGTGCAACCAGATGACCCAATTGGCGCTTTTCGTTTCTGAGCGCTAGAAAATAATAATACTTTAAAAATTCATATCTCCGGTTCCCCTGAACCGATTTTAATCGTTTTTGTGTCATTTTAAAGATAAAAATATAAGCTATTTTTATAAATTGGTTTTGGATTTTTAAACTGTTTCCTGTGTTTTATTTAATTACTGTTTTGTGATATTTGAATGCTTTACACTTTGTCTCCTAAGTTAAGCCTTGACGCTCGATGCTAAGCTACCAAGGGTAGAGCTGGGATTAATTTACTGAGACCTAACTGTACTTTTGTGGAGGTTTGTGGCTTGTTGCTAGGTGTAGGTACCTACCTGCCCTACCAATAACCCATTTTCCAACATAATTGGAAGCAGCGACGGGATCCTGTACTTGTGTTCAATATCACGTTACAGTTTTAGATAAAACAAATTAAAAATCCTCTAAATTGTCCTAGTGCAAAAATTGTTTTTAATTTTTAATTTTAATTTTTTTTTTTTAAATTAATTTGGATTAATTTCAATTATTGAATTTTTGTAATTTTTCTAAATTCTTGTTTCCAATTTTTGCAAAAAGTTTTTGTTGACACAAAACTAGGGAACCATGGAGCTTGATCTGGCTAGCCTGCCCACACTGACAGTAGTCCAGCTTAGGGGGTTGTGTACTGAGAGGGGGTTGCCTGCAACCCCTAATCTCAGGAAGGAAATCCTGATTAAATCCCTGACAGCATGGGCTGAGGCCCAAGAGGTAGAGACAGAGGAAGCTCCAGAGGAGGAACCAAAAGAGGATGATGCTAACTCTAACCACTCAGGGGAGGAAAGGCATCAGACCCCAAGTGAGGAAGAGGAGGAACGGTCCTCATTGGACACAGTCACTAGAGGCAGACCCAAAGCTAGTGGTAGGAAGAGGGTCCTTTCAGGAGGAGAAAACCCATCCATTAGGGAGAGAGAGCTGGAAGCCCAGCTAGCCTACATAGCTTTGGAGGCAGATAAGCTTGCCCTAGAAAAAAAGAAGTGGGCAAGCAAAGAAAAAAAAGATGGAAGCAGCGAGAAAGAAACTGAGGTGTCCCTGGGTGGGGGTTTTGCCCCCAGATTACCCAAAGGGGTGGTTCCTGCCTATGTAGAGGGGGATGACATCGATAAGTGGCTGGGGGCCTTTGAGAGGGCCCTCCAGATGAGGAAAGTCAAGCCTCAGTACTGGGGTTCACTCCTTTGGGAGTTAGTTCCCAACTCTGGGAGGGATAGGCTCCTAACCATGAGTGGGGAGGATGCAGACTCATACCCCAGTATGAAGAGATGCTTGACTAAAAAGTTTGGTCTAACCCCAGAGCAGTATAGGCTTAAGTTTAGGGACACCCAAAAGACAAGCACCCAGTCCTGGGTGGACTTTGTGGACATTTCAGTGAAAGCACTGGAGGGCTGGATACAGGGCAACAGGGTAAGTACCTTTGAGGGGCTGTACAATTTGATTATGAGGGAGCACCTTCTAACTAATTGTGTCCAAGAGAGGCTCCGCCAGTATCTAGTAGACTCTAGGTTGACCAACCCCAGAGAGCTGGGGGAAGCAGCAGATGACTGGTTAAGAACTAGAGTTAACCAGAGACCCCCAGGGGGTGATCAGAAAAAGGGAGGACATGGTTCTTCTCAGGGGAAGAACCAAGGGAAAGATGACAAAAAACCCAAAGAGTCCTCACAAGAGTCCCCAAAAACTTCTCAGGGAGGGGGAGCCCCGAGCCAATTCACTTCTAAAGGGAAAGGGTATCAGGGAAAGAATTTTGATCCTGCTAAAGCAGGAAGGTTTCAGGAGCTTGCTAAGGCCGGCAAGTGTTTTGACTGTTATCAGCCAGGACATAAAAGAGGAGATGCTATCTGCACCAAGAAGCCCCCCACTGGTGGGCAATCCCAGGGGATTGCTAGTGTAGGGTTGGGGGTGGAAGTTGGCCCAGGGGTGGAATCAGGGTACACTGAAGTCACCTTAGTATCCGTGAGTGGGGTGGACATTGCAACTATGGCCACCTTACCTCCCATCATGCAGAGGTATAGGCAGAGGCCTAAAGTCAATGGGACTGAAGTGGAAGCTCTGAGAGATACAGGAGCCAGTGTGACAATGGTTGCAGAAAAGCTGGTTTCTCCAGAGCAGGTCTTACCTGGTGTCTTCCACCAGGTGACTTATGCAGATACTAGAACCAAACTCCATCCCATGGCTATGGTGAGTCTGGAATGGGGAGGTGTGACTGGCCCTAAAAAAGTAGCTGTAGCTCCTGCCCTCCCAGTAGAGTGTCTGCTGGGAAATGATCTTGAAGCATCTGAATGGTCAGAAGTGGAGAGAAGGGTCCATGCAAAGATGCTGGATCTCCCTGAATGGGTGTGTGCTGTGACCAGGTCACAGGCAGCACAACAGGGAAATGCTGGACACTTGGACCCTGGAACAATGGGCCAAGCCTCCAAGAAGAAGAGAAAGGGCACGGGGACTGGCTTACCAGCCCCAACAAGTACAGAGGGTCAGGAAGAATCCAACCCTGAGGGGGAGGATCTGAACTCTGAGGGAGGGACACCTTCCCTGCAAACTCTGCCTGACTTGGCAGAACTGCAAGGGGCAGGTGGGCCCACCAGAGAAGATTTGTGCCAGGGACAAAGAGAGTGTCCCACTCTTGAGGGCCTGAGGCAGACTGCTGCCAGGCAAGAACAAGGGGATACCAGTGGTACCCACAAGGTTTACTGGGAGGATGGAGTTCTCTACACTGAGGCTAGGACCCTTAAAGAAGGGGCTACTAGGAGAGTAGTGGTCCCCCAAAAGTATAGAGAATTCCTCCTTACCTTAAGCCATGATATCCCCTTAGCTGGTCATTTGGGACAGACCAAGACCTGGAACAGGCTGGTCAACCATTTTTTTTGGCCAGAAATGTCAGAAAAAGTCAGGGAGTTTTGCAGCTCCTGTGTCACCTGTCAAGCCAGTGGCAAGACAGGGGGCAAGCCAAAGGCTCCCTTAATTCCACTGCCAGTGGTTGGGACTCCCTTTGAGAGGGTGGGGATTGACATTGTTGGTCCCCTAGACCCACCAACTGCTTCAGGTAACAGGTACATTGTGGTGGTAGTGGACCATGCCACCAGGTACCCTGAGGCAATACCCCTCCGGACAATCACTGCACCCACAGTGGCTAGGGCCCTACTTGGTGTGTTCACCAGAGTGGGATTCCCAAAGGAGGTGGTCTCAGATAGGGGCACAAACTTTATGTCAGCCTATCTGAAAGCCATGTGGGAGGAGTGTGGTGTTACTTATAAGTTCAGCACACCCTACCATCCACAGACCAATGGTCTAGTGGAAAGATTCAATAAGACCCTGAAGGGCATGATCATGGGTTTGTCTGACAAACTCAGGAGGAGATGGGATGTCCTCCTCCCATGCCTGCTGTTTGCCTACAGGGAGGTGCCACAGAAGGGGGTTGGATTCAGCCCCTTTGAGTTACTGTTTGGGCACCCTGTAAGAGGCCCATTGTGCTTGGTGAGAGAGTCTTGGGAAAAGCCTCTCAAGGAAGCCAAGGAGAATGTGCTGGATTATGTACTAGGCCTGCGGTCTCGCATGGCTGAGTATATGAAGAAGGCAAGCAGGAACCTGGAGGCCAGTCAGGAGCTCATGAAGCTCTGGCATGATCAAAAGGCTACCATGCCTGAGTATCACCCAGGACAGCTGGTGTGGGTTTTGGAGCCCATGGCTCCTAGGGCACTACAGGCCAAATGGACTGGGCCCTATCCAATCCTAGAGAAAAAAGGTGAGGTCACCTACTTGGTGGACCTTGGCACCCCCAGGAATCCTCACAGGATCCTGCATGTTAATAGGATGAAACCCCACCAGGACAGGGCAGACATGACCATGCTGATGGTCACTGATGAAGGGAAGGAGGAGGAGGGTGAACCTCTGCCAGACCTCCTGTCCTCAAAGGAAAAAGATGGGTCAGTGGAGGGAGTGGTACTCTCTCCCAAACTGACAGATCAGCAACAACAAGACTGTAAGCAAGTCTTGGGACAGTTTGCTAGTCTGTTCTCCCTGACCCCTGGACTCACCAATTGGTGTGTCCATGATGTTGACACTGGTGACAGCTTGCCTGTCAAGAACAAGCTGTACAGGCTGTCTGACCAGGTCAAGGCCAACATCAAAGCTGAAGTGGCTAAGATGTTGGATCTGAAGGTAATTGAGCACTCTGATAGTCCTTGGTCCAGTCCAGTGGTACTGGTGCCCAAAGCTAGTCCCCAAGTTGGGAAGAAAGAATTAAGATTCTGTGTGGACTACAGAGGTCTAAATGCAGTCACTAGGACTGATGCTCACCCCATACCTAGAGCTGATGAGCTCATTGACAGGTTGGGGGCTGCCAAATTCCTGAGCACATTTGATCTGACCTCAGGATATTGGCAGATTGCCTTAAGTCTAAGAGCTAAGGAGAGGTCAGCATTTTCCACACCAGAGGGCCACTTTCAGTTCAAGGTGATGCCCTTTGGGATGAAAAATGCTCCTGCCACCTTCCAACGGTTGGTGAATAGAGTCCTATCTGGGTTGGAATCTTTTAGTGCAGCTTATCTGGATGATATAGCTGTATTTAGTTCCACCTGGACGGACCACCTGGTCCACCTGAAGGAAGTGCTTCAGGCCCTGCTTCAAGCAGGCCTGACTATCAAGGCAAGCAAGTGCCAGATAGGGCAAAGTTCTGTTGTGTACCTGGGCCACCTTGTTGGTGGAGGCCATGTACAACCTCTCCAGCCCAAGATCCAGACTATCCTGGATTGGGAGGCTCCAAAAACCCAGACTCAGGTCAGGGCCTTTCTTGGCCTGACTGGGTATTACAGGAGGTTTGTTCAGAATTTTGGGACCATAGTGGCCCCTCTGACTGAGCTTACCTCCAAGAAACAACCCAAGAAGGTCATTTGGACCCCAGAGTGTCAAAAAGCTTTTGACACCCTAAAACAGGCTATGTGTTCAGCACCAGTGTTACTGGCCCCTGACTATAGCAAGGAGTTTGTAGTGCAAACAGATGCTTCAGAGGAAGGGATTGGGGCAGTGTTAGGACAAGTTAATGAAGAGGGCCATGATCACCCAGTTGCCTTCATCAGCAGGCGACTACTCCCCAGAGAGAAGAAATGGAGTGCCATTGAGAGGGAGGCCTTTGCTGTGGTTTGGTCCCTGAAGAAGTTGAGGCCTTACTTGTTTGGCACTCACTTCCGTGTACAAACTGACCACAGACCTCTCAGATGGTTGATGCAGATGAGGGGGGAGAACCCAAAACTGTTAAGGTGGTCCATTTCCCTACAGGGGATGGACTTCACAGTGGAGCACAGACCTGGGACTGCTCATGCCAATGCAGATGGCCTTTCCAGGTTTTTCCACTTAGCTGATGAGGACTACCAGGGTGTAGGTTAGTACCCATCACCTTTCATCTGGGGGGGGGGCAGTGTAGGAAAGTCCTTTTTTTTGCCTGATCACCCCCACTCTTTCTGGATAGGTACTGGTGGTTACTGACTCTTGGCTGTGCCCTGGGTACTGCTTACCAGTCCCAGGGCCAGTGCTCTGTGTAAAATGGATATGCAAATTAGGCTAATTATAATTGGCTAAGTTAACCTACCTATAAGTCCCTAGTATATGGTAGGGCATGTAGGTTTAGGGACCACAGCATAGGTGGTGCACACCTAGGTGCATTGCTGAGGTGCCCAGTGTCATTTTCAAAGCAAGCCTGCCTTGCTGGCTGCTTTTAAATTAAAGTTATGTGCAAATTCGACTTTGGAATTAAAGGTACTTCCAAAGTTTTAAACTACCTTATTTTTACATATAAGTCACCCCTAAGGTGTGCCCTATGTGCCCCTAGGGCTGGGTGCCATGTAACTATAAGCAGGGACTTTATAAAAATAGATTTATAAGCCCTGGTGAGGTAAAAACAGCCAAATTCGTTTTTCCCTCATTGAAGTAAATGGCCTTCATAGGCTAGAATGGGCAGACTTTATTTTAAATTTTAAAGTCTCCTTAAATGTTACATACCAAGAATTTGGTATCAAATTGATTGTTATAATAAATCCCACAACTTCCAGTTGTTGGATTTAATATAACTAGTGCAGGTAAAAAGTTTAGACTTTACCTAAAAAGTTGCCAATTTCAGCTCTGCATTGTTTTTGCTGCTGTGCTCTGATTGGCCAGCCTGCAGCAGCTTCTGCCAGGCCACTTTTATGAGGTGTGAAGTGGCCTGGCTTTACACAAAGTAATGTGCTTGGGGGAGAGAATCTCCCCTCAGCAGATGGGGAAGCAGGAAGGGGGAGGGCTGCCAAACTGGTCTTCAAAGGCAGAGAAGCACATCTGGAGCACCCAGCAACACCCCCACCTCCTGCAACCCCAGACAGCTAGGTGCCCCCTTGATTAGATTAGGAGAGGGCAGGAGAGGGGTGTGTTTATGATTTTTAGCCACACCAGTGGGTGGGCTCAGCCAGATCTCTCCTCCAAAAATCAGATTCATCCATTTTGGATTTTTAGAGACTATTGCCTTCTGGGATGGATTTTTGCCACACTTCCCAGGAAGTGGTCATCACAGGGGGACGACCCTGTCCCTGATTGGAGGACCAGGGCCCCCCTGCTTTTCACCCAGGAGCAAGGATAAAACTGGCAGACCTGCACCCACGCCTCAGATCCCCACCAAATTTCAAGAAGAAAGAACTACAAGGAGAAGAAGGACTGCCCTGCTGGACCCCTGGCCTGCACCTGGACCCTGCACTCAGAAAGACTGCACCAGCTGCACACTTGGGCTTCACCACAAGAAGGACTTTGCCTGGCTTCCACTGGTTCAAGGAGGGACTCCCTGTTTGCTACAGGTGAAAAATTGCTAACCAGAGTCCCCTGCACCAACTCCTGAAAAAGTGACCAGCTGACCACTGTCCAGTGGCCAAAAAGGAGTTTGCGCCAGGTGCACTCTGGGAGTTGAAGTCCGCACTTCCCAAGGACCATCACAGAACTTCTGGACCCTTGGGGTGAGCTGTGGACCCCAAAAGAACCTTAAAAGAACATCTGGGTGAAGCCCCAGAAGTTTGGAAAAGATTGGAGAAATTTTAGAAAAAAGCTCCATAAAGTGACCGACTCGACGCGGAAATTCTAGCCGGCTTGCCTCAACCGCGACCCGGCCTGACTTCGTGGTTCGTCCCGGTCAAGAAAAACATCCGAAAAAAAGACTAAGTCCGAACGTAAAAAGTTGACCGGGACCTTCCAGCCATCGTATCCGAGAAGGGCTCCACGGACGTCGGATCAAGATCCAGGTTTACCCCGGTCGAAGGATTTTCATCTCGAAAAAACGACTAAGTCCGAAGGTAAAAATCACCACCGAGGAAACCGACTTCGCGTATCCGGACAAGGGCTCCAGGAGGTCGGATCCAACTGGCAGGTTCGTCCCGGGGAAGAAAAACATCGAAAAAGAGACTAAGTCAGAAGGTAACTTTTTGACCGAGGCCTCCCGCGACTTGTAGCCGAGCAGGGCTCCATCGCGGTCGGCCTGAAAGTTTGACTTTGCCCCGGTCCTGGTGCAACCAGATGACCCGATTGGCGCTTTTCGTTTCTGAGCGCTAGAAAATAATAATACTTTAAAAATTCATATCTCCGGTTCCCCTGAACCGATTTTAATCGTTTTTGTGTCATTTTAAAGATAAAAATATAAGCTATTTTTATAAATTGGTTTTGGATTTTTAAACTGTTTCCTGTGTTTTATTTAATTACTGTTTTGTGATATTTGAATGCTTTACACTTTGTCTCCTAAGTTAAGCCTTGACGCTCGATGCTAAGCTACCAAGGGTAGAGCTGGGATTAATTTACTGAGACCTAACTGTACTTTTGTGGAGGTTTGTGGCTTGTTGCTAGGTGTAGGTACCTACCTGCCCTACCAATAACCCATTTTCCAACAGCCGTGTTCATATTTGAAAAGTTCTGCCTCACATAGCTATTCAGGGCATTCATATTTCGATGCAATCCAAGTGGAGTTAAGTCGGATAGAACTACATCATCAGGATAAATTT
The DNA here is from genome assembly GCF_031143425.1 of Pleurodeles waltl. Lineage (NCBI taxonomy): Eukaryota > Metazoa > Chordata > Amphibia > Caudata > Salamandridae > Pleurodeles > Pleurodeles waltl. The sequence continues at coordinate 263,504,432 of NC_090447.1, read as the reverse complement.
GTACATAAACATCATATGTGGCACAGTATGGGGGAAGTTTCTTATATCTGAGAACTGAGCTTGTAGAATGTGGAAGTAGATGAAAAAAAGAAGGGATGCTGTTTTAATCTATTTCCAGTATGGCTTTTGGGGGTAAGCCCCTTATTTCTACCCATCAACACTGTCCTCCAAGTCAAAGGGTGAAGAGCTATTATCACTCTCAGGAAAAATCCCCAGTGCCAAAGAGTAGGCCTGCCCACCATACCAAAGGCTGTGGAGAAGTCATTAAAAGTGGCGTACAAAATCAGTGATTTCCCAACAATATATTTATCAATCAGAATTTGTAGGATTGCCATATTATCTGCAACAGAGTGTATGGGATGGAATTTGGGACATGACCAGTTATAAAGCAGTACCTAAAAGAGAAGTTAAAAACTCCACCAATGCCTCTGGATCCCTTTTTAGAGCTTTTACTGGAATTCCCTCAAGACCCATTGCTGAAGAAGCTCTTGTTTTTTTATCTTTACAATTACTATATTTTGTGTCACAAGGGAGGGGTCCTCTGTGACATTCATTGCTCTCTGAGAAGCAAGTGATGCTGGTTGATTGATGTTAATAGTTACATGTTAACTATAAAGATGAAATATGTAATCAATCAAGACTGGTCCAGGTATCTAAACAGTAGAGGAGGGCTTCCTGGTGCCGCTATGCATGGTAATCCGAGACCAGAAACATTTGGTATCCTTCATGAAGCCACCTGCTGTAAGACAATCAAATTCTTCTTAGATATTTTCTATTCTGTATATTGCAAATGAGTAAGATGTTTTATAATTGCAGAATGTTTCTTGATAATGGGATTAGATTGATTGTTTTTCCTTCTTTTTGATCAAAGCTTTATCAGTTTCTATCTCATATACAACTGTTGTTATAAATAACTCATATTGGTCAATTAGGTTTGCCACAGGTGAGATCTGTTGGGAAAGGTAGTTAGATTTAGAGAGTTCATCCTCCTAGAATCGCAATGTAGCTTGCCCTGCTGCAGGCGAAGGCAGCTTTGCTACTGCCAGTATTTAAGAATCACTTTGCTGTTTCTTATAGCCTCACGTCTAAGGCGATTTGAAGAATGGCATGATCACTCCCTTGAAGAGGAAGAAATTCCACAGTGAGAAATTACAAGAATAACTCATAACTAGCTATTATGTAAACAATAACGGAAGCACCAGATTTTCCTCTTCTTGTGTAGGCTGCTGGGATATCAGGACATGAGGATTCGCCATCGCTGCATAAATTCTTGGGGAAGAGTCAAGGGTGTATCTGCTTTGATTTTCAGGTGGAAGGAGGCCTCCAGAATATTCCAGACTTATTTGAGGTCTTTATCCGTAAATTGCTTTAGTAAAGTTCTTGAGATTTTTGTATATTAAAATCCACAAATAGAAGTATGCTGTAATAATTTCCTCCATCTCGGAGAGAGACTACCAAATCAAATAGATGAATCAAGGTTCCATTGTGTTGCTGACCTGGGGAATATATAAGTTCAAAAGGAGAAAATAATTACATTGCTAATGCATAGAATTAGAGAGAGTTATTCTGATACCTTGTACGTTGTTTAAGGGCAGAGTGAGAATCTAGAATTCCAAAACAAAAGTCAGTAAATAATAGGATAGAGAGGTCTCCTTCTGGATGACCTTTCAATTCTGATTCAGCAGGAACATCTATAATATAGTATGAATCAAGAGTGACATTTTTATAAGCCATGTTTCCTGGAGACAGATGATTGAGGTAGTTCAGGTCTAGTAGAGAGGTAATTCCGAAGAGCCAGCCATATTCCAGAATAATATTTGAAGACTGTTGTTAAAGTAGGAATTTGGAAGATTCCTTGGCTTTGTTTTCATTGATAGCATTCATGATCTAAGACCAAGAATTCCACTTGCTTCTGCCTAATGCAGATTGAAGATTCTGGCTTCTAATTAGTCTAACTTTTGGACTAACACGCATAGTAAGGGGATCAGAGTAAGCCTCAGACTAGAAACAATTAGCTGTGATTGTTGAAAAGATCTGCTTGGGAAATTCTTTATTGGAGATAAAAGAATGGGAGCTCTTCGAGAATAAATGAGGAATACTGCAAACGTCATAATGTTTTTTGTGTGAGGGCATTGCTTTTTCTCAAAATCATCAAGGGAATCAGGTTTGGCCAGAATTCTACACATGCAATGAAGAGGTCTTGTTTTTGTGGAAAGTAAACCAGTTTTAATTCTGCAGAAGAAAGTGATTGAAATTAGGCAAATATTTACAGAAGACCTAATGACCTTTGACTATTCAAAGGACTTTTGTCATTTAGAAAAAGGTCTCATTTCAATTATTGAAGAGAACTGTGGAGGAGCATCTTCCATTCCTATACTTGTTTTCTCAGAAATGGTGTTGACCATGGGAGCTTCTGTCAAGCTTGCAACTTCCTTAGAGGTATGATGATGAGCTCTAAATTCTAAAGCCTTGTGGTTTTAATGGTCAATCACCAACAGTCATGGTACCAATATAGGGAGATTGGGGGACGTCCAAAAGTTGTTAGAGACTTTCTTTTACAGAGGTGGAGGGTTTCATTTCACTGCTTACCAATTTCACTGCTGACATTGCTATGAACTTTTACATTAAATCATATATGATTTGTTTTCCCCTAGTAACTCTATGCATTGTTTTTTTCTTTTATTTTGAATTCTTTTGGAGGACGACTCATCAATTAGGCCATTTATTAGTATTGACTCTATTTCTAGTCTAGCCATTGAGGATATATGCTTTTTTTAAATTGGAAATTACAAAGAAACAGTTAAGTTTGTATAAGAAAAGACAGGTATTTGAGAGGCCTGCAACTCTTCAGAAAACAACTTTCTCAAAGAGAAAACAGAGTCTTGAGTCTTAATATTATCCTTGTTTTTAACCCTTACATATGCTTTTCTTGCTTGAGAAGCCCAAGATCTATTCTAAATAACGATCTTAACTTGAGTGGTATTTACTTCCCCATGAGACTACATTTCAGTCATAGGGCTTATGTCTTCAATGGTCTTACGGGAAAGAGAGGACACTTTTTGTGAAGAGAGAAAATATAAGATTGCTGTTAAGATATCCAAGATTTGATGAGCTAACCATAGATGTTTTAAAGACCTGCATCATTGACTCCATGATCCTTTGAGAGCATGGAGAGCTTTGATAAAAATGCATGTATTCTCCAGAAGAATGATAAGAAGTACCTAGGAGGAAGTCAGGCAAACAGGAAAGGACATCTGTTTGATCTGTACCATTGCTCAGGGTGTATTAAACACTTTCAGAGATTCTTTTGGGGTTTTATGTGTAGATATGACCTACTTACAAAGTGGAAGAAAACTCTAGCCTACATCTGAAAGGGTGAAGTCCAGGGGAAGATCATCACTGGTTTTCTTAGAAGTCTTACCAGTGTAGTGAAATGATATTCACTCTAAACCTAACTGAGATTTTTTCCCAGGAGTGACATCAGTGGCACGATCATGTGTATAGTGCTGCATTAAAGAGGCCGATTCACAACTGTTTCCAAAGATTCTAATTTAGGGAAAAAATTGGGACAGTAGAAAGGACATCTAGATTTCCCATACATATGAGTTTCTCATCCCTTTCTTTTGTTCGACGGACCGCAGATTGCCTTTTTACTTGAATGAAATGGTTTCTTTTTAACCATCATGTTAGGTGGTACTTAGTGACACAGATAAGAACTTACCTCTGTCTTCAAAGCTGGTGGCCTCCACCGCCACCCACGGGAGTTAGGTACTGCTGCTTATGTAAGTGAAGAAGCAAACAAAGTGGCAAGAGGAGAAACTGCTACAGGAAAAAGGCAAGGCTTGTGTGAGAGCTCAACTCTTGTTATCCTCAGTAGAGAAAAAGGCAAGGTGAGAGAGGATGTTGCAGGGATTCGGGAGTGCATCCATAAGAGAGTTCTGACGTAGACCAAATGCTGGCTCTCAGTGCCTATGTGCCACCTCACTTAAGGCCCCGAATGGTGAGCTACTTGTCCAGAACCTGTTACCAGCTCCCTGAGGGGATGCTCAGTTCTGGATTGAAAGACTACTACTGCAGGATTGGAGGAACAGGAGGGAGCAGGAAGGAGGCACGTGAAGGCTCAGAAAATGTGGGCAAAACGCATGCTGCTGACTAACTTGGAAGAGTCAGGGAGATCTGTAGAACTGCTTTCCTTCCCCTCCCTGTTATCTTCACCTTCTTTACTCCATGCCACAGAGCGTGAATCCAATGGCTCCAAAGGGGCCTAAAACTGCCATAAGAACTGCCCTAATAATTGTTCCAGGTGGATGAGTGACATTGAGAAACAAATGAGACAGTATACAGAGTATACGAAGAAAGCACCACTGCTCCCAACACCAACAGTCATGCTTGCTCCTTCCTATTTCCTGCAGCTCCCGAATTTTTCCTCTGGGTGGGCACAAGTACAACCAGGCTGAGAGACAGAGGACTGACCTGTGAACCAGAGCACAGCACAGAATAAAAAGCAACCAATAATCTTGTGTTACAGACAGCTGCGTGCTACTCACTGTAAATCGCTTAAACTACTGATTAAAGATAGCAGTGAAGGAACTTTGAAAATTTGTATAATTTGAGTGCAAGGCAGATATTTTTGGTAATTGTTTACAGATTGACATCAACATTTGGGTGGCACTAAGCTCTATAACCAGGGATAGATTGCAAAAGTAGCTGACGGATGGATCAATACTACAGTATACTTACACAGACAATGGATCACAAACGAAAGGTATGAATGATGCAACAAAAAGGATTTTCCTACATTCCTGCATAATTTGGCTGCAGGAGCAGAGTAGAATATGTGGTTTTTCCAAGCAAGGAAAATTCACTTGACACTTTAAGACCATATTGATTTTACTTGAAGTGCCTCAGCCCTGGATAGTGTACAAGAGTGGTGAGCTGCTGATTGAACCCTTCATAACTGTGGACTGTCCAAGAGGGTAGTTTGCATGCAATTAGTTGTAGCTATTGACACAGTAGTGCTATGTGTGCTTTGAGATTATCACTAATATCAGGATTAGGTTGGAGGATCAAATTGAAACCTAGCTATGGTATGTCTTTCTAAATGTCACATTTTCAGACTTACAATTTAATATCCAACTCCATCATAAGCTGTGATTTTAAATTGTGAGTCCAGAGTCACCAAATTCCAAATGTCTATCTTTTCTCCCCTATGTTAGCCTAAGGGAGAGACAGGCCTTGCAGTAAAATGTAAACCAAATGTAATACTTTTTCAGTACCAAGATTTGTTAAAGTTAAAAGTATATGTCCAATTTATAGACTATAGACTGCACCCTAATTTTGAGGCTAACTAGAGCCTACCTTATGGGTGATGTGTATGTAATAAAAAGGAAGGTATGTGTGAAAAACAGGGCTGATTTCAGAGGACCCCTGACTTTTTGCCCCTTTTTTCACTTTCTGCTGGTGTTTTCCTGACTCTGATGTGTCCCAGGGCCTGTGCTCTGTATACAATGAGTATGTAAGGTAGGGCACCCATAGTTTCACTGCTGAGGTGTCCAGTGTAATTTTGAAGTCAGACCTGCATTGCTGTCTGACTTTAAATTACAGTTATATGCAATTTTGACTTTGGAATTAAAAGTACTTCCAAAGTCTTAAACTACCTTATTTTTACATATAAGTCACCCCTAAGGTGTGCCCTATGTGCCCCTAGGCCTGGGTGCCATGTAACTATAAGCAGGGACCTTATAAAACTAGTTTTATAAGCCCTGGGGAGGTAAAACAGCCAAATTCATCAGATACCTCATGTTTGGAATTAAATTAATTGTTCTAATAAATCCCACAACTTACAATTGTTGGATTTAATATAACTTCTTCAGGTAAAGAGTTTTAAACTCTACCTAAAAAGTTGCCAACTTCAGCCCTTTAGTGCTCTGCTCTGATTGGCCAGCCTCTGGCAGCCTGGCCAGGCTTCCTTGACGAGGTGTCAAGCAGCCTGGGCTGAATAACACAAAGGAATGTGCCTGTAGGAGGAGATCTTCCCTCAGCAGATGGAGAAGTAGGAAGAGGGAAGGGCTGCCAAACTGGTCATTAAAGGCAGGGAAGGACATTTGGAGCAACCCAGCACCTCCCTCACATCCTGAAAACCCAGACAATTAGGTGCCCCCTGATTAGATTAGGAGAGGGCAGTTTTTCAGATTTTTAGCCACACCAGTGGGTTGGCTCAGCCAGATGTAACCTCCAAAAATCATTTTCAGCCATGATGGATTTTTGAGGAATGTTGCTCCCTGGGATTGATTTTTGCCACATTTCCCAGGAAGTGGTCATCACAGGGGAAAGGATCCTGCACCTGATTGGAGAACTGGGACCCCTCTGTTTTTCACCCAGGAGCAAGGATAAAACTGGCAGACCTGCAGCCACAGATCAGATGCCTACCAGATTCCAACAAGGAAGAGCTACATAAGAAGATTGACTGCTCCGCTGGACCCCAGACCTGCACCTGGACACAGCACTCTGGAGGACTGCACCAGCTGCACACTTGGGCTTCACCACAAGAAGGACTTTGTCTGGTTTCAACTGGTTCAAGGAGCGACTCCCTATTTGCTACAGGTGAAAAAATGCTAACTAAAGTCCCCTGCACCAACTTCTGAAGAAACTGACCAACTGACTAATGTCCAGTGGTCAATTTGGATTTTACACCAGGTGCATTCTGGGAATTGTAGACAGCACACTCATGGACCATCTCAGAGCTTCTGGAACCTTGGGGTGAGCTGTGGACACCAAAAGAACCTCAAAAGAACATCTGGAAGAAGAACCAGAAGTTTGGAGAACTCCATAAAGGGACCGACCTGCTGTGGCAACTCTAGCCAGCTCGCAGGTTCGTCCCGGTGAAGAAAACCTCTGAAAAAGTGACTACGTCTGAATGTAGAAAGTTGACCAGGACCTCCCAGGCAGTGTATCGGAAGAGGGCTCCAGGGATGCTGGATCAAGATTCAGGTTTGCCCCGGTTGAAGGATTTTCATCTTGAAAAAACGAATACGTCTGAAGGTAAAAATCTCCACCAAGGGCTCCCTAGACGCATATTCGAGGAAATCTTCCAGGAGGTCGGATTGGACTGGCGACTTGTTCCTGCTGAATAAAATCTCCAGAAAAACGACTTAGTCCTAAGGTAAACTTTTGACTGAGGCCTACTGTGAGCTGTAGCCGAGCAGGGCTCCATCGAGATCAGCCTCAAACTTTGACTTTGCCCAGTTCGAGGTGCAACCAGATGACCAGATTGAAGCTATTAGTTTCTAAGCGCTAAAAAGCATTAATTCAATAACAATATCTCTGGTTCCCCTTATCCAATTTTAATCATTTTGGTGTCATTTTACAGATAAATATAAAGTCTATGTTTATGAATTGGTTTTGGATTTTTATTCCTTTTTGTGTTTTACTTATGTATTGTTTTGTGATTTTTAAATGCTTTACACTTCGTCTCCTAAGTTAAGCCTTCACTCTTGTTGCCAAGCTACCAAGGGTTTAGCTGGGATTAATTTTAATGAGACCTAACTGGACCTAACTGGAAGTTAGTGGCCTATTACTAAGTGTAGGTATTAACCTGCCCTTACCAATAACTCATTTTGCAACAGTATGGCCTGGCAAGTGATTGCACTTGACAGGTCAAAAGCGCAGTTTAAAACTGCACATACAGGCTCTGCAGTGGCAGACTTGAGGCATGTTTAAAGGCCTGCTGTAGTGGGTGGCACAATTAGTTTTGCAGACTCACTAGTAGTTTCATTTACAGGCCCGGGGCATATATAGTGCACTGTACTAGGGACTTACAAGCAAATTAATAATGCCGATTGTGGATAAGCCAATGTAGCAATGTTTTAGAGAAGTGGTTCCCAACCTGTAGTCTGTGGACCCCTGGGGGTCCATAAACCCTCCTCAGGGGTCCGCGACTGCTTAGAACATTAAATAATATTAAAAGATTAGGTCCCCAGCTTTCAGTGTAGGGGGTCCCCAGTTTAAAAAAATGATTCAGTAGGGGCCCCTGAGTTCCAGTAATGATAAAGTGAGGGTCCACAGAAGTCAAATGATTGGGAACCACTGTTTTAGAGTACAGAGCACCACCACGTTAGCATTGGTTAGCAGCAGTAAAGTGCACAGAATCCTAAGGCCAGCAAAAATGAAGTCAGAGAATTAGGAGGTCAGAAGGCAGCAAGTCAGGGGAAACCACACCTATGATGCCAGGTCTAACAGCTCTCCAGAAGGAATCCCAACAGAGAAAAAAAGTCTGCAGAAAAAAAACATCCAGAAGGCAGTTGAAATCTTGGGGGGAGACACAGGAGGAATAGCTAGAGGGTGAAGGTGGAGCATGAATCAGGCTATACATCTGGAATTAAAATTAAATTGTTGGGATGAATCAAAGCCGAAGTGATGAGTGTTTGTGCGGGATGCACAAAGCATTGCGCCGCAAGGAAGTGGCTCGGCAGACTTACTTATATAGGGCCCAAACCATAGGAAATTATGAGGAAGCATTCTTGGTTTGAGAAAAGGTAATAAAGGAATAGGCTGAGGTGGCTGTCTTGGCTTTGGCCTAACCCAGGGTCCGTCCTAGGGAATTTTAATAAGAAGAAGACGTTATGGGATGGAGTTGCTGGTTGCAACTTCCAGCAGCAGTTTGCCCCATTGTGGGGATAGTCAAACTACATCATCAGTCTGTCAGCCTTTGCAAGTTAAGAGTCAACAAGCGGTGTGGTGACTAGCTGCTGTGCTGTCCACACTCTTCTCAGCCTCCAGCAGAGCATCCTTTCCACCCAACAAGAGCCCAGGCATCGGGCTCAGGCAGGGATGGCCCCACACTAGTAGAATTTAATAATTTTCAAGGCCAGTGTACCTGTAGTATCCCTTTATTATGGATGCATAAGTAAATTAAATTTGCCAAGTAGGTATAAGCCAATGTTACCATGTTGAAAGGAGAGAGCACATTAGCATTGGTTCAAATGCCAATAAAAATGAGTTCAGCAAAACAGGAGAGATGAAGTCAAAACATTGGGGGGACTGTCACTCAAGTTGTCAGGTCTAACAACAATGTAAATAATTCATCTACTATGTCTCAAATTCAACATAAAAATCATTAATATTGACTTTTAACGTATACTCAAGATTATGCATTAAAACACTTCAACAGCTATATTCAACATATATGATGCCTTTTCAGGGAGCACTGCTGGTTACTTAGCCTATACTCTAATATAGTTTGTTCTAAGCAGTATGTCTATCCTTCGGCCTTGGAGCTCCCCAAACATCTATATTACCCTTTTTGTTTCCTTATCTTTTTGGTCACTGACCCATCACTTTGGGGCCATGAGTACCTACACAATTTCTTTGCTTTCGTACATTGGACTACTGACAACGATACACAAACAGACTCAATGAAATAAGACTCTTCAATTGTGTTATTCATTCCAGTCTCCAACTCAGTTAGATCTCACTTCTTCATTGCCAGACTTCTTCTTTATCTCATGTTTCTATCCAGGAGCATTTTGGTTTGACTCAATGATTTACATATTTTGGGGGTTTCTACATGATATACTGGAACCTCAAATCATAGATCATGAAGTAGGTTACTAGCCACCCACATCAATTTCAGCAATTAGTATGCCTCATAAATTACTGTTATCTAAGCCTCAATAAAAGCTTGAGTCAGAATGCTAGTAAGAGGCTATTCTAATTTCCCCTTTTTTGTCCTTTCCACTGCAGATCCCAGCTACCCAGTAATAGGCACATCAAGGTTAGTCATCTGTTTTTCTTTAATTGTGATCCACCCACTTTTCTGTAATCTCTCTGGCATCACTGGTTCTGCCCTTGTAGCTACATTCTACCTTAAGGAATGCTTGTGCTAGGTGAAAAACCCTGCTCCTGATGTCCTCCAAGCAGTGTACCATGAAATGTCCCTCACATTAACATCTTAGTTGTGCAGGCCTATACGGTATGCCTACAAAATGGGTGAAATGTTAGACTAGGGAGGAACAGTGGTCCCCACAATCAAGTGGCTGTTATTGTAGTGCGAGCTAAGCTCTTCCCTAATCTTCACTTCCTTACAACGAACAGCAGATTCCAATGAATGAAGGCATCAGCCTAAGCAGGTGTCACTTTTCCATTTTGGTTTTCACAATTCTTTTGCCACTCCCTAGTACACCTGTGGTATGAACAGCTACTGTTAAGCACTGGAAAACAGAACTTGTTGTCAAGTGAGGACCAACTTAAAATGTAACTTGCTTTATGGTTACAAACAGCCAAAAATAATAATACACCTATTGGCTTGCTTTTGCATATATATTCCAGTCATCATTCAACATATCATTATAGTGATTAAACCTTTGTAGTATTACTTATCAAGTATGAAAGTCCTCTAATGAGGAGGTCAACAACCTAAACACATTCCGTTGTAACATGATTTTCTTAAAGTTCTGATAATTATATTACTAAACATACACACATTTTCAAGTATTTACAAAGACAAATGAGAGAAAGGCTACACATAAAAGAAATTCAAAACTACTGTTCTATATAAGCATGATACAAGTATTGAATCATCATCATCACTGGACCCATTGTGAATCTTCTCAGAGAGTGAAGCCACTATAAATGGGTCTAACAAATAAGTCTGATCAATGATAGTGGAGTCAATGTTTTGGTCCAATTAGCCAGTCAAGAGAACCATCTTTAGAACTAACGTGACAAACAAGTACAAAACAGTTTCTTGTATCAGTGCTGAACAACACCCACATACACAATCTTAAACAGAAACATACAATGTCTCAACAGGTATAGAAGATTAACGAATACACATTTTACATTCACATCTGGGTTGGTGGTGCCACAAAAAATACAATCATTCATAACTTGAATATTCAATTGTTCACCTAACTCAAAAGACCAGGTTGTAATTTTATAAAGCTAGAAATAAACCCTCAGATTTTTAACATATTGAATTATCAGTACAACTTGTCAATCAAAATAAACCCTTTTGACAGGTATTGATAAGTCGCCCTTATGTAGGCAAGGAAAAGTGCATTCTGTCTAAAAGTAGAATATGTAGAAATTTATCGTTGACATGTACTCACAATGACTAGCCCTCACTGTGTCAGTCCTAGATGTCCTATTGTTAGACCTGTCAGCTCATGGTATGGTTTCTCAAGTCTTTTTGATTCTGATCTTCTGTTTTTGATTCTGTGCTGAATTTAGTTTTTGCTGGTTTTAGGATGCTGGGCACTATGCCACTGCTGACCAATGCTAAAGTGCAAGTGCTCCCTGAGTAAATTGTATTGGTGACTGTTTGCTCCATGGTTGTCAATATTTGGTTTACTAGTGAGTCCCTTGTACAGTGCACCAGGTGTACCCATGGCCTGTAAATCCAATACAACTAGCGGGCCTGCAACACTGATTGTGCCACCTACATGAGTAGCACTGCAAACAAGTCTCAGGCCTTCAATTACAGTGTCTGTATGTTCAATTGTAAACTGCCATTGCAACCTAGAGAGTGCAACAACTTACCAGGCCCAAACCTTCCTGTTTACTATGTGTAAGTCACCCCTATTGTAGGCCCAAGGCAGCCCAGTGGGTGGGGTACAGTATGTTTGAAAGGAAGGGCATGCACTGGTTGTTTTACATGTCCTGATAGTGAAATACTGCTAAATTAATGTTTCACTATTTCAGCCCCTATTTCTCCCATAGGGTAACATGGAGATTGTACTTTACTACTGGTAGCTAATAGAGATATGGAGTGTGGGATCTCTGAACTCAAAATTTTAAAATACATCTTTTGGTGAAGTTGGTTTTTGAATTGCAAGTTAGAAAATGACACTTTCAGAAAGTGGGCATTTTCTGTCTTAACTATTCTGTGCCTCTGCTTGTCTATGAATAAATGTCTGGGTCAGGATAAAGTGTGGGCTGTTTGCGCATTCACTCTAGACAGTCACACAAAGGCTACTGAGGTGTGCCCTGCATATCCTAGTGGCCCATCACCACGCTGAAGAGTCTGCCTTAGCTAGAGTGGTGTGAGGAGCTTACACTTGACCTCAATAGGCTGTCAAACAAAGCACTCTCCTACCCCTGAAGTGTGTCTGGGAACAGGCAAAGGAAGTCAGGGTCTTGTGCCCTCCAAAGAGTTCTTCTTTGAAGTTTGCCTACTTCAAAGACAGAAATGGGTATACGTACTGGACCTCTGACACCACATGGTTAGAATCCTTCTGGACTGAGGAAAGTCTGCCAGGAAGAAGAGGTGGGTGCTATAGGAGGGACTGCCACTCTGCCTGAGACATTGCTGTGCTGGTCTTCTGCTAGCTGCTTCTGTCCTGGGAGTGAGAGGACTGGGCTTGGCTTTCCACATCCTACTTCCAAAGGTTACCCAAGGGCTTGGACTCCGCTTGGATCCTGTTAAGAAGTCTCAGGGACATCAAAGATTCCATCTTCCAGCACCTGGGCTATCTTGCTAAGAGTCCTGACTTGTCAAGTGGTGCCAAATCCAGTGCCTGAGCCCTCGGAGTAAGTTCTGGTGCAATAAGGAAGAAAAAAGTGCATCAACTTCCAGAACAACTTCGGAACCAGCATCACCCTCCTTTACCGTGTCACTGCCTGCACTGGAACCGTGGCCTCTGCTGAATGCAACAAATGCAACCTACAGTGCAGGACAAATGTCACCACAGCTTCTCCAAAGTCCCACCCAAGTGTAAGTCTAGAGTGCTATATCACTGATGTCTGTGGAAACCGATTCCGACTCCACAGCAACACCTATGGCCCTTGGTGTGATGGTAACACCGCCTAATAGTATGGAACTGACACCTCACCTCTCTGGTGGCAGTAAGGAACCGACGCTGCACTGGCTCCAGGGATGCCTCACCACTCCGACACCGCGTGACGTCTTTGTTTTCTCATCATTTTCCAAGGTACAGTAACAGGGGTCTACATGACTCTTTAGCCAGCTGCGCTTCCTTGCGGGAAGCACTTGACTGTTGGAAGTGATTCTGTCAAGCCGTTGTACTAAAATGCAATTTTACATTTTCTAAGTAGTGACTGCATAGAAATCGATCTTTAGAAAATGCAAAATGCTATGTACCAAGATACCAATTTCCTAAGAGCATTTCCTACAAAGTAGGAATTGTTCTTAGGAATTTGAAAATAAGAAATCCTATGCCATTTGTGACAATGGGCCATTTTTGCATTTCCCAAATAGCAGTTCCCTAAAAGGAAATTACTGTTTGGGAAATGCAAAACTAAGGATGGCCATTGGAAAAAGGCCCCCCGAAATGCACCCTAATAATAATGGTGCACATATAGAGCACACATATGCCCAAGGGTCATGTGTGTGCTTTATTGCAATAAAAAAAAAAAGCATTTTGGGGTGCTTTTTTAAATTGCACATGGTTACCATAGACTCAAAGTCGATGGTATTTGCATTTCCTAAATGCCCAATTCGCATTTTGGAAATGGTATTTGCGATTTCCTATTCAGAGGATCACGAATTGCAATTCTACTGAGTAGAAACTGCATTTTGTGATTCCCTATGTATACATATAGGTCGAAGGTAGTAATGGTAGAAACCTCCTAGATGTGTCCGATTTTTAATACGAATAAGTCTAATAAAAGTGGTGCTTGATGGTCAATTGCCCTACTACCCAAAAGCAAAAAATTATGTATGATAAAAATACCTAATGTACATATAAGCAGCTAAGACCACAGCACTCAAAGCACAAATATTTACAAACAAAATATCGAAGTGTAAGGATCACAGTCCATCTTTGAATAATACAGTAATCTTCTTTGTGTTCCAGTATGGTGTTTATTTGAATCAACAATAGCTCCGTATAGTCAGATCAATCATATGCAATGTACAGCAATAGCCTTTGATCATGCATATATTCATACACAGCCAACATGTGTTTCGTCACACAGGGCCTTTTTCAAGGCTATAAAATATAATATAAATAAGTGTTTACAATATTGGTATAGAAGATAAAAACAACCAAACATGACAGAAGTGAAAAAAGATGCAATAGTGGGATGTTACCCTGTGTAGAAGTGTAAAAGTAAGTCGCATATATAGATCACCGAAAAAGGAAAGAATAAGTAACCTCAAGGTTGGGTCTAATATACATTTCCAACATCATCCAAAGACATGAGACATAAGGCCATAGGGGTAAATTGAGTAGAGATAGATGCAGACCCTGGATTGTGTCGAAATACTGTAGAGAAAAGTGATGTGATTCAAAGAGCATGAGGAGCCCAGATTTTCAACCTACCTAAGATGTTGACAAAATATATCATTGTCCGACTAGATTAATAATGTGAGAAAGCTGTACCGTGATCATAGAAAAATCAAATAAAATGGATATCCAATAAATACCCCCTAGAGTTCAAATATGAAGAGCAGAGGACCATTAATATAAATATCTGTGTACAAGTTTGGAGAACAAAGAAGTCTGATGTATGAATACTTCAAATAGATCGTAACTTCTGATGTATATCACAAGTGTGGGATAGATAGGGTCATCAAAAATAGAGAAGTTGCAAGACCATGGTAAGTCCTATATGCAAAAAATGGGAGCAAGATCAATACTGAAAGATTTGAAGAAACATGAAAAATAGGTGTATTGTTGATAGATAAAGAGTTTAAAAAAATATAAATATTAAGTAATTATGTATAGGCCATTTTAATTTGTATGAACAACTTTATTGTGTAAAGACATTAGAAGAACTGTCTCAAAGAAACAAAGGACTGACACATTAATTAAGTTATAGCATAGTAGTAAAGAGAAGGGTTTGTATTTTACAATGTGATGGTGTAAAACATATATAATAAGCCGCGACTGTGGGTACTCTGAGTTTTATATTTTATGCACTATCAATAGTGTGGATTGAGTACGTTGAATAATAAGAGCGGTAATAACATAAGTTGAAGAAAGGGAGGAAAGGGCAGAAAGTTGCATATATGACCATCCTGTACAAATCGCACTCGCATAGAAAAGTAAACGTACAATGTGGAGTTGGAATCTAGTTATATACAATTGGAACCGTATAAATGTAAACCCAAGAAACAAAATGTGTCCACAGAAGACAATCACATACCTGGGGACTAGTTTTGAAAGCCCCCATCCGGTAAACGAAATTCTCGAGCAAATGTGATGAAGACGCGGAGACAGCGAGGTGCATATATGATACCCGTAGTAACAATAGAGTAAGGAGCAATGTAAAACAGTGACATGCAATTTAAATGTGACTCAGGTAATAAAAGTAGATAGAGGACTATTGGCAAAGACAGGTTGTTTATGGAAGCTGAAAAGAGGGCGGCCATTTGTAATGAGAGCTAAGCCCCTCATACTAAGTACGTTAGAATGATAAAGTTCTACTTGGATACAGTCATAGTATCCAGAAAACTGGTTAAAATGTAATCATTCACAAAAAGTAGTTAAAAGAAATGACAGGAAGAGACAAATGTAAGTAATATAGGCCCTCATTACAACCCTGGTGGTCGGTGATAAAGCAGCAGTGATACTGCCAACAGGCCGGCGGTAACAAAAATGGAATTATGACCACAGTGGAAACCACTCAGACAGACAGCCACTTTAACACACCGACCTCCGTGGCGGTATCAACAAGCACCATGGCGGTAACCAACAGCCAGGTGGAAGACAAAGTACCGCCCACTGTATTACAACAGGCCTATCCACCACCTTTTCCGGGACAGTACCAAAGACATCAAAAGCACGGCGGAAACAGAACACAGAAGTCAAAGGACTCACCTCTGGAGACTCAGGGAACAACCACGACGCCATGGAGCCCGAGCTGCACATATTTCCCATGCTTGTCCACCTTTTCCTGCATTATGAGGAGCAACGCCGGTTAAGACGACCGCAGTGAGTACTGCCTCCTAGCACACAAGGGAGGGGGGAGGAAAAAGAGAGTGACACACACACGCAACACGCAACACCCCCACCCCCAACACCATACAGACAACCAGAAGCACAAACATGACATATCACCCTGTATCCCTCAGGAATAATGCAAGGACAAAATCAAAATGATTAGAAGAAAGTGAGTGTAATACGATAAAATAACATAAGCGCATCAAAATACAAACGTATACATATTTACAAATGGAGGGACACTGCCCAATCCTCACTGTCCGTGGGCCACAGGGCCACATCACACAGGACATGGCCTCACCTCACTCCTGCAACAACACGGAGAGAACACTGCAGGGACATCAGGCCGAAAATACACAGGCACCTCAGGGGGAGGAGGAATGGGTGGCACCTCAGCTGGAAGATAGTACAACACCACTGGTCCTAGAGGGGGAAACATGCCATCTGCAGTGTCCTGGGGAGTGCAAGGCCACAGTCTCTCAAGTGGATGGTTTGCCCACTGCTTGGTCCTGGGAAGTGCAAGGCCACAGTCTCTCAAGTGGGAGGTTTGCCCACTGCTTGGTCCTGGGGAGTGCAAGGCCACAGTCTCTCTAATGGATGGCTTCTTCCACTGGTTCTGGAGGGGGCCTTGTGCCCAGTGTGCTTCATCCTGGGAAGGGTGGGGTGAGTGGATGGCTTCTTCCACTGGTTCTGGAGGGGGCCTTGTGCCCAGTGTGCTTCATCCTAGGAAAGATGGGGTGAGTGGATGGTTTCTTCCACCGGTTCTGGAGGGGGCCTGTGCCCAGAGTGCTTCATGCTGGGAAGGATGGGGTGAGTGGATGGCTTCTTCCACTGGTTCTGGAGTGGGCATTGTGCTCTGTGATGCAGATCTTGGGGAATGCAAGGTCACAGTCTCTCACCTGGGTGTCAGACCCACATGATTTGCTGGGGCAAAGACGCACAACAGCCCATGGAGGCAGAACTACACACTGTCCGCCGGTGGTGACGGTTGCTGCTGCTGGCAGTGGTTCTGGTGGCAGTGCTGGCATTGGTGGGGGGAAGGCTCCTGCCCTTCCCCTGCAGCCTTCGATGGCTGCCCACTGGGCCTGCTTCTGCTGGCAGTGGTGCTGGTGGCAGTGCTGGCAGTGCTGGCAGTGGTGGGGGGCGGCTTGTGAGAAGGTAGCCTCTTTCTAGCCTTGTTACCCCCACTTTTGGCCTGTTTGTGAGTGTATGTCAGGGTGTTTGTCACTGTTTTCACTGTCTCACTGGGATCCTGATAGCCAGGCCTCAGTGCTCATAGTGAAAACACTATGTTTTCAGTATGTTTGTTATGTGTCACTGGGATCCTGCTGGTCAGGACCCCAGTGCTCATAGGTTTGTGGCCTATATGTATGTGTCACTGGGACCCTGTCACACAGGGCCCCAGTGCTCATAGGTGTGCATGTATATGTTCCCTGTGTGGTGCCTAACTGTCTCACTGAGGCTCTGCTAACCAGAACCTCAGTGGTTATGCTCTCTCATTACTTTCAAATTGTCACTAACAGGCTAGTGACCATTTTTACCAATTTACATTGGCTTACTGGAACACCCTTATAATTCCCTAGTATATGGTACTGAGGTACCCAGGGTATTGGGGTTCCAGGAGATCCCTATGGGCTGCAGCATTTCTTTTGCCACCCATAGGGAGCTCTGACAATTCTTACACAGGCCTGCCACTGCAGCCTGAGTGAAATAACGTCCACGTTATTTCACAGCCATTTTACACTGCACTTAAGTAACTTATAAGTCACCTATATGTCTAACCTTTACCTGGTAAAGGTTAGGTGCAAAGTTACTTAGTGTGAGGGCACCCTGGCACTAGCCAAGGTGCCCCCACATTGTTCAGAGCCAATTCACTGAACTTTGTGAGTGCGGGGACACCATTACACGCGTGCACTACATATAGGTCACTACCTATATGTAGCTTCACAATGGTAACTCCGAATATGGCCATGTAACATGTCTATGATCATGGAATTGCCCCCTCTATACCATCCTGGCATAGTTGGCACAATCCCATGATCCCAGTGGTCTGTAGCACAGACCCTGGTACTGCCAAACTGCCCTTCCTGGGGTTTCACTGCAGCTGCTGCTGCTGCCAACCCCTCAGACAGGCAGCTGCCCTCCTGGGGTCCAGCCAGGCCTGGCCCAGGATGGCAGAACAAAGAACTTCCTCTGAGAGAGGGTGTGACACCCTCTCCCTTTGGAAAATGGTGTGAAGGCAGGGGAGGAGTAGCCTCCCCCAGCCTCTGGAAATCCTTTGTTGGGCACAGAGGTGCCCAATTCTGCATAAGCCAGTCTACACCGGTTCAGGGACCCCTTAGCCCCTGCTCTGGCGCGAAACTGGACAAAGGAAAGGGGAGTGACCACTCCCCTGACCTGCACCTCCCCTGGGAGGTGTCCAGAGCTCCTCCAGTGTGCTCCAGACCTCTGCCATATTGGAAACAGAGGTGCTGCTGGCACACTGGACTGCTCTGAGTGGCCAGTGCCACCAGGTGACGTCAGAGACTCCTGCTGATAGGCTCCTTCAGGTGTTAGTAGCCTTTCCTCTCTCCTAGGTAGCCAAACCCTCTTTTCTGGCTATTTAGGGTCTCTGTCTCTGGGGAAACTTTAGATAACGAATGCATGAGCTCAGCCGAGTTCCTCTGCATCTCCCTCTTCACCTTCTGATAAGGAATCGATCGCTGACCGCGCTGGAAGCCTGCAAACCTGCAACATAGTAGCAAAGACGACTACTGCAACTCTGTAACGCTGATCCTGCCGCCTTCTCGACTGTTTTCCTGCTTGTGCATGCTGTGGGGGTAGCCTGCCTCCTCTCTGCACCAGAAGCTCAGAAGAAATCTCCCGTGGGTCGACGGAATCTTCCCCCTGCAACCGCAGGCACCAAAAAGCTGCATTACCGGTCCCTTGGGTCTCCTCTCAGCACGACGAGCGAGGTCCCTCGAATCCAGCGACACCGTCCAAGTGACCCCCACAGTCCAGTGACTCTTCAGCCCAAGTTTGGTGGAGGTAAGTCCTTGCCTCACCTCGCTGGGCTGCATTGCTGGGAACCGCGACTTTGCAAGCTACTCCGGCCCCTGTGCACTTCCGGCAGAAATCCTTCGTGCACAGCCAAGCCTGGGTCCACGGCACTCTAACCTGCATTGCACGACTTTCTAAGTAGGTCTCCGGCGACGTGGGACTCCTATGTGCAACTTCGGCGAGCACCGTTTCACACATCCTCGTAGTGCCTGTTTCTGGCATTTTTCCGGATGCTACCTGCTTCAGTGAGGGCTCTTTGTCTTGCTCGACGTCCCCTCTCTCTGCAGGTCCAATTTGCGACCTCCTGGTCCCTCCTGGGCCCCAGCAGCGTCCAAAAACGCCAAACGCACGATTTGCGTGTAGCAAGGCTTGTTGGCGTCCATCCGGCGGGAAAACACTTCTGCACGACTCTCCAAGGCGTGGAAGATCCATCCTCCAAAGGGGAAGTCTCTAGCCCTTGTCGTTCCTGCAGTATTCACAGTTCTTCAGCCTAGTAAGAGCTTCTTTGCACCAACCGCTGGCATTTCTTGGGCATCTGCCCATCTCCGAGTTGCTTGTGACTTTTGGACTTGGTCCCCTTGTTCCACAGGTACCCTCAGTCAGGAATCCATCGTTGTTGCATTGCTGATTTGTGTTTTCCTTGCATTTTCCCTCTAACAAGACTATTTTGTCCTTAGGGGAACTTTAGTGCACTTTGCACTCACTTTTCAGGGTCTTGGGGAGGGTTATTTTTCTAACTCTCACTATTTTCTAATAGTCCCAGCGACCCTCTACAAGGTCACATAGGTTTGGGGTCCATTCGTGGTTCGCATTCCACTTTTGGAGTATATGGTTTGTGTTGCCCCTATCCCTATGTTTCCCCATTGCATCCTATTGTAACTATACATTGTTTGCACTGTTTTCTAAGACTATACTGCATATTTTTGCTATTGTGTATATATATCTTGTGTATATTTCCTATCCTCTCACTGAGGGTACACTCTAAGATACTTTGGCATATTGTCATAAAAATAAAGTACCTTTATTTTTAGTATAACTGTGTATTGTGTTTTCTTATGATATTGTGCATATGACACTAAGTGGTACTGTAGTAGCTTCACACGTCTCCTAGTTCAGCCTAAGCTGCTCTGCTAAGCTACCATTATCTATCAGCCTAAGCTGCTAGACACCCTATACACTAATAAGGGATAACTGGGCCTGGTGCAAGGTGCAAGTACCCCTTGGTACTCACTACAAGCCAGTCCAGCCTCCTACATTGGTTGTGCAGTGGTGGGATAAGTGCTTGAGACTACTTACCACTCTTGTCATTGTACTTTTCATAAGAGAAAAATATACAAAACAAGGTCAGTGTATATACACATAGCCAAAAAGTTTTGCATTTCCTCTTTTCACTCTTTTCTAAGTGCTGAAAAGTACTCCTAAACTTTCAAAAAGTTCTTAAAAGTTTTATAAGTTTTTTCTGTCTTTCCAAAAAAGTTCTGAAAACTTTTGTCTCTTTCTCTGTCACTTTAACTCTCTCTAAAAAATGTCTGGCACAGGCCAAAGTGTTGATCTGTCCAAACTTGCATATGACAACCTTAGCTGGAAAAGAGCAAGGAGTCTCTGTATAGAGAGAGGTTTGAGTGTAGGGAAGAATCCTGCCTTGGAACTGTTAATTAACATGCTTAGAGAACAGGATAAGGCCAGAGGTGGCCCATCTGTTGAAAAAGTACCTAATAGTTCCCAATCTGATTCAGGGACTCCCCCAGGAAAAGATTCAGGAAAGAAACTTCCTAGCCTGCCCATTACTAGACAATCTAGCATAGATGGTAATGATGATGAGCCATGCCAAAGAAATAGTGTTGTCTCACATCATAGCAAAAGCATTTACTCTCACCATACTGGTAGTAATGTTTCTGTAAACCAAGCTGTTAAGTTGGCTTCTGTAAGGGACAGGTCTCCTTCTGTTCATTCCCATCATAGCTCTGTTTCTAGAAATGTCCCTCCCACCAACCCTGATGACAGAATGTTAGAGAGGGAACTCAATAAGTTGAGGGTGGAACAAACCAGACTGAAGCTTAAAAAGCAACAGCTGGATTTGGATAGACAGTCTTTTGAATTAGAGAAGGAAAGACAGAAGTTGGGTTTAGATACCCATGGTGGCAGCAGCAGTATTCCCCATAGTCATCCTGCAAAAGAGCATGATTCCAGGAATCTGCACAAGATAGTTCCCCCTTATAAGGAGGGGGATGACATTAACAAGTGGTTTGCTGCACTTGAGAGGGCCTGTGTTGTACAGGATGTCCCTCAAAGGCAGTGGGCTGCTATCCTATGGCTATCATTTAGTGGAAAAGGTAGGGATAGGCTCCTTACTGTGAAAGAAAATGATGCCAATAATTTTACAGTTCTTAAGAATGCACTCCTGGATGGTTATGGCTTAACCACTGAACAGTACAGGATAAAGTTCAGAGAGACCAAAAAGGAGTCTTCACAAGACTGGGTTGATTTCATTGACCATTCAGTGAAGGCCTTGGAGGGGTGGTTACATGGCAGTAAAGTTACTGATTATGAAAGCCTGTATAACACAATCCTGAGAGAGCATATACTTAATAATTGTGTGTCTGATTTGTTGCACCAGTACCTGGTAGACTCTGATCTGACCTCTCCCCAAGAATTGGGAAAGAAGGCAGACAAATGGGTCAGAACAAGGGTGAACAGAAAAGTTCATACAGGGGGTGACAAAGATGGCAATAAGAAGAAAGATGGTGAAAAATCTCAAGATAAGCATGGGGATAAGGGTAAAACCAAAGATCCCACTTCAAATCTTAAACACTCTTCAGAGGGTGGGGATAAAACAAATTCTTCCTCTTCTTCCCAACCTGCACACATTAAAAAGCCTTGGTGCTTTGTGTGTAAAAATAGAGGCCATAGGCCAGGGGATAAGTCCTGTCCAGGTAAACCCCCTGAGCCTACCACCACTAATACATCAAGCTCTAGTGCCCCTAGCAGTAGTGGTACTAGTGGTGGGACTGCTGGCAACAGTCAAGCAAAGGGTGTAGTTGGGTTCACTTATGGGTCCATAGTGGAAACTGATGTAATCAGTCCCAAGACAGTTTCTGTCACACCTAGTGGCACTGGCCTTGCCACACTGGCTGCTTGTCCCCTTACAATGGATAAGTACAGGCAGACAGTTTCAATAAATGGTGTTGAGGCCTTGGCCTACAGGGACACAGGTGCCAGTTTCACTTTGGTGACTGAAAACCTAGTGCCTCCTGAACAACACATCATTGGACAACAGTATAAGATTATTGATGTCCATAACTCCACTAAGTTTCTTCCCTTAGCTATAATTCAGTTTAGTTGGGGTGGAGTTACTGGCCCTAAGCAGGTGGTGGTATCACCTAGCTTACCTGTAGACTGTCTCTTAGGTAATGACCTAGAGGCCTCAGGTTGGGCTGATGTAGAGTTTTATGCCCATGCAGCCATGCTGGGCATCCCTGAGGAATTGTTCCCTCTCATTTCAAGTGAAATGAAAAAGCAAAGGAGAGAAGGCCTGAAAACTCAGGATCCCTCTCCATCAACAGGTAAAAAGGGTATCACAGTATCCCCTAACCACCCTACCATTCAGGATACTATTCCTGTGGTGGGAGAAACCTCTCCTGGGGTGGCACCTGTTCCAAGGGAATCATCAGCTGGCAAAGCTGGACTCCCTGAGGTGGAAGTACCTCTCTGTGGGATAACTAACAATGGTGAGAAAAACAGCACCATTTTAGTTAACATGGAGCATCCCTCCAACCCTCCCAGAGAAACTTTAGTGCAGAAACCCTGCACTACCTCACAACACTTAGGACAGCATCCCTGCCCTAGTGTGGAGCTCATAGGACAGCATCCCTGCCCTGCTCCAACTCAAGAGAAACAGCATCCCTGTTCTCTCTTCCAGCC
The DNA here is from genome assembly GCF_031143425.1 of Pleurodeles waltl. Classification (NCBI taxonomy): domain Eukaryota; kingdom Metazoa; phylum Chordata; class Amphibia; order Caudata; family Salamandridae; genus Pleurodeles; species Pleurodeles waltl. The sequence continues at coordinate 263,481,567 of NC_090447.1, read as the reverse complement.
AGATGGACAAAGTTTTTGCCCAGCTATGGCTTTTCTGAGACAGCATCCCTGTCTGGCATTTCCATCACTACAAATAGGTTCAGTGGACAATTCCCACTGCTCTAAACTAAAACTTACTGATAGAAACTCTGAAAATACATCTTCACATTGTTGCTTAGCTAAAAAACTTCAAACAGGGTGGTTTACATCCCCACAGGGAAGTAACCATATAGTGGATGATAAAGGGAGTAACCAGTCTATTGCAGAGCTACTCTCTACTTATCACCACTTAGACAATAAAGTCTCAACTGGCCAAGGTTAGCCTTATTGTCCTTCGTTTGGGGGGGGGGGGTTGTGTGAGAAGGTAGCCTCTTTCTAGCCTTGTTACCCCCACTTTTGGCCTGTTTGTGAGTGTATGTCAGGGTGTTTGTCACTGTTTTCACTGTCTCACTGGGATCCTGATAGCCAGGCCTCAGTGCTCATAGTGAAAACACTATGTTTTCAGTATGTTTGTTATGTGTCACTGGGATCCTGCTGGTCAGGACCCCAGTGCTCATAGGTTTGTGGCCTATATGTATGTGTCACTGGGACCCTGTCACACAGGGCCCCAGTGCTCATAGGTGTGCATGTATATGTTCCCTGTGTGGTGCCTAACTGTCTCACTGAGGCTCTGCTAACCAGAACCTCAGTGGTTATGCTCTCTCATTACTTTCAAATTGTCACTAACAGGCTAGTGACCATTTTTACCAATTTACATTGGCTTACTGGAACACCCTTATAATTCTCTAGTATATGGTACTCAGGTACCCAGGGTATTGGGGTTCCAGGAGATCCCTATGGGCTGCAGCATTTCTTTTGCCACCCATAGGGAGCTCTGACAATTCTTACACAGGCCTGCCACTGCAGCCTGAGTGAAATAACGTCCACGTTATTTCACAGCCATTTTACACTGCACTTAAGTAACTTATAAGTCACCTATATGTCTAACCTTTACCTGGTAAAGGTTAGGTGCAAAGTTACTTAGTGTGAGGGCACCCTGGCACTAGCCAAGGTGCCCCCACATTGTTCAGAGCCAATTCACTGAACTTTGTGAGTGCGGGGACACCGTTACACGCGTGCACTACATATAGGTCACTACCTATATGTAGCTTCACAATGGTAACTCCGAATATGGCCATGTAACATGTCTATGATCATGGAATTGCCCCCTCTATACCATCCTGGCATAGTTGGCACAATCCCATGATCCCAGTGGTCTGTAGCACAGACCCTGGTACTGCCAAACTGCCCTTCCTGGGGTTTCACTGCAGCTGCTGCTGCTGCCAACCCCTCAGACAGGCAGCTGCCCTCCTGGGGTCCAGCCAGGCCTGGCCCAGGATGGCAGAACAAAGAACTTCCTCTGAGAGAGGGTGTGACACCCTCTCCCTTTGGAAAATGGTGTGAAGGCAGGGGAGGAGTAGCCTCCCCCAGCCTCTGGAAATGCTTTGTTGGGCACAGAGGTGCCCAATTCTGCATAAGCCAGTCTACACCGGTTCAGGGACCCCTTAGCCCCTGCTCTGGCGCGAAACTGGACAAAGGAAAGGGGAGTGACCACTCCCCTGACCTGCACCTCCCCTGGGAGGTGTCCAGAGCTCCTCCAGTGTGCTCCAGACCTCTGCCATATTGGAAACAGAGGTGCTGCTGGCACACTGGACTGCTCTGAGTGGCCAGTGCCACCAGGTGACGTCAGAGACTCCTGCTGATAGGCTCCTTCAGGTGTTAGTAGCCTTTCCTCTCTCCTAGGTAGCCAAACCCTCTTTTCTGGCTATTTAGGGTCTCTGTCTCTGGGGAAACTTTAGATAACGAATGCATGAGCTCAGCCGAGTTCCTCTGCATCTCCCTCTTCACCTTCTGATAAGGAATCGACCGCTGACCGCGCTGGAAGCCTGCAAACCTGCAACATAGTAGCAAAGACGACTACTGCAACTCTGTAACGCTGATCCTGCCGCCTTCTCGACTGTTTTCCTGCTTGTGCATGCTGTGGGGGTAGCCTGCCTCCTCTCTGCACCAGAAGCTCAGAAGAAATCTCCCGTGGGTCGACGGAATCTTCCCCCTGCAACCGCAGGCACCAAAAAGCTGCATTACCGGTCCCTTGGGTCTCCTCTCAGCATGATGAGCAAGGTCCCTCGAATCCAGCGACACCGTCCAAGTGACCCCCACAGTCCAGTGACTCTTCAGCCCAAGTTTGGTGGAGGTAAGTCCTTGCCTCACCTCGCTGGGCTGCATTGCTGGGAACCGCGACTTTGCAAGCTACTCCGGCCCCTGTGCACTTTCGGCGGAAATCCTTCGTGCACAGCCAAGCCTGGGTCCACGGCACTCTAACCTGCATTGCACGACTTTCTAAGTTGGTCTCCGGCGACGTGGGACTCCTTTGTGCAACTTCGGCAAGCACTGTTTAACGCATCCTCGTAGTGCCTGTTTCTGGCACTTCTCCGGGTGCTACCTGCTTCAGTGAGGGCTCTTTGTCTTGCTCGACGTCTCCTCTCTCTGCAGGTCCAATTTGCGACCTCCTGGTCCCTCCTGGGCCCCAGCAGCGTCCAAAAACGCCAAACGCACGATTTGCGTGTAGCAAGGCTTGTTGGCGTCCATCCGGCGGGAAAACACTTCTGCACGACTCTCCAAGGCGTGGGGGATCCATCCTCCAAAGGGGAAGTCTCTAGCCCTTGTCGTTCCTGCTGTATTCACAGTTCTTCAGCCTAGTAAGAGCTTCTTTGCACCAACCGCTGGCATTTCTTGGGCATCTGCCCATCTCCGAGTTGCTTGTGACTTTTGGACTTGGTCCCCTTGTTCCACAGGTACCCTCAGTCAGGAATCCATCGTTGTTGCATTGCTGATTTGTGTTTTCCTTGCATTTTCCCTCTAACAAGACTATTTTGTCCTTAGGGGAACTTTAGTGCACTTTGCACTCACTTTTCAGGGTCTTGGGGAGGGTTATTTTTCTAACTCTCACTATTTTCTAATAGTCCCAGCGACCCTCTACAAGGTCACATAGGTTTGGGGTCCATTCGTGGTTCGCATTCCACTTTTGGAGTATATGGTTTGTGTTGCCCCTATCCCTATGTTTCCCCATTGCATCCTATTGTAACTATACATTGTTTGCACTGTTTTCTAAGACTATACTGCATATTTTTGCTATTGTGTATATATATCTTGTGTATATTTCCTATCCTCTCACTGAGGGTACACTCTAAGATACTTTGGCATATTGTCATAAAAATAAAGTACCTTTATTTTTAGTATAACTGTGTATTGTGTTTTCTTATGATATTGTGCATATGACACTAAGTGGTACTGTAGTAGCTTCACACGTCTCCTAGTTCAGCCTAAGCTGCTCTGCTAAGCTACCATTATCTATCAGCCTAAGCTGCTAGACACCCTATACACTAATAAGGGATAACTGGGCCTGGTGCAAGGTGCAAGTACCCCTTGGTACTCACTACAAGCCAGTCCAGCCTCCTACATTGGTTGTGCAGTGGTGGGATAAGTGCTTGAGACTACTTACCACTCTTGTCATTGTACTTTTCATAAGAGAAAAATATACAAAACAAGGTCAGTGTATATACACATAGCCAAAAAGTTTTGCATTTCCTCTTTTCACTCTTTTCTAAGTGCTGAAAAGTACTCCTAAACTTTCAAAAAGTTCTTAAAAGTTGTATAAGTTTTTTCTGTCTTTCCAAAAAAGTTCTGAAAACTTTTGTCTCTTTCTCTGTCACTTTAACTCTCTCTAAAAAATGTCTGGCACAGGCCAAAGTGTTGATCTGTCCAAACTTGCATATGACAACCTTAGCTGGAAAAGAGCAAGGAGTCTCTGTGTAGAGAGAGGTTTGAGTGTAGGGAAGAATCCTGCCTTGGAACTGTTAATTAACATGCTTAGAGAACAGGATAAGGCCAGAGGTGGCCCATCTGTTGAAAAAGTACCTAATAGTTCCCAATCTGATTCAGGGACTCCCCCAGGAAAAGATTCAGGAAAGAAACTTCCTAGCCTGCCCATTACTAGACAATCTAGCATAGATGGTAATGATGATGAGCCATGCCAAAGAAATAGTGTTGTCTCACATCATAGCAAAAGCATTTACTCTCACCATACTGGTAGTAATGTTTCTGTAAACCAAGCTGTTAAGTTGGCTTCTGTAAGGGACAGGTCTCCTTCTGTTCATTCCCATCATAGCTCTGTTTCTAGAAATGTCCCTCCCACCAACCCTGATGACAGAATGTTAGAGAGGGAACTCAATAAGTTGAGGGTGGAACAAACCAGACTGAAGCTTAAAAAGCAACAGCTGGATTTGGATAGACAGTCTTTTGAATTAGAGAAGGAAAGACAGAAGTTGGGTTTAGATACCCATGGTGGCAGCAGCAGTATTCCCCATAGTCATCCTGCAAAAGAGCATGATTCCAGGAATCTGCACAAGATAGTTCCCCCTTATAAGGAGGGGGATGACATTAACAAGTGGTTTGCTGCACTTGAGAGGGCCTGTGTTGTACAGGATGTCCCTCAAAGGCAGTGGGCTGCTATCCTATGGCTATCATTTAGTGGAAAAGGTAGGGATAGGCTCCTTACTGTGAAAGAAAATGATGCCAATAATTTTACAGTTCTTAAGAATGCACTCCTGGATGGTTATGGCTTAACCACTGAACAGTACAGGATAAAGTTCAGAGAGACCAAAAAGGAGTCTTCACAAGACTGGGTTGATTTCATTGACCATTCAGTGAAGGCCTTGGAGGGGTGGTTACATGGCAGTAAAGTTACTGATTATGAAAGCCTGTATAACACAATCCTGAGAGAGCATATACTTAATAATTGTGTGTCTGATTTGTTGCACCAGTACCTGGTAGACTCTGATCTGACCTCTCCCCAAGAATTGGGAAAGAAGGCAGACAAATGGGTCAGAACAAGGGTGAACAGAAAAGTTCATACAGGGGGTGACAAAGATGGCAATAAGAAGACAGATGGTGAAAAATCTCAAGATAAGCATGGGGATAAGGGTAAAACCAAAGATCCCACTTCAAATCTTAAACACTCTTCAGAGGGTGGGGATAAAACAAATTCTTCCTCTTCTTCCCAACCTGCACACATTAAAAAGCCTTGGTGCTTTGTGTGTAAAAATAGAGGCCATAGGCCAGGGGATAAGTCCTGTCCAGGTAAACCCCCTGAGCCTACCACCACTAATACATCAAGCTCTAGTGCCCCTAGCAGTAGTGGTACTAGTGGTGGGACTGCTGGCAACAGTCAAGCAAAGGGTGTAGTTGGGTTCACTTATGGGTCCATAGTGGAAACTGATGTAATCAGTCCCAAGACAGTTTCTGTCACACCTAGTGGCACTGGCCTTGCCACACTGGCTGCTTGTCCCCTTACAATGGATAAGTACAGGCAGACAGTTTCAATAAATGGTGTTGAGGCCTTGGCCTACAGGGACACAGGTGCCAGTTTCACTTTGGTGACTGAAAACCTAGTGCCTCCTGAACAACACATCATTGGACAACAGTATAAGATTATTGATGTCCATAACTCCACTAAGTTTCTTCCCTTAGCTATAATTCAGTTTAGTTGGGGTGGAGTTACTGGCCCTAAGCAGGTGGTGGTATCACCTAGCTTACCTGTAGACTGTCTCTTAGGTAATGACCTAGAGGCCTCAGGTTGGGCTGATGTAGAGTTTTATGCCCATGCAGCCATGCTGGGCATCCCTGAGGAATTGTTCCCTCTCATTTCAAGTGAAATGAAAAAGCAAAGGAGAGAAGGCCTGAAAACTCAGGATCCCTCTCCATCAACAGGTAAAAAGGGTATCACAGTATCCCCTAACCACCCTACCATTCAGGATACTATTCCTGTGGTGGGAGAAACCTCTCCTGGGGTGGCACCTGTTCCAAGGGAATCATCAGCTGGCAAAGCTGGACTCCCTGAGGTGGAAGTACCTCTCTGTGGGATAACTAACATTGGTGAGAAAAACAGCACCATTTTAGTTAACATGGAGCATCCCTCCAACCCTCCCAGAGAAACTTTAGTGCAGAAACCCTGCACTACCTCACAACACTTAGGACAGCATCCCTGCCCTAGTGTGGAGCTCATAGGACAGCATCCCTGCCCTGCTCCAACTCAAGAGAAACAGCATCCCTGTTCTCTCTTCCAGCCAGATGGACAAAGTTTTTGCCCAGCTATGGCTTTTCTGAGACAGCATCCCTGTCTGGCATTTCCATCACTACAAATAGGTTCAGTGGACAATTCCCACTGCTCTAAACTAAAACTTACTGATAGAAACTCTGAAAATACATCTTCACATTGTTGCTTAGCTAAAAAACTTCAAACAGGGTGGTTTACATCCCCACAGGGAAGTAACCATATAGTGGATGATAAAGGGAGTAACCAGTCTATTGCAGAGCTACTCTCTACTTATCACCACTTAGACAATAAAGTCTCAACTGGCCAAGGTTAGCCTTATTGTCCTTCGTTTGGGGGGGGGGGTTGTGTGAGAAGGTAGCCTCTTTCTAGCCTTGTTACCCCCACTTTTGGCCTGTTTGTGAGTGTATGTCAGGGTGTTTGTCACTGTTTTCACTGTCTCACTGGGATCCTGATAGCCAGGCCTCAGTGCTCATAGTGAAAACATTATGTTTTCAGTATGTTTGTTATGTGTCACTGGGATCCTGCTGGTCAGGACCCCAGTGCTCATAGGTTTGTGGCCTATATGTATGTGTCACTGGGACCCTGTCACACAGGGCCCCAGTGCTCATAGGTGTGCATGTATATGTTCCCTGTGTGGTGCCTAACTGTCTCACTGAGGCTCTGCTAACCAGAACCTCAGTGGTTATGCTCTCTCATTACTTTCAAATTGTCACTAACAGGCTAGTGACCATTTTTACCAATTTACATTGGCTTACTGGAACACCCTTATAATTCTCTAGTATATGGTACTCAGGTACCCAGGGTATTGGGGTTCCAGGAGATCCCTATGGGCTGCAGCATTTCTTTTGCCACCCATAGGGAGCTCTGACAATTCTTACACAGGCCTGCCACTGCAGCCTGAGTGAAATAACGTCCACGTTATTTCACAGCCATTTTACACTGCACTTAAGTAACTTATAAGTCACCTATATGTCTAACCTTTACCTGGTAAAGGTTAGGTGCAAAGTTACTTAGTGTGAGGGCACCCTGGCACTAGCCAAGGTGCCCCCACATTGTTCAGAGCCAATTCACTGAACTTTGTGAGTGCGGGGACACCATTACACGCGTGCACTACATATAGGTCACTACCTATATGTAGCTTCACAATGGTAACTCCGAATATGGCCATGTAACATGTCTATGATCATGGAATTGCCCCCTCTATACCATCCTGGCATAGTTGGCACAATCCCATGATCCCAGTGGTCTGTAGCACAGACCCTGGTACTGCCAAACTGCCCTTCCTGGGGTTTCACTGCAGCTGCTGCTGCTGCCAACCCCTCAGACAGGCAGCTGCCCTCCTGGGGTCCAGCCAGGCCTGGCCCAGGATGGCAGAACAAAGAACTTCCTCTGAGAGAGGGTGTGACACCCTCTCCCTTTGGAAAATGGTGTGAAGGCAGGGGAGGAGTAGCCTCCCCCAGCCTCTGGAAATGCTTTGTTGGGCACAGAGGTGCCCAATTCTGCATAAGCCAGTCTACACCGGTTCAGGGACCCCTTAGCCCCTGCTCTGGCGCGAAACTGGACAAAGGAAAGGGGAGTGACCACTCCCCTGACCTGCACCTCCCCTGGGAGGTGTCCAGAGCTCCTCCAGTGTGCTCCAGACCTCTGCCATATTGGAAACAGAGGTGCTGCTGGCACACTGGACTGCTCTGAGTGGCCAGTGCCACCAGGTGACGTCAGAGACTCCTGCTGATAGGCTCCTTCAGGTGTTAGTAGCCTTTCCTCTCTCCTAGGTAGCCAAACCCTCTTTTCTGGCTATTTAGGGTCTCTGTCTCTGGGGAAACTTTAGATAACGAATGCATGAGCTCAGCCGAGTTCCTCTGCATCTCCCTCTTCACCTTCTGATAAGGAATCGACCGCTGACCGCGCTGGAAGCCTGCAAACCTGCAACATAGTAGCAAAGACGACTACTGCAACTCTGTAACGCTGATCCTGCCGCCTTCTCGACTGTTTTCCTGCTTGTGCATGCTGTGGGGGTAGCCTGCCTCCTCTCTGCACCAGAAGCTCAGAAGAAATCTCCCGTGGGTCGACGGAATCTTCCCCCTGCAACCGCAGGCACCAAAAAGCTGCATTACCGGTCCCTTGGGTCTCCTCTCAGCATGATGAGCGAGGTCCCTCGAATCCAGCGACACCGTCCAAGTGACCCCCACAGTCCAGTGACTCTTCAGCCCAAGTTTGGTGGAGGTAAGTCCTTGCCTCACCTCGCTGGGCTGCATTGCTGGGAACCGCGACTTTGCAAGCTACTCCGGCCCCTGTGCACTTTCGGCGGAAATCCTTCGTGCACAGCCAAGCCTGGGTCCACGGCACTCTAACCTGCATTGCACGACTTTCTAAGTTGGTCTCCGGCGACGTGGGACTCCTTTGTGCAACTTCGGCAAGCACTGTTTAACGCATCCTCGTAGTGCCTGTTTCTGGCACTTCTCCGGGTGCTACCTGCTTCAGTGAGGGCTCTTTGTCTTGCTCGACGTCCCCTCTCTCTGCAGGTTCAATTTGCGACCTCCTGGTCCCTCCTGGGCCCCAGCAGCGTCCAAAAACGCCAAACGCACGATTTGCGTGTAGCAAGGCTTGTTGGCGTCCATCCGGCGGGAAAACACTTCTGCACGACTCTCCAAGGCGTGGGGGATCCATCCTCTAAAGGGGAAGTCTCTAGCCCTTGTCGTTCCTGCTGTATTCACAGTTCTTCAGCCTAGTAAGAGCTTCTTTGCACCAACCGCTGGCATTTCTTGGGCATCTGCCCATCTCCGAGTTGCTTGTGACTTTTGGACTTGGTCCCCTTGTTCCACAGGTACCCTCAGTCAGGAATCCATCGTTGTTGCATTGCTGATTTGTGTTTTCCTTGCATTTTCCCTCTAACAAACTATTTTGTCCTTAGGGGAACTTTAGTGCACTTTGCACTCACTTTTCAGGGTCTTGGGGAGGGTTATTTTTCTAACTCTCACTATTTTCTAATAGTCCCAGCGACCCTCTACAAGGTCACATAGGTTTGGGGTCCATTCGTGGTTCGCATTCCACTTTTGGAGTATATGGTTTGTGTTGCCCCTATCCCTATGTTTCCCCATTGCATCCTATTGTAACTATACATTGTTTGCACTGTTTTCTAAGACTATACTGCATATTTTTGCTATTGTGTATATATATCTTGTGTATATTTCCTATCCTCTCACTGAGGGTACACTCTAAGATACTTTGGCATATTGTCATAAAAATAAAGTACCTTTATTTTTAGTATAACTGTGTATTGTGTTTTCTTATGATATTGTGCATATGACACTAAGTGGTACTGTAGTAGCTTCACACGTCTCCTAGTTCAGCCTAAGCTGCTCTGCTAAGCTACCATTATCTATCAGCCTAAGCTGCTAGACACCCTATACACTAATAAGGGATAACTGGGCCTGGTGCAAGGTGCAAGTACCCCTTGGTACTCACTACAAGCCAGTCCAGCCTCCTTCACGGCTCCAGTGCTTCCCCTGTAGCCTTGGACAGCTGAACCACCATGGTTTGTGGTGGGGGCTCAGAATGAGTCCCAGCACTAGGCCTCCTGTCCTTCCTGCCTGCTGGTGCAGGCCCCTTGCCCTTCCTTCAGCAGCCGGGGATTGCCCCTTGCCATTCCCTGTTGCAGCTGGTGGTGCCTACTTGCCCTCCCTGTCGTAGCTGGTGGTGCCTCCTTGCCCTTCCCTGTCGCAGCTGGTGGTGTCTCCTTGCCCTTTCTTGATGCACCTGGTGAAGGCACCCTGTCAGTGTTGCTGCCTGGTGCCCGGGATCCTCTCCCACCTGCAGTAGCTGTCGACACTACTGTGGCCGTGGACTGGGTGGCTGAGGTTCGCACCTGGGTTCTGACCACCCTGGCTCGACGAGAAGGACGGGGGGAGTGATAGGGAAGAGGTCAAGGGTGGAGAGGAAAAGCTTCTTAGGGACATTGGGGTGGGAAGTGGGTGAAGGTTTAGGAGTGGAGGAAGAGGAAGTAGTTGGAGGAGGTGTCTGTCTGCTGTGTTTGGGTGCAGGTGCATGGGCTGGATGCTGTTGTGAGGTGGATTGCAGTTGGGTGTCTGAATGCTTGCATTTGTATACTTTGGGAGGAGGGGGCACAGACACAGTGGGAGAGGACACAGGGGACATGTGCATGGATGTGGGGGTGGGGACTGTCAGTGAGGGGCGTGTAGTGATAGGCATGATGGTGGTAGTGGATGAGGATGTAGTGCATGCAGGTGTGAGTGTAGATGCAACTGGGAGAGAGGTGGACGACGAGGAGGAGGGGGACACATTGGAGGCAGTGGATGTTGGTATGTCTGATTGTGGATGGTGTTTGTATGAGTGCCTGTGGAATGATGTGTGGTGCTTGTGTTTGCCCGAACCACTCCTGTGTGTTGTCCTGGGTGCATGCTGCTCTGCCTGTGTGCTTGGGATAGGTTGGGGTTGAGAGGAATGGGATTGGGCAGAGGAAGTTGGAGGGGGCAGGCTAGAAACAGGGACAAATGGCTGCCATCAGGGAGGAGGCCAGAGCCTGGATTGATATCTGTTGGGCTGCCATTCCAGAGTGAATACCCTCCAGGAATGCATTGGTTTGGATGGCATTCAAAATGGTTGACTGCCCAACAGAGATGGATCGCAGGAGGTCAATAGCCTCCTCACTGAGGGCAGCAGGGCTCACTGGGGCAGGGCCTGAGGTGCCTGGGGTGAAGGAGATGCCCACCGTCCTGAATGAGCGGGTACGGGAAACACGCTGAGGGGCTGCTGGGAGGGCGGTGCTGGTATGGGGTAGGCGGCTGTACCTGTACTTGGGGTGGGCACAGAGGTGTCCACCACCACCAGGGGGCTTCCAGCGGAGGAGGTATCACTGTCAGAACTGTCCCTTCCAGACTTCGCTGTGGTGCTCTCCTCGCCCTCCATCCCACTGGTGCCCTCACCGTCAGTGGATTCGGCCTCCTGTGCCCTGTGGGATGCAGCTCGCCCCGTCGGCAGTGCCTCTGCTCCTCCGCCAGATGATGCTAATGCACATGAGGACAGGGTAACAAAACAAAAAGGGGGAGAGGCAAAGGATACCTTTGGTCAATGGCGGCAACAACACCACCGTTGGTGTACACAACCCACACACACAGGGAACAGCCTACGTACTAGGCATTGCACTAACAGTCACAATGCTAGTCACCAGCCCATGGCCAGGGATAACTAATGCCATTTGCAGCATAGCTGAGGCGGCCCACAGACCCCTTCCCAGTGGTGGATGCCTACTAGCTTGGTTGGAGTACTTTCACATCAGAACCCTGCCCAACATGGGCTGTACCCTGCAATGTCTGGCCTGGCCTAGGGCTACCCACAGGCCCACATCCCCCACCCGGATGCCACCCACCACGTGCAAGTAGCATAGTAAGGCACTGTACTCACCCCCTTGTGGCTGCTGTGATGCCCCCATTTGCCTATCCAGCTCCAGAAAGGCCACCGCCAATATGCTGGCCATCAGGGGTGTCAGGGTCCGATGGGCACCCCTTCCTTGTTGGGAGGCCATCCCCAGCTGGGCCTCCGCTGTATTCCGTGCCCAGTGTTTTAGGTCCTCCCATTGTTTGCGACGGTGGGTACTCCGCCTGCCATAGACCCCCAGGGTCGACACCTCCTTGGCGACAGCACACCATATACCCTTCTTTTGATGGGCGCTGACCTGCAGAGGCAATTAGCACAGGAAAATAGAATTAGACAAACAGTCCTGCCTGTTACACATAGGGCCCACCATACCCCTTCACATCACCATTTACACACACATGGCCCAGCACACAACTTGTATGCCGCCAGGAGGACATCCACCCACCCCCCCTTACATGAGGCCATCACACACACATCTCCATGCATTCAAGCCACATGCATTGTGCTCACAGTGTACTAACCTGTTGGTCTGGAGGGCCATACAGCAGTCTGTACTGGTGTAGAACCCCATCCACCAGTCTCTCCAACTCCTCCAAAGTGAAGGCTGGGGCCCTTTCTCCGGTCACAGAGGCCATGGTAGGTTCCAGACACAGATCACAGCAGCACATGCAGTGTAGGTCCTCTCCCATGTAAGGTGAGGTAACGAATGAGGAATCAGATAGAAAATGGCGGTCACATCTGTGGCGGTGTATACCGTCACCGCCAGCGTAGATCACCATTGGCCACTGTAACTCATAGGACCCAATGTTAGCCAATGAGGAGTTACACTGCAGTTTCCGACTGCCTCCCGCAACTGCACACAATGTCAGCGGAATTACCTCACTCCCACCTGTCCCTCCATACAGGACAGGCGTACGCCATTTCAGGATGGGGGTGCAGGCCCTGGAAAAATGATGCGTCACAGGAGATATTAGCACATACTGGACACATCACAATGACCCATTTCATGTTTACATGATGCAAAGTTCTGTTCTAGTTCCATTCTTCAGTTTTTGACCAGCTCCTCACTCTTTTGTCCCTTAGATTCCTACTGCTGCGGATGAATAGGAGATGGAGATCTACCCCATGTACAGACCCCTAGTGGACTTGGCAACACTGGAGGAAAGACACATTATCCTCACCTATAGACTTGTCAGGGCCACAATCACAGAGCTGTGTGCCTAATTGGAACCTGACCTGATATCTGCTATCCCTCACCCCACTGGGAATTCCCCCTCTTGTGCAACTGCTATCTGTACTCCATTTCCTGTCAACTGGTTCTTTCCAAGTGACAGTGGGCTTGGCAGCAGGAATGTCACAGCCAATGTTTTCAATAGTGCTGTCAAGAGTGTTGTCTGCCCTCATAAAATGCATGTGTAGCTACATTGTTTTCCCCCAGGTTGAGGATTTGGCCACAGTGAAGGCCAAGTTTTATGCAATGGGACATATCCCCAACATAATTGGGGCGATTGATGGAACACATATTGCATTTGCCCCCCCCCCCCCCAGCAGACTGAACAGGTGTTCAGGAATCGTAAGAGTTTCCACTCTATGAATGTTCAGATGGTGTGCTAAGTGGACCAGTACATCTCCCACGTCAATGCTAAGTATCCAGGGTTGGTGCATGATGGCTTTGTCCTGAGGAATAGCAGCATCCCAAATGTGATGGGCCAACTACAGAGGCACAGGGTGTGCTAACAGGTGAGCCCTAGATCCCACCCAGTATATGTTGGTGTAAGGGTATGGTGTGGGCCATACAGGATAGTGTGTGGCTAAATGTTGTCCCTCAATATTTGCAGGTGACTCTGGTTACCCAAACCTATCATGGCTGCTGATTCCTGCGAGGAATGCCAGGACAAGGGCAGAAGAATGGTATAATGAGCAACATGGGTGAACCAGAAGGATAATTGAAAGGACCTTTGGCCTCCTGAAGGCCAGGTTCCAGTGCCTCCATGTAACAGGTGGATCCCTGTGCTACTCACCATAGAAGGTCTGCCAGATAGTGGTGGCATGCTGCATGTTGTGTAACCTGGCCCTCAGACGTCATGTCCCATTCCTGCAGGAGGAGGAGGCTGAAGATGCCCGTGTGGCAGCAGTAGACCCTGTGGACAGTGAGGATGAGGAGGCAGAGGATGAGGACAACAGAACAAATGTGATCTGACAACACTTCCAATGACACACAGGTGGGACAGTGTTACTTCACATTTCAATGACATTTGTAGACAATTGTGTGGCAATTGCATGCTGATATCTTCAACTTCTAGGCCCACTTGCTGTTCCCTCTGGCAGTTAATTTTGCAGATTTTGGTGACCTGATATATACTCCTGGTGTGATCACTACAGCCAGCTACAGGTCATTAATCTATGTTTATTCCCTGTACAGATGTTTGTACCTGTTACAATAATACATATTTGATTTACATGACATACGCCAGAATGTTTTTTTTTCAAAGGGTATTTATTGAAGTGCTAATATATAGAGGGGCAAGTGCAATGGGGTGGGGTGGTGGTGGAAGAAAGTCCAGTGTATTGTTCCAGTCTATTTGTAGCACAGGTGCATTGTCCATGGGGACAAAGGAAGGGGAGCAATGGAGGTTCAAGGTGGACAGGGTGACAGAGTGGGACACAAGGGTGACAATCAGGAGAGTCTCATTTCCTGGCGGGGGTCTTGGCAAGTGTCTCTGGCTTCTGTCTGGATCACAGGTAACGTTTGAGGGGTGGTTCACCTTCTGCAGTGGCAGGGGGGCTGGTGGCCTGTGAGTCATGTGGCGGGCCTGTTCAGACTTTGGGGAGTATATATGTATACATGGTGCTCGTGGTGCAGGGATATACATGTATTTAAATTCATAGTCTGATATGAGACAGAGATTCTTCCAATGGGAGAGTCTGTTCTCTATCTGACATGTAACCTTAGCCAATGGATTGTCCATAAGACGTGAGTATGCATTTGTATCTCCTAGTTGTCTGTCAATTTGAGTCAAGTAGTCTTCTCCATTCATCACCACCACATTGTCACCTTTATCTGCTTCTCTGATTATGATATCTACACACGTGAATAATCTGTTTAGAGCTCTAAGTTTGGCAGGTTCTAGATTGTTTCTATAGCCGGGTCCATCTGTTCTATGTTTGTCCCCCAGGATGAATAGATCTGCAGTCACGCTTTGTAAAAAATATCAATATGATTGTCTAAGAGTAGGGTAGGAATAAAGGAAGATTTAGGTCTAAGCCCACTGTCTAGTTCTAGATTGGGCTAGATATCCAAGTCTTCTAAAAGCTCCTCAAAACCTGGATTAGATGTAGCAATAGTATCAAGAGTTACAACCACATGAACATCCTGTATGCCCTTGATGGTTCTGTTACACTTAGGTAGCATCGTACTAGATCTGTAATTGTAACCAGGTTTATCCATAAAAAATGTTTTAATTTAAGACGACGTATGTACTTAAACAGATCAATATGTATATCATTGTAATTAGGCCTAGAAACAGGACAAAAACCTAGACCTTTGCTAAGTACATTTATTTTGTCTTGAGAAACTACAGTAGTGGATACATTGATAACTTCCACAATATCTGAATTAGATGTTGTGGTCTTGTGTCACTTTGAAAAAGGTATGGAAATTGCACTGTGTGACGAAACACGTGTTGGCTGTGTTTGAATATATGCATGATCAAAGGCTATTACTGTACAATGCAAATGATTGATCCAACTATACGGAGCTATTGTTGATTCCATAAAAAATGTTTTAATTTAAGACGACGTATGTACTTAAACAGATCAATATGTATATCATTGTAATTAGGCCTAGAAACAGGACAAAAACCTAGACCTTTGCTAAGTACATTTATTTTGTCTTGAGAAACTACAGTAGTGGATACATTGATAACTTCCACAATATCTGAATTAGATGTTGTGGTCTTGTGTCACTTTGAAAAAGGTATGGAAATTGCACTGTGTGACGAAACACGTGTTGGCTGTGTTTGAATATATGCATGATCAAAGGCTATTACTGTACAATGCAAATGATTGATCCAACTATACGGAGCTATTGTTGATTCAAATAAACACCATACTGGAACATAAAGAAGATTACTGTACTATTCAAAGACCGACTTTGATCCTTACACTTCGATATTTTATTTGTTAATATTTGTGCTTTGAGTGCTGTGGTCTTAGCTGCTAATTTGTGATTCCCTAAAGGGGTTTGTACATAAGAAAAGCCAATTTTTGCATTTCTTAACAGCCTAACATAGTGATTTGGACCGTTAAGAAATGCAAACTGGCTTTGTACATCTGGCCCCCTATTTCTAACACCTATATATAAAACTAGAGTACTGAAGAAAATATTACTTGTATAATTTGGGAAAAGACTAGCTAGTACAATAATTTAATAGTTATTGAAAATCCAATTTAATGGTGGAGTTGAATTTTTAACAAATATTAAAGATAAGTAAGATTTACAAAGTTACCATGTCACTGCCTGAAGATCCTGGAGATTAATTTGTTTTTGCTCTCTAACCTCTTGAAGCCTGTAATTAGCATTAAAATATGTGTGAAAAAGGTTTGAAATGTTTCCCAGGTGTAAACAAAAGACCCGTCTGAAGGAACAGAGATAACTCCTCTAAAGCTAACAAAATATGCAGGGTAGAGGCTGTAGGCATCCTCTTTGACACTAAAGTGTGAAATCCTGCTGGAGTGTTGCCTCCTGCTTGACACGTCTGGTAGGTTGTAAGGTAGAAAACAGGATGCCAAGGCAATACTTTTGTATTCACTGTCTGGTTGCTGAAAACCCCCACTTTTATTTGACCAGCATATTGTGACTATTGTGACTGCTTCAAACTGGAGCTTGGTATCTGATGTGAGAGGGCACTAGGATTACCATAGTATACCACCCACACACACACCCATACACAGAGCCCTCAAAGCTTAAGTTGAGTGCGGCTGACACCCTTTCACATCTTGAAAATGTCCAAAGTAGGTAGGTTTGGCCCTGTGAACGCTTACCTCTTTAGTTAAGACATGCCAAGGACTTTCTCTCACCCCCAGCAGGTTCAACGCATAAATGTAGCATTCCCCGACACCCACTGCAGAACACTACTGGACCTGAGGAACAACAGAAGAGGACTGGACCTGCTGTCTTTGACCTGGGATGATCCCTGAAGGACTGGATCTGCTCCCTCTTTTAACAAGGACAAAGAAGTGGATTATAAGAGTTAAAAGGGTGACCCCCAGTTAAAGCTACAAGGACACAACAAGCTAAAAAATACCTTTTTCTGCAACTTCCCAGTTGGTCAGTAGCATCTCAGCCTGGACTAGACCCTGATTTTGGCTTCTGCGTGACACCCTATGAGTCTCTAAGGGGCATATTTATACTCTGTTTGCGCCGGAATTGCGTCGTTTTTTTTTTGACGCAATTCTGGCGCAAAACTAACTCCATATTTATACTTTGGCGTTAGACGCGTCTAGCGCCAAAGTCCATGGAGTTTGCGTCATTTTTTAGCGTGGACACCTACTTTGCGTTAATGAGATGCAAGGTAGGCGTTCCCGTCAAAAAAATTTACTCCGAGGCATGTGCGCCGTATTTACACTCCCGGGCAAAATTCACACCCGGGAGTGGGCGGGTCAAAAAAAATGACGTACGGCCGCTTTTGCGCCGTTTTTTAGCGCCTGGTCAGGGCAGGCGTTAAGGGACCTGTGGGCTCAGAAGGAGCCCAGAGGTGCCCTCCCATGCCCCTAGGGACCCCCCCTGTCACCCTTGCCCACCCCAGGAGGACGCCTAAGGATGGAGGGACCCATCCCAGGGACATTAAGGTAAGTTCAGGTAAGTGTTTATTTTTTTATTTTTTTGTGGCATAGGGGGGCCTGATTTGTGCCCCCCTACATGCCACTGTCCCCTGGGCATGGCCATTGGGCAAGGGGGCATGACTCCTGTCTTTGCTAAGACAGGAGTCATTTCTATGGGGGTTGGGAGTCGAAATAAATGGCGCAAATCGGGTTGAGGCGAAAAATTTGCCTCAGCCTGACTTGCCCCATTTTTTGGCGCCCAAGCTCCATATCCCCCTACGCCAGCGCTGCCTGGTGTACGTCGTTTTTTTTCACGCACACCAGGCAGCGCCGCCGGCTAACGCCGGCTCACGTCATTGATTAAATACGGCGCCCGCATGGCGCTTCAGAATGGCGTTAGCCAGCGCTAATTTTCTTGACGCAAAACTGCGTTAGCGCAGTTTTGCGTCAAAAAGTATAAATATGGCCCTTAATGTCTCATGTGAGAAATTGGGTTGTTATTGACTCAGGTATGAGCCCTGGTCAAACAACAGCCACAGTATCTTGCACAGTGAACCCCAGAGGGTCACTAAAATAAACACTGCTTAACCTTAGGTAGCTTGGCAGAAAAAGCGGTCAGGCTTTACTTAGAGGCAATGTGCAAATTATTTATGCAGCACACAAACTTTATTACAGTGAAAACACAACACAATACAAATACCTAACTACCTTGGAAAAACAGAGTAAATTTGAATACATTATTTGGCACTGAAACAACACAAATCCAGTCAGTAAAACCAGAGTTATGAATATTTAAAGTTATCAGTGGAAACTAACACCTAAAAGATCAAAGTGCCTACTGTGGACATCTACTCGTGCAAGACTGGGTCAAAGTTGAACAAACAGCTGACCGCAATGGAGCCCGGTTTGGATACAAGAAGTGGACTGGGGCCAGTCAAGGTTTACTTTTGGACTTGGAGGAAATTCTGAGAAAAAGTGCCTGAGAAGGTAAACTTCAGTGGGGCAAGATTGCAGGAGGTGTCTTAGGAGGGAGCGTCTTCGTTGGATAGACCTTGGTTGAAGCTGCGGTGAAACCTTTCATGTTTGGACTTTGGACTCTGCAATGGAAGTCGAAAAACTCTAATGGGATGAGTCCGAGGGCTGTAGCAGAAGACAGTTACACAAGGCTGAATACCCATTTGGGGAGCAACTGCTGAAAAGTATGTGTTGCTGCAGAGAAAAACGTAGTGGAAAAGCTACAAAGTCAATCTACTGTCGATGTACTATGGGCAAATAGGCAAGCAGGTTGGTCTGCTCTTCTCCTGGTTCTCAGGGTATTTTTTGTGCAAAATTATTCAAAGTGCTCAGTTTGGGGATTTGGCCATCTGGGCAACTTTAGTACCACAGACAAGGGTCCAGAACTGGTTGGGTGCCTCCTGGGGATTCAGGACTCCCTTAGGTTGGGTTCAGGTGCAGGTGCAAGAACATGGGAACCTTTTCCGTTTCTGTAGCTCTGAACAAGACACCAGCAAACTAGCCCTTGCAGTCACTCTGGCAGTCCTGGTTTTAAGTGAAGACGCAGGGCTCAAACAGCAGAGCTGGCCTTTGAGGTTCAAGTCGGGTTCCAGACAGCAAAACAGTCCTTCCAGACACAGCAACGCAGTACTTCCAGACACAGCAAAACAGTTCTGCAGAGTGCACAGCGGCACACAGCAGCAACCATCCGTCTGAGAGCCCTTTTACAGATATAGGAGTAAACAAAAGGCTGGATCTGAAGACCCATGTTTAATACCCTAGTGCCCTTCTTCTGGAAGGTGGGAGAAGTTTCTAGAAAGGTTCTTTAAAATGTATGAAGTGTACTGCCTCCCCTTTTTTGGCTGTGACCTGGCTGCAGTGGCAATGGGTAGGTGTTAGGTCCTTTGTGTGAAGGCAGGGCGCACCATGTCTAACTGTCAGCTACACTCAAACTAGTGACCCAGGAAAGGCTGCAGGCACAAAGAGCTAAGAGCAGGAAAATGCCCACTTTTTTTTTTTTTATAAAGAGAATTTTTTGGTTTTGCATGAAACAATAATGTGCACAAATTAACATGATGCCAACGGGCATTAAACAATGATGGTCGAATCCTAAGTCCCCGCTACACAGTGTTGATAAATATAGTACACACTCTAGAAACCTAAAAGCCTGCCATGCCCTCCCACTTCCCCCATATCTTGTTATGTTTATTTAAGCAACCTCTGGCCTCATATACCAGTTTCTCTCGCTGCGCACACCAGTCCACCCCCGTCTCCATTTAGTCAGTGTCGGTGCATTCCTGGCCTTCCACTCTGCCATTATATCCCTCTTGGCCACCAGGCATGCCACCCCTAAGAAGGTCCGGTCTGCTCTTCGCAGCCCAATGTCTCCCATAACCCCCAGAAGAAGGGGCAAAGGCAGCCTCTCCACCTCTTCTTGTAAGACCTCAGAGATCTCCTGCACAACCGCTTCCCAATAAGCCGCTATTATCGGGCATGCCCATACCATGTGGAAGAAGTCAGCTGTGGGGCTCCCACAACGGGGGCATTCCGCCGAGGGGCGGAGGCCCGCTCTGTGTAGTTTGTCGGGCGTGAGATATGCAGTATGAAGAAAGTAGGTTTGTATTAATCGGAGGCGAGTGGCCATTGTAAGAGAGCGTGGGGCCATCAGTGCTTCTGTCCAGTCCATTTCCTCAATGGGACCCACCCAGTCTTCCCACCTTTGGCGAAGTCCTCCCTGGGGGCCCGCCGCGACGGTAGTTAGGGTACGATATATCCGGGAAACCCCTCCTCTACCCAGGTTTCCCATCAGAGCCTTGGCTTCCATGGGGCTATGCTCGGGTATGGTGTCCCCTGCCTGTATGTGGACTAGGAGGGCATGACGCAACTGAAGATACCGGTGGAACTGTGTCTTGTTCAAAGCGTATTGTTTCTGGAGGTCCTGAAAGGACCGCATATGTGACCCTCCCCAGATATCACCCAGAGTAGAGATACCTATGTTGTCCCAGTTCTGAAAGCCCTCCAGGCTTGCCACTTGTACCAGCTGCCTCCCGTGCCATAGCGGGGTCTGTTGGGTAAGACGTCTCCACCACCCCGTCACTTTCTGAGCCGTCCGCCATCCCTGTAGTACCACTTTGGTCACGTCTGGGACATCTCTGGGGATCGGATTCCCATATAGGGCGCCGAAGATCCGTGGGTAGCCCATTGTCTGTAGTTCTAGTTGATATGCGGGGTCTGTCCACCCACCTCCCACCCAGTCATTAGTATGCATCACTAGGTAGTAGTATTGGATATTGGACATGCCCAAGCCCCCGTCGTATATGTCCCTCTGACATGTTTTAATCGACAATCGTGCGCGAGTGCCGCCCCATATGAATTGGCGCGCTAAGGAGTCCATCTCCCTGAACCATCTCGTGGGGACGGGAAGTGGAAAGTTCTGCAGGAGGTATAGGAGCCTGGGGAGGATCATCATCTTGTACAGTGCTATTCTGCCAAGTAGATTCAGGAGAAGCGCCTTCCAGTTCCCACGCTAACTCAGGAAGAAGTGAAATATGTATTCCTAGGTATTTGAAGCTGTTTCTCCGAACTGGGATGTTTCGTTGCCAGTCTATACAGTCGCGAGAGCGGTGTAGGGGAATTAGCAGGGACTTGGCCGGGTTCAGGATCAGTCCCGAGGCTTCTGCGAAAAGTCTCAGGATCTCTAGGACGCGTGGGCCGCTTTTGGGTGGGTTAGAGATATACAGGAGAACATCGTCCGCGTATAATGCCACTCGGTCCTCCAAACCGAAGGGCAAGTGCCAGCCCTCGATCAGTGGATCGCTTTTCAGTAGTATCGCCAGGGGTTCTATTACTAGCGCAAAGAGTAGGGGGGATAGCGGGCATCCCTGTCGAGTTCCACGGCCAATGGGGAACGGGTCGGAGACTACTCCATTCACCCGGACTCGGGCAGTCGGGTTAGAGTATAGGAGTTTCACTAGTCCTCGGAATTTAGGTCCGAGCCCGTTCTATGCAGGACCTGTTCGAGGTAAGACCAATCCACTGTGTCAAAGGCCTTTTCAAAATCAAGTAAAAGTAGTGCCAAGTGCTTGTGTGACAGAGTTTTGTGGTGCGCCAGGGCCAGATGTAACCGCCTGATGCAGTGCCTAGTACTACGGGTAGGCATGAAGCCACATTGGTCAGGGTGTACCAGAGTGGGCATTACCTCCTTCAGTCTGGAGGCAAGGATCGAGGAGAGTACCTTGATTTCAACATTTAGGAGCGAGATGGGTCGGTACGCTGAGCAGTGTCGTGATGGGGGTTGGGTTTTGGGGATCACCACAATTGTCGCTTGGTCAATCTCAGTGGGGAAGCGGCCTTGGTTTTCAGCTTCGTCGTACATGTTAAGTAGGTGGGGACCCAGGATGTCGCTGCATTTACTATATAGTTCTGCTGGGAAACCGTCTGGGCCTGGGGTTTTGCCCGTTGCCAGGCTGGATATTGCATTGCTGATCTCTGCAAGGCTGATGGCCTCCTCCAGTCTGTTTCTCGCCTCTGGGGACACCCTAGGAAGGGTAATATCGTTTAGTAGTGGGGTCTCTCTCTCAATGGCGGGGCGCGGGTGCTTGGCATATAGACGAGTATAGTATGAGGCGAAACTCTGTGCAATTTCTGCAGATGTTTTGACAAGGGAGTCTGAGTCCTCTAGGATCTCAGGTATAATTCTGTTGGCCATGGGGCGGGTGGCTAGCCAGTGCAGCAGCTTCCGGTTTTTATCCCCCATCCGTATATTCGGGCTGCTGAGGCTCTCCACATGTGTTTGGCCGACTCCAGCATTATATGTTTGATAACCTCTCTCACCCTAGTCAGTTGCCTCATGGTAGAGGCAGATGCCGAGTTTACGTGCTGGCGTTCAAGTCTTAGGGCCTTGGTCTCCATTTCAGAAATCTAGGAATTCTGGTCTCGCTCACGGGACCGAAGGATGTGTTTGGCGTGCCCACTAAGAGTAGCCTTACAAGCAGCCCATATTATTCCCGGGGATCGAACCGACCCTATGATTAATTCAAAGTATTGACTAAGGTGATTCCTGAGCTCCTGCGTGTAATCTTTATCCTGTAGGTGCCAAGCATTCAGGCGCCACATCGGCCGCCTGTTGGGGTCTACTCCGCCCAGTCGGATACGTATTGGCGCATGGTCCGAGACCCCTCGAGGGAGAATCTCCGCCCCCGCGACGTTTAAGAAGTCCAGGGCGGGCATAAACACAAGGTCTATTCTGGATTGCGTCTGGTGGGCAGCCGACGTGTGCGTGTATTGGCGCTCTCTGGGGTGCCAGGTGCGCCACACCTCGCACAAGCGGAGGCTCTCCGTCCAGTTGCTTAGGGTTGAAGCCCTCTTAGTTCTATTGGTGGTGATCTCCCCAGATACGTCCAGAGTTGGGTCAAGGACCACGTTGAAGTCGCCTCCCAGTAGAGTGGTCCCTTGGGGAAGTCCTGAAGTCACTCGGTGGAGCGAAAGTAGGAAGGCGTCAAGACCCGCTGGAGGAGCATAGGCGCATACAAGGTTTAACGGGTGCCCCTGAAGAGTCCCTGTGACTACTACGAATCTACCCTGTGGGTCGGACTGCGTGGCTGTGATCACCATGGGTAGAGATCGGTGAAGTAGGATGGCCACCCCCCTAGAGCCTCTGGAGAATCCCGCGTGATATACTCTATCATATCCTCCTCGCGCAAGCATAGGGCATCTGGACCCAAGGAGGTGGGTCTCCTGCAGGAGGACCACGGAGGGGGAGTATCTACGGAGAGTGTGGAATACTGCTGACCTCTTGATCTTGTCTAATAGGCCATTTACATTCCAGGAAAGGACTTGGGTCATTGAAGGCCAAGCGTGAGATGTGTAGGTGCTATACAAGGTTTAGTGTGTGGGTGCGAACCTAGGGACGACCATTTCAAACAATTTGGTGGAATCTTAAAATTACAAACCGGGCTAACTAACTCGTAGCCCTTTAAACCTAAATCAAACTCCCCCCCTCCCCCAAAATCCACCCCCTCCCCATACTCCCACCCCGGAAGCATCTGTCGCCCAAATACCCAACCTGAACCAGACAGCCAGTAGAGCTGTCATTGGGGTGGAGTGGTGGACCCCTCCTTTCCTTCGGATCAGCTGCAATTAACGGTCACAAATCGAGCATCCGACACCATACATTAGGAATTCTCTGGTGTCGTCAATGGCAGTCCCACCGGGGCCCGCTCGAGCAGACCAAGCGCGGCCAGTCTCCCCCCGTGTCCAGCAAAGGGGTCGCACATATCCTGTCAGCCGAGCATCGGAGATTGACTTAGGTGACCGTCTTCCGCCGCCTGGGCTGGTGTCTGAGGCCCCGGGAGAGCGTCAGAGGTATTCTCAGTCTGTGGGTCCGAGTCTTGGGCCGCCTCACTGTCTGCAGGAGCGTTCAGGTCTTTCCGCCTACCTCTCCGGGATCTGGTGCACCGCTGGCTCCTCCGGGGCCCCTCTGAAGAGGAGGGTTCGATACATGGGGTTTTCCCAGTAGTTCTTGGGGGACCTTTTCGGGCTCCGATGCCCTCCTCCATCAGCCAGTCCCATGCCTCCTCTGGTGATTCGAAGAAGTATGTTTTCCCAGCCATGAGAACTTTGAGGCGTGCGGGGAAGAGGAGCATGTACGAGAGTTGCATTGCCCTGAGTTTTTGTTTAACAAGCTCATATGACCTGCAGCGGGTTTGGACCTCTCTGGTGTAGTCCGGAAAAATTAGGATTTTGTGATTTTCCCATTGAAGATCTTCCAACCTTCTCGCTTCTTTAAGGATATTGTCTCTGTCTTTAAAGTTAAGAAATCGTGCGATCATTGGGCGCTTCGGGCCGCCCGGAGGGGGGCGAGGTGCGAGCGCCCTGTGGGCTCGTTCAACTGCAACAAGGGTGAGAGGGATTGGTCTGGCATCCACGATTTGATCCATCTCTCTAGGAACTCGGAGGCCTTGTCATCCTCTATGCCCTCGGGGAAACCGATGAAGCGTAAGTTGTTGCGTCTTGCCCGGTTTTCAGCATCCTCTGCACGGCGGTGAAGCTGGTTGGTTCGGGACTGCAGCTGGGCCACTTTGGTTTTGAGGTCAGACAAATCGCTTTCATTCTGAGAAACTCGGGATTCCACCTCAGTGATTCGGTTTACTGCATTTCTAAGGTCTTGTCTGATGAGGCCCATGTCCACGCGTACTTCTCCGATTTTGGTTTCCACGGCCGTCTGCGATGATTGGATAGCTAGGAGAATGGCGCTCACTCCGTCCGGGCCGGGCCCCTGCTGGCTGTGTCTCCCCCTCCTTGTTGGCCCGTCGTCGTCGTGAACTGATAAATTTTTTGCTGGGAGGGTGGAGGTTGTTTGTTCGCCTTGTCCTTTCCCATCGTGGCGCCTGGGGTGAGGGTCAAGTGTGTCGCACTCTCTGTATTATGTTTCCAAGCCCAAGATTTCAGTTTGTTTTCAAGTGTCTTGGACCAGGGAAGGTTTTGCCGCGTTGCTCCGCGCGGGGACGGTGGGATGTCACTGTCTCAAGGGCGTCCTCCAGTCTCTTTTACTCTCCCTTGGGACTGTGGAGGCATCTCTTGCTGGCGCCGTTGGAGGGCCGGGTCGTTGGTTCCCACTCGGTAGCTCCCCTCCTCGCTCCCCCTGCTTAGTTGGGAGGGACTCGCTATAGATCAGGGCCCAAGTCCCCCCATACCCGGGATCTGGTATTTCAGTGGAAGGTCTTGTCTCGCCACACGTTGGCCTCTGATTTCCAGATCTGTTTCGACAAGGATCAATTATCTATGATTCGAGGCCTTAAATTTCAGACTGTTCTGGGATGTGTTCCTCCACATCTCGGATCCTGGTCTGCTCCTAGCTCTTGTTATGGGCCTTGGCGAACCCCCTCTGGGTGAAGGCCTGAGGGGGAGCAGGAGGTGGGCCACCGCGTGTCCCCTTCATTGTGACAGAGACAGGAGAGGGGGGTATCACAAATCGCCGACCCCCTCTCTTTCCTCCTCCTCTCCTGGGCCTTTGAGTTGTGCCTTCGTCCTCTCGGGGGCTCCCGCCCGACCCCCGGCCGGGTCTTGATCCCCCGCGCGGCCCCAGCCCTTATTTCGTGTCAGAAGGGGGCCGCGGGACGAAGGGCGTCAGCTGCGGCGGCGGTCCTCTTGTCCTCGCCTGGCCGCTTCACTTCCGTCTCGCGGGCATGGCAGGACAAATGGGGGGTCTCGGCTTCCCGGCCTGCACCCGTGGGGCAGTGCACAGGGGCAGGGCCGCTCACCTGGTGCTTTCTTTCTCGGCCGGGGTTTCAGCAGCCTCCCGGCCACAGGGATCCGCCGTCGGGCCCGGTCCAGGCTCCCCAGGGGCTCTCGCCGCTCCTTCAATTCGCCGCGTACGGCATCAGAGAGGCCATCGGCCCGGCCTCAGCCCAGCCGGGTGCATCGCTTAGCTGCCGCCATCTTCTTTTCCCTTCCCGGGATCGGCTGGATCTCAGCGCGAGCGTGGGATGTAGGATCCTCGTTCGTTTGCCGTATACGACCCCCTATGAGACCCAGGGTCACAGGGGTGCCCGAAACGGCGTCTTTCTGCTCCTTCGGACCGCGTTAACTATGGGCGGATGACGGAGGGGTCCAGAGCACTCTCAGAGTGCGACCGCCATCTTGACGCCCGAAGCCACGCCCAGAAAATGCCCACTTTTTAAACGTGGTTTTAAAAGTTGCCTTTTCAAAATTGAAATGAAAAATCCAATGTTACCCTTAAAGAAGATTTATCATAACAATTCCATAGATACCAAACATAAAATAACTACCTGCTCCCTGTTGGAAATGTCAGCTTATTAACTGTAATAAGGAATCCTCTGTGTTATCCTTTGGGAGGGGTAAGCCTCATAGAAGTGAAAAATTAATTTAGGAGTTTTTCATCACCAGGACAAGTAAAGCTTAAATGTACATGTCCAACCTTTTAATTATACAGGACGCTGGCCCATGGGCTATCTAGGGCATACCTTAGAGGTGATTTATATGTAGTAAACATGTATTTTAAGGCTTGGCAAGAGAGTTAAAATGTTAAGTCGACATGGCAGCATAACACTGCATTCAAGCTTCAATGGCAGGCCTAGGACATACTTTTAAAATATACTTAAGTGGGTGGTACAATAACTCCTGCAGGCCCACTGGTAGCATTTAATTTACAGGTCCTGGGTATATTGTATACCACTCTGCAAGGGACTTATAAGTACATTAAATATGCCAATTGTTATAAACCAATCGAACCATGTTTTAGGGGAGTAAGCACAAGTATTTTAGCATGGATTAGCAGTGGTTAAGTGCACAGAGTCCTAAGGTAAACTAAAGCAAATTCAGCAAAAATTGGAGGACAAAATGCAAAAAAGTTTGGGGTTATCCTGCAGAGAGGGCCAGATCCAATACCTCACCTGATGGGTTTGGGGCTTTAGAAGTGTGCTCCTGTGGTGGTTTGGGAGTTAAAGGACTGAGGGCTTGATGTATAATGTGGCAGAGGGTCTATCCTCCACTAGGGTGATGGACTATATTACTCTCTTTCCGTGACAAAGGTGCTGGCTGAAAATTGATAAAATGTCCACTGACCTAGCAGACATTTCAAGCATTAACAGGATCCTCTGTCACAGCGGTCATGCCAATGTATTGTAACTTTGCCATATAGCTCTGTCAAACATGACAGATCTGTATATAAAAATTACATATTTTTTATTTCCAAAAAGAAAATCTTAAAGTGAGATTTGTATTTTTTTAAATAAAAAAGCCCCCTCTCACCACTGGAGTTTTTCCCATGGCAACTGAG
Organism: Pleurodeles waltl; assembly: GCF_031143425.1. Lineage (NCBI taxonomy): Eukaryota > Metazoa > Chordata > Amphibia > Caudata > Salamandridae > Pleurodeles > Pleurodeles waltl. Next base: position 263,454,424 of record NC_090447.1, on the reverse strand, counting down.
CACTTTCCAGTCCCCTTTACCGCTAGGTCTGTCCTGGCAGTGAAGAGCTTTGAAAAACATCTGTATGTTTGCCCATCTAAACTAGATGGGAGGATATATAGCCAAACATCAGACTACCAGTACTCCATCGAGCCATCAATGTTTGACCACAGCAGAGACAGAGTATTTTCCACCATCATCGTCCAAATATAAATTACGTGGACCATAGACGTAGCAGGGTCGGGGGGACTTTGTCACCATTACAAAGGAGTTCCTTCTCCACCAAGACATAAATCAGGCCCTACGTCAGAAAGTAAAATCCTTTACCATGACGAAGCTAGTTGGGGTATCCAATCTGTGCTCCATCGGAGTCAGCCTCAAATTGCACCTAGGTTGTGGTCTACAACAACCATTGACTGTCATTGGTACTTTGTGCTTGGTTGCGCAGTTTCTATTAAAAATTGTAAAGACTTATATCTGCAGGTTACCTTACTGGATTTGTGTCATTTTAGTGTTATTTTGTTTGATAAATTGTACTCTATTTTTCTAATTCATTTTGAGATTTTTACTGTATTGCAGTTTGATGTTATTAGAGTTTGAGCACTGCATAAATACTTCACACATTGCTCTAAATCAAGCCGGTCTGCTCCGTGTGACTGCTACCAGAGGGTTGAGGTCATATTATTTTAGTGACACTAAGGCCCATATTTATACTTTTTTGCGCCGCATTTGCACCACTTTTTGACGCAAAAGCGGCGCAAACTTACAAAATACAATTGTATTTTGTAAGTTTGCGCCATTTTTGCATCAAAAAGCGGCGCAAATGAGGCGCTAAAAAAGTATAAATATGGGCCTAAAGGTTTACCTTGACAAGATCTATGATTAGTCCTTGAGGTGGGTAGTCACTCACCCTAAATAATAATCCCATTTTCCTCAAATTAAAAAATTACAAAAATTGCCTTTTTCTTTCACAGTGACTCAATAAGATTATTGCCATTAATTAACATCGACATTAGTTTCCAAACAAATATAACAAATTACAGTGCGTTTTTTATTGTGCACAGCCTACCCTCACCTAGTGTGGTCAAACAGAGCAATCAGGTAAAAGAAGGGCAAAGGCAGTTTTCAAAGCATCTAGCCTGCGACCTCGGCAAAGAATAATCACGTCACTAAAAAGATGTTAGCTTTTTTCATTGTTTGTACCTCCCCTGGGTAAATTGGGTACACCTTTTTGAAGTTCAGTTGTAATGACAAACAGCAGGCAAGTCACACTGTCTCCAGATGCATTTCTGTGCGTGTGCATAGTTGAAATGCCTCCCACTCACTTTCGCCTGGTGCAACCCAGAGGTTTTTAAAATCATCACTTCACATTTCTATTTCCATATTTGTTGGACATGTACACTATGCTTCTAATAAGCGTCACTTTCTTCCATTACACTACAAGCTCAGTTTATATCGGCATGTGGTACTTTGCAGATCCAATTAACTGAGCTGGTAAACTGTTCAGTCGGAAAGCTTCAACACTATAGCCAGATGGTTTACCTGTTCTCCAGGGAGGTATAACTAAAGATGAGCTGTGACAAAAATCTCCAGTGTCCTCTTCCACTTGTCCCAGCTCAAGATTGATCTGGCACCCTCATTTGCCAGTGTCTCAGATTAATAGTCTTGCTGTGGGTACCATTCTTCCACACACCGGTATCTCATGTCAACTCTGCACAGTGCTTCCCTCCCCTTTCCCAAGCTCAGAGGCTCAGAATCATGAAATGAGACATCCACTTTTTTTTAGGATGAAGACTCAAATTGGGTCCAGAACAGATCCTTGATACAGTTCTCATTACTATCAACAGTTCGAGTTGGAAAGTCGCCACACTAAGGACCAATCAGAGTTCACCAGTGATGCTGATGTTACTGGTGTCTCCGACACTGCATTCAAAATCAGTTAATCTCTTTGAAGCCATTCATGCAGCACCTGGGAGACTCGGGCTGTCCAGACCACAGTCGGTAAGTGGCGTAAGTACTGCAGTTGTTTTATCTGACATTCCGGCCCGTATTTATACTTTTTGACGCTAAACTGCGCTAACGCAGTTTAGCGTCAAAAAATTCTGCGCCGGCTAACGCCATTCTGAAGCACCATGCGGGCGCCGTATTTATTGAATGGCGTTAGCCGGCGCAAGCAGACCGGCGCTGCCTGGTGTGCGTGGAAAAAAACCACGTACACCAGGCAGCGCCGGCGTAGGGAAAAATTGCGTTAGGGAGTCTTAAAAATGGTGCAAGTCAGGTTGACGCTAAAAAGTCTCCTCCACCCAATTTGCGACATTTTTTACGACGCCCAGACGCCATTTACATGACTCCTGTCTTAGCAAAGACAGGAGTCATGCCCCCTTGCCCAATGGCCATGCCCAGGGGACTTATGTCCCTTGGGCATGGCCATTGGGCATTGTGGCATGTAGGGGGGCACAAATCAGGCCCCCCTATGCCAAAAAAAATTATACAAAAAAAATGTCCCTCCATCCTTGGGTGTCCTCCTGGGGTGGGCAAGGGTGGCAGGGGGGGTCCCTGGGGGCATGGGAGGGCAGCTGTGGGCTCATTTTGAGCCCACAGGTCCCTTAACGCCTGCCCTGACCCAGGCGTTAAAAAGCGGCGCAAATGCGGTTTTTTTTGACCCGGCCACTCCCGGGCGTGATTTTTGCCCGGGAGTATAAATACGACGCATTTGCGGCGCAGTCATTTTTTTGGACGGGAACGCCTACCTTGCATCTCATTAACGCAAGGAAGGCGTTCACGCAAAAAAATGACGCTCTTTCCTCCTACTTTGGCGCTAGACGCGTCTAACGCCAAAGTATAAATATGGCGTTAGTTTTGCGCCGAATTTGCGTCGAAAAAAACGACGCAAATTTGGCGCAAACGGAGTATAAATATGCCCCTCCATGTCTTCCTCACTAAACCCTATTGGAATAAGAGGGAGACAGTGTCAATATAACTCATATTCATATCCTTTCTTCTAGAGGAAGAGTTGTGGAGTGAACATATGACTACAACTTCACGCAGCCGACTCCTATACATGTTTGCCTGCCATCCCTGATATTCTTAGCTTTAGGCAATAAAGCTTTGTGATGTTACAGGGAGTTCTATAGTCAGCCGACCATCTTTCCCAGTTCTCAACACATGCTCTTTGAAGAGAGATGCTTTTCTGAAGGAGAGCAGTTTTGTTTCAAGATACCTTTTAAGTCAGCTATCAAAATAGCTTTCAGCCGTTTAGTACGACAACGAGTGCCAGGTCTGTCTCCCGGCCATATGAAAGAACGCTAGCTGTACACTAAGCAGCTAAATTACCGTTTAAGGCTATATAAAGCAACCATATAATGACCCGCATGTGTTGTGGGTCACGTTTTAGAAGATGCTTTTAGCTGTTATGTTGTTACATTTAATAACTGGCAAGGTACTTTATAGAAAATACTTTTTGTTCAAAAGTTTCCAGCGAGTGAAAAGCGATTCAGTCATGGACTCCCAGTACTTAAACAAGGTGTGACAATTTACTGATTGCAAGTCTGTCAATTAATAGGTTCCGATTTTAAGAGACTGAGTTCTAGCATGCAGCAGACAAGGAATGCGTGTGGGGCATCCCATAATTAAGAGGATTTACCAGCTATCACAAAAGTAATATGATGTTCCTACAAGTTCGTCTACCTATGAGGAGTTTAGGAATTAAACACGTGCTAAATTGTTGGCATTTTATAAAGTTTATTTTGTGGTAGGGTCTGAAAAGTTGAAAGTGACCTGGGCTTCACCTGACCGCTGGCATGGCTTAAAAATCAGTGGTGTATCATGATACCTAGATGCAAGGATGTAGCTATTATTGGTGCATCGCGTGCAGGGGTAAAATAGGTTCACAGCACCTAATTAAGGTTTTTTTTTTTTTAACCTAAGTACTGTGGGATAGAGAGGACCCCTGTCCTTGCTTGCAGTAGGACCCATGGTACCCCGGCTAAGCCACTATTTTGCTCTTCTCATAGTAGTAGTAGCAAGGATGCCAGGGGCCCTGGTGCACGCACGAATAATGACCCCTTTCACTGATGCTGGACAGTGTACTACACCAATTATCTGGATTCAGTGGGTCTCTCAGGGCTCTGGGCCCCGTGCCACTGCAGCACGGGTAGCTATGCCCCTGTCTGATAGCTTATATTTTTGACACTGCATATGTTGGCAAGCTGTATTCACAGCAACTTTACATCTTCAGGCTCAATTGCTTTTCCAAATAAAATTGTCTTAAGTGTTGATATGTTATAATTTCTGAACAAATTACATTTCATTTTTTAAGAATTATAAAAGTACTCCTTAGAGTTTTTTTCCGAAGTATAAAATGCCAGTGCTAATTTACTCTCATTTCTTTCAGGTAAGAAAGTTAGTATTGTGGAATGGGAGATGTAGCAATACGAATGGCTGCACATCGTGCGTTACCTATGTAAAAAAAACGATAGACAACTTAAAATTCAATACTAGACCAGTGTTCATAGATTATGTTGACACTGGGCCTTAAGCAGTCTGTGTTTTCATTAAGTAGCAATTTATTTGACATTAAATCAAAACATCAGACAGCCGGAGCTTACAAAACACTGCTGTGGTAAGTGAGCACCAAACGCAGATATTGCTGTTCACAAAGTGAGCATATACTGCCCTAAATGCAAAAAATGTTGCTAAACTGCTTCAATTAACATTCCACAGATTAAGCAGAAATAATGAATTGCGCCAAAAGATTCAACATATTGTGCAGAAATGTGACTGCACTCTAGTAATCAACAAAAACAGGTACCAATTGCTCCTCTTCCGTCAGTCTTCTTCCCACTTATCCTATATGCCATACTCCTGTATCATCCCTCATTTCTAAGATATCCGTCCTCATTAGTCATTTCTCATCCCTCTCTGCATACGCTTCTCCTTTGAGATCTCAACTCTCACGTATTTATCTCATGTATTTCTCACATCTCGCTTCCTCCTTTGAAGAGTGTTAACTGAAGGGGCTGAATGGTGACACTCTAAAATGTACCCTGCAATCCATTTTAGGATGTGCTCATGTCTCACTCTTCATGAATCAGTACTCAATCCTAATCCCTCACATCTTTTCCTTACTCCTGACTATAATTCTGATAACTGTACAAACTGATGTTAACATTTGTTCACAGAAATATTATGAATGAGGGTGTGGGACATGAGTAGCAAGAAATGTAGACTGAGCAGTGAGAAATTATGGGTGAAGAGTGAGGGATGAAAAATCAGGGTTAAGGACTGAGGGATGAGGAGTGAAGGGGAAGAAGCGAGTGATGTAGACTGAGGACTGAAAGATAAGGGCGGATGAGGGTTGAGGAATGAGAAGGGAGAGATGACAAGTGAGGATGTACCAAACCCCATGGTGTATCTGTGTGTTGTGTTTGATCACAAGCTGTTTGGTGTTTTGCACAGTCAATGTTTGCACATACAGGGGCATATTTATACTCTGCCTGCGCTGAATGTGCGTCAAAAACTTTGATGCAAATTCAGCACAAACCCTACACCATATTTATACTTTGACTCCTGACCCCGCGAATGCCAAAAATCCGCAGTGTGCGTCTTTTCTGGATGCGTCAAACCTCCTTGTGTTAATGACATGCAAGGTAGGCGTTCCTGTCCAAAAAATGATTTAAACACCCGTGCGCCATATTTATCCTACCACTGTGTATTTGCCTTGTTCATTTTAGTTCCTGACAGAGCTTCCAACCTGTTAGCCTGATTGGTCCCTGTCTTTCTGTTACCATAAAGGTTCCATGTAGCTACTTTTGTCTCATAGTTGCTTTCCATGCCCTCACTTTCCTCCTGGGGTGTTGTGTCTGGTAGGTCTACAGTGAACACTCAAATACATTGTATAGCATAATCAGTTTACTTATCATATCATGGGGTGGGACATGTCTTCAAATAGCCTAATCACGGCCCATCCCTTGTCTGGGTTTCAAGTATGCATGAGGGACAAATAGTGACAGTGTAGCATGGCTATATGCTTGGATTGGGTATGGTGCCTCCAGCACAACAAACAATGTTTGCTAATGTGCATGAAATGTCAAAACATGTTTGTACCCTGATCGTCCACACACTGATTCACATCGGCCCCAACCTATTGATGGGGCTTGTGTGGTGAATAGCTGTGAGATTAATCAGCACAGAGGCACTGATGTTCCCGGTTGCAGTGGGAATTTTAGAGGCCACTCTGTGTACAAATGTTATGAGGAAACCTGCTGGTTTTAAATTACTGATCCATTAACTTTGTGAGCACACCAAGGTTGCCCTGTTGCCAGTGTCTTAAAACGTCTGCAGTGCCATAGCTGGACTATCCCCATGTGTGTTTGCAATTCCTCTTTGGCTTTCGTTCAATTCAGCTGTGAAGGATACTTTGTTAATTCAGGGAATGGCTCCACAGACTCATGACTAGCCCTGCACGTAACTGTGAGAACATGGACCCCAATAATGACACAGGGTACACATGGCCACACACTTGAACTGGACACCTTTGTGTAATTAACCACTGGAAATATCTGAACACATGCTGCTTTGTCTGCTAGTTCTCCACTGCCACAAGAGAAACATAGGTCATTAATATGAGTCAAACTGTAGAGTGACATTACATTTTTGGATTGGTTTTGGGACTCTGCGTCACAAACACTGTACCTACATAGCATTTTCAGATGCCTGACTCATGGGTAGTATACAAACAAGTGACCAGGCAGTGGTATCCAACATTCCAGTACATGTGATGGCTTAGTCTTGTAGCATTGCCATAATCAACCGTCCTCTATCTATCCTGTGCATGGTTTGCCATGGGAGTTGCTTTTGTCCCAAAATTCAGGGAAGTTCACACAGCATTTGTTGCTAAGTGTGTGACAAACACATTTCCTGACTCATTTCCACACTGAATAGCATCTGATGGTTATCCACACTGACAACACATGCATACAAGCACGTCTTGTGATGTTCACACAGAGGGCCAACTAAATTTGGAATAGCCAATTCACAGACATTGACACACAGGCAATGAGTTACTGTATTAAGTTGCGTAGCCTTGCTATCCTCTATTGACACACAACCTACTCAAACTGGGTAATACCAATTTGTATTCCAAAAGTTTGGGTATCTATTGCTCAGTAAAGAGTGCAAATCCGGTACAACAACTAGAAGATCATTGTCCCCAGTAGTGTGATCTGCCACATGTGCCCAAACACTGGACTGCACAATGTAGGTGCAAACAGCTTATCTCTGTACAGTTACAGCTCTCATGTGCTATAAAAATGTGAGAAATGACCCAAACCCAGTAAAAGACATACATTTTGACGCATACGTGTAAAAAAAGCGCATATGCACCCAAAAATGCCGCATATGCGTAGAAAAATGACGCTCACAGCCATGATACATCCATTGGCCCCGATCGGTAATTACCACACTGTACCCCATGAAATTGGTTCCCAATGCAAAATATTTGGAACTATGGATGCAGGGTAATTTCTAAGCATGTGCGTCAAAAAAAAATGACGACAGACTGTAAGCGTCATAATATTTTGACGCATCATAATAAAAACGCACCGCATTTGAGGCAGGAAGTGATGTAATAGGATATCCTCTTTACAGAATTGGTACAGTGGGTGTACTTTCACTTTCACTTTGCATTCTGTAATTTTTTTGACTGTGTGGCTGTGTTTGGACTTGTCTCTCTGTGAATATTGTGAATTTGTCTCCTGGGTGCTCTTTATATTGTCTTTTGGTGTTTTCTAAGTGTCTGTGGTATCCTGTGTAAGTGTATTTTTGTCATTTTTGGAGTCCAATTTTGTCTTTGTACTGTTGGGAGTCTGTTGTGGGTATTGTTAGTTTGGGGATAGTTGGGCTGTTTTAGGGTTATTTTCATTTCATTTTCCCCTCCCCCTTTACCTTCCTTCTCCTCTGTACCCCTTAATTTTCTTATTATTTCAGTCATGTTGGGTAGGCCACGTCTGGGGAGAATGGGTGAGGAGGAGCTGGGGGGATTAATTTGGCTGGTGTGCCACTTCCTCCCATTGATGATCGGAGCAGGTGGCAGGGTGGTACAGGGTTATCACATAGAGGCGAGGAGGCTCCGGTGGTCAAAGGTCTTGTACCATCTGCTATGCGTCTACAAGACATCACGCAACGACCACCAACTAAAGCACCGCTGGGCTGACCTTGTTGCCAGAGATCAAGACCTGCTGGACCACCTGGGTATTGTGATTGATGGCCCTGTTGGTGAGTACAATTCACAGTAATGTGCGCATTTAAATGCTCTGTAGTGACAGTAGCAGATTTGTTGATATGCTGCAGGCAATGTTTTTGGACATGTGAAATGCAAGTTAATCATACAGTGGCCCTGAGTTATACAATAATTGCTACACATTACCGTCATTTGTTGATGCAACAGCTGCACTAAGTTACAAAACACAACTGGAGCCTGTAAATTAGTGCTGCCTTCACGTCAATAGATGATGTAAATGTGGCTCTAACATATGTTTTAGCCATGGTCTGTGAGTGTACTAGGAAAGAAATGTTTTTCACAAGATAATTCCAAGAATGAATGTGTTCCCCAATTATTTCTAATACATGTCTGAACTGTATTCTGGCCCTTATGGTCCAATTTCCTTCTAACCTCAGGTAATATCTTAGGCTGATAGTTTGACTCGGTTGTGCCGCAATTAAATTAGGAATGGATGCCAAAGTAATGCACAAGGGTTCATATCTAAATGTTTGATGCTACTTTCCATAGCTGCAGCATATACAATGAAGCAAATGATACAAATTAAGGGATAACAACTATCCATGGCCCTCTGTTCATTGTACCTGTGTGTTTTTGAAATTGGTCTTGGGCACAATAGCTGGAACAGAGCTAATGCATTTTCCCATGTGTGTTACTCTATAGCCATGCACTTCTCATAAGTTATGGGATCAGCATGAGATACCTGACGTTGGAGAATGCATGGTCACAATGTATTACGTGCATGATGTCGTGCAAGGGACCACTGACCAATTCCATTATACATATAAAGTTCCCTAATACTTTGCTAGGTTTGTTTGGTTCACCCCTGCTGATCTAGTGCAGCATATGTTCAATAACTAACTTCCTAGTATGGAGGCTATCACAGATATGGATGAATGCTAAGATCAGAAGACCAGCACTCCTGTGACTGCTGCCATTCCAAAGGTATGTACAAATTGAAACCTACATCATCATAATTTACATGATGGTACATTTGTTAAACCATGTGTTAATAATATGACAGTGTCAGTTAGCTGTATACCCGCTGATCTCCTAACTTGGCAAATGTAAGATGATGAATGTGACTAACTGTGATTTCCAAAAACCCATTATGGGTACACAGGGCAATGAGTGACACATTTCAGGTGCAATGACTACACAGTCTGTCATGGATGACCACAATATACACTGTCAGCATATATCTCCTTGTTGTATTAAAATAATAAAACTGGTCAATTCATGTCTTGCCTCAAATTGTCACCAAATAACACACAGGATCCCTGCCATTATGGTGTCATAGGGGGCATATGTGGCTCAGGGTACACTGTTAATGTAGCACATGTAACCTACACACTACACAGGCCCTACGTGTAAGGGACCATAGAAAGCATGATAAATCATGATCTTAAATCAACCCACAGGTGCGTCACACAGTAAATGATTGTCCCTAGACGCACAAGCCACAATACCTGAGTAACTGGTATTGCAGTGCTCCATGAATGTGGCTTTGCATGTCGCTCATTACTACAAATGATGAGAAGAGTACACACCATAAATGAGTCTGCAACCAATTGATAGAGCATGTTTGTCACTAAATGATAGTTAGGGCCACTGCATGTGTGCAGATATGTGTGTATCACTCACTGGAGTGACCGGGTCTGTACATGTTTGCAGTGGTATGTATATTGGAGTATCATCATACCTGAGAGGCTGGATTTTCAGATTTAATGTTACACACAGTAATTTTATTTGAAAGTGTTGTACAGTGCACAGACATTGAGCACATTTCTCCTTTCCATGCTTTATAAGTGGACCTGCCCCTTGCATAATTGGAGAAGTGGCTCGATTTGCGGACCCAGATATATCCAGTAAGTGTTGATATTTAAGTTCTGTGTTGTGTTTGCAACTGTTGTGTGATTGACTCCTGTGTGTTGGACACATAGCAAGGTATGATGTGCTGGCACATGATCTGATATGTTACTTGATTGGAGTTTCACTTTTTTTCCATCTTTGAGTTGGACAATGAGTAGCATATAGTCATATTTTGAGATTGTAGTGCCGCCCTGTAGGCATGGCCATGTGAAGAGGGTGACATTTGTTTTTGAAATTTTTATAAAGAAAAATTAGCAGAGGGCCATATTCATGATTTAGTCATCAAGTCATACCCTGAATCTCACAGATTAGGGATGCCAAAGTCTTACCCACAGACTTGAGCCTCCCTGTTCACTAACGAGCACAGCCTTATCGCCATGAAAGAGCCTCAGGAGTGTGGAGGGCATTTGCCCAAGGGGGCCCTTTGGTGTCCACAACAGCCACCGCCACCAGGACCACCACTACGACCCAGGTGGCACCAAGGATGACAGCCACCACTGCAGCACCATCGACTTCCACTGCTCTAGGACCACTGACACCAACACCTGCACCTCCCCCTACAAGCATGACACCACCAACCGGACACACGTCAACAACTGGCATTCAGACCACCCCTGCTGCAGTCATTGACCCTGGTGATTTTAGAGTAATGCAACGTGACATGCAACATATGTTGCGGAGACTGGACAGGCTGCAGCAGGAGGTGTCACAAATTCATAAGAGGGTGCGTGCCATAAAGAAGCCCCGGCGGAGGGTGAACTTGTGCCAATTACACCCTCTGCCATGACTCCCTCCCCTCCCTCTTCTTTCCTGGTTCTTTTAATTAGTGGGTTTACGGGCTTAGTGTTAGGTTAGAATAGGCTGTTAGTTTAGTTAGTAGTAGTGGGTTGGGGTGGGGTTTGATATTTTTAAATGTTATTTTTTTATGTGTGTTGGATGATGTTGGGGTTTTGGTGTTTAAAAAAAATATATATATATATAATTTGTTTTTATAAAATTATAAAAATACAAAAAAATATATATTTGTTTAGTATAAGATAGTATGTGTTTAGGTTAGTATATGCTGTCCTCCATGTGTCCTGTCTTATAAGGGGGGCGGGGTGTTGATGTTTAGAGTGTTTAGTTAAATTTGATAAGTAAGTTTAGCTTAGGTTAGTTAGGGCCAGTTGTGGGTAATGTGTAGTTAGGATAGGTTAGGTTAGTTAAGGTGTTTCCCCTGGTTTTAGTATCCTTTTTTACAGTTAAATAGATATTTAGGTACTCCTTTACAGTATGTGTCATATGCTTGGGGATCAGGGCCTTGGCATGGGTGAACAGTGTCTATTTAGTATTTGCGTTTGTGTCCCATCCTTCAACCAAATCCCAATTGAGTTGTCACATTGGCAGCTGCACTAGAGCTACTTTGCGAGGAATCTGCCGTCCATGTCACCCCCCACTCAAGGTTACTATGGATCCCAAATTTTTGATGTATGTTTTCCGTCTCACTTACTTTGGAACCATATTTGGTATTGAGGACACTGTGTTATGCCTGCCTGCAGCCTGATGTTCAAATGAAGCCTTATAAGGTGAGTGATGGTAGAATCTCATGTAGTATAGTATACATGACTCACACCTATCATTTGTTACATTGTACAGCCAGGTTACTTATTTGTACGTACACTCATACACATCCATTCCTGCTGTATGGTATGTGTGGAATTCTTTTTGACAAATGTCACATACGTAAAGATTGTTTAGAACAATAATGTGAAGGCAATATTTTTCGGCTTATTCATCCCTTGAAGAAGACTTAGGCCCTCATTCTGACCTTGGCGGTCGGCGGAGAGGCGGCGGTCGGACCGCGAACAGACCGGCGGTGTTAAAAATGGCATTCTGACCGCGGCGGTCACCGCCGCGACCGACCGCCACTTCCCCACTCCGACAGCCACGGCGGTCATGACCGCCGGGCTGGAGTCTGCGCACTCCGGTCCGGCGGTCGACCCAAGACCGCCAACGGTATCATGACCCTGCTTACCGCCGCGGTTTCTGGCGTTCGGGAACCGCCATGCGAACCATGGCGGTAGGCACTATCGGGGCCAGGGAATTCCTTCCCTGGCACTGATAGGGGTCTCCCCCACCCCCCACTGCCCCCCCGAGTCCTCCCCCCACACCCTCCACCCCCCTGCCACCCCCCAGAGGTGGTACGAACCCCCTCCCCACCCCCACCCCGACATGCACATACACGCACCCCGACATGCACACACCCCCAACATGCACATATACACACCCCCTACACACACATACACAACGGGGACACATACCCGCACACATACATGCCGACATGCGCACCCGCCGAACTACACACATCGCCCATAGGCACAGCAGCACTCCCCGCCCGCATGCACGCACTCACACCCCCCCTCTACACACTCACACGCACACCCCCATGCACGCACACATCACACAACACCCCCCCACCCCCTCCCCTCACGGACGATCAACTTACCTTGTGCGTTGGTCCTCCGGGAGGCGACGGGAGCCATAGGGACGTGACCGCCAACAGAAGACCGCCAACAGAAGACCGCCACACAGAAATGTGGGTCGTAATTCTGTGGGCGGTGTTCTGCTGGCGTGGCGGTGGAGGTTGACCAGTCTCCACTTTCCCGCCGACCGCCAGTGTGGCTGCTGGCGGTATTCCGGCGGAACGCTCCCAGCGGTCGGAATACGCGCAGCGGCATACCGCCGCGGTCGGCGGTCTTTACGGCGGCGGTAACTCGGCGGTCTTGCGAAAAGACCGCCAAGGTCAGAATGAGGGCCTTATTCTGTCCAACACAGCATTTTACTGTATAATTTTGAGTTACCTCAGAATTAACCTTCGGGAAGGGTAGATGATGGTACAATCCAGACCACAGTGCATTGTTATCATCCCACAGTCTTTGAGGGCAGTTGTCGTGACATTCTATGGGCATTGACATGAGGCAAACATCACTAATCCCCCTCACGGTTGATGTGTCACATTACACAGAGACAAAGTGGTTGTGTAAGTGCTATTTATTTTAAAGTGCTCACAGTTGATGTGTCACATTACACAGAGACAAAGTGGTTGTGTATGCTATTTATTTTAAAGTGCTGTAGTGCTATATTTACATTGTCCATGATTGTGCGTCCATTAGTGTGACACCTTCCATTGTGATCCTACACAAATGCAAAAGGACATGTAATTGTACATGCTGCGGTGAAGTGTTATACGGAGCAGAGGGACATGAATTGCCAATGAGGTTGTGAGAGACAATAACAGGGCATTGTGACAAGGTAAACAGTGGGCTGGAGAACAGTGCTTGAGAGCAGCTGTTGCAAGGCTGGCATGTTACAATACACAGGACCTTGGTTATAAGTGGCCAGGTGGCAGGGACAAGTGCTACCAGGTACTCTTATGGGTGAAGGTGATCTGTTCCACGTCTTCATCTTCTCATGTGTGCGTTGTCTCCTCTGCCCTTGGTGGTGGTGGGTGTGAAGGGGCAACACACACCTCAGTGTTTGAAGACATGGATTCAGAAATCCCGGTAGCTGCCAACTGTGGGGCTATTAAGGGCAGTACTGCAGCAAGGAGGAGCTGCTGGTTCTTAAGAATACCAGCCACATCACTGTGGTAGGCAGCCAGGTCGGCCCTGAGGGGGTCAATATTGCATTTGTGCACGCATTAAAAGGTTTGTTGTTGGAGGTGTTGTGTCAAATCTCTTACAGCTGTGCTGATTTCCTTTACACTTTTTTCAAGTTCTTGCAAGATAGATGTTCGCCCTTGCATGGCTGCTGCCTGTTCCGCAATTGACATCATGCACGAACGCACCCCCTCTAGGCTGGCTGCCATATTTTCCATCCCCACCCGCACCTCCTTGGCCAGCTCCCGCTGTACTCCAACTACAGTTCTCTCAAAGCTGGTGCCAGTGTCGTCAGGGTCCTCAGCTGGGTTGGAGCTGGCAGGTCATACATTTGGGGTGGTGGGTGGATCCTCTGTGATGGCTGCTGTATCTGTGCTCCTCCTTGCAACTGAAGGTGGGGTCTGGAGGGTTCCAAGGACATCTTGGAGGGTCTGCTGGCTGATGTTTGTCAGCTCGTCATCCATGTCATCAGGGAAGTCCAGGACAGGCATATCCCCAGGAGAGCCATCGTCCTCTGCAATGAGATATTGTACAATTAGTGTGTCTGTGTTGTGGCATTTGTAATGTGACGTGCCTGCCTTCCTATTAGTTGCATATTGTGATCTTAGTTCCTGTTCATTGTTCCTGTCTTTAATATTAGCATTCTCCCAGGCCTATGCCCCACCTGCATGTCACATGTATTGTGGTCAGTTTGGGGACTTGTCAGCATCACATCCTCTAGGTGTAGATTCTGCCCAAATTGTATATTGCCACCTTCTTGTCCTACTCAACCCTCCGTCTACTACCATTATCATGGTGAGACCTTGCACTGGCTGTGGTTGTTCTGATGGCACTTGCACCACACTTAACAATCTGGAACTGAGCTAGTCTCAGATATTTCACATCCAGCTATATGTTGCTGAGACCTAGCATATACTATGTATAGCATTGGCATGGCACACTACATATGTCAGCATTGGTAGTGTGTAATGTTGATGTTGGGGAATGTGTGCTACAGAGGATTGCACTGATGGTCCTAGCAGTGTTCCATTTCCTCTTCTGGCTGTGTGGGTGTATTTCACTAACCGGTGACATATGTCCTTCCCCTCAATGCTGTTGTCTGAGCTGTATAACAGTTGGGATGTTGAATGGTGTCATTGGAGCTATTGTGACCCAGGCACAGGGTGGACCCTGACATATGCAGCATGGGTATGACATTAGTGCTGTGTACCTCATAATGTTTATAACAATGGCTGATGTTTGTAGCAACTATGGACATTCACATTTGACAGGATTAGCACATTTGTATTGATTACAGGGGATTGATAAAGTTGTCATCCTGAGCACTCTATTTTGGGTGTGTTTGATCCATGGGCACGTAACTGCCATTAGCTACTTCACCTGCACACACAGCAGAGTTGGTAGTGGCAACTGTTGTCAATATTACATTCCACTTGCGGATATGGCCTGAGACTGTTAATTGAGCCCTCGTTCATGTAGGAAGAATACCAGCTGTCGTGTGACAGCAGGCCAGTTTTACGTTGACCCTACCCTCCTGGACTGGCTTTACCTTTCCAACATCCTTGGCATGGCAGCATACCCCCATGGAAAGGTTGTAGGTGTAGTGTAGTGTTGTGCCCCAGGTTTCCTCAGAACAGCCCATGCCCCCGTGCCGTGCCCCTTTACCCATTCCACTCCCTGAACATCATGACTTACATGCATTGTGTAGTAGGTATGTCCCCCGCCGCTTACAGTTAACAATTGTGCATTTTAATTGCCGATGCGACTGTTGTCTCCTGGCAGTCTGTGCAGTCCAGTCCTTGAATCCCTGTGTCGATCTCCTCAGGGATGACGGCTGCCACCATCTCCTCCATGTGGTCCAGGGCCTCCTGCGGTGCAGGACTCCTACCTCCAGTCTGCAGTGCTGCCTTCCTGTTCCTGGCCATCTTTTCCTTTGTCCTGCGCTTGCAGTCATGCCAGCGTTTCTTGCACTCGATGACTGTTCTCCACATTCTGCCACACTGTTTATCTTGTCAACGATTTGTTGCCATATTGCTTCTCTCCTACTAATTGGGAATTTAGAGGTGACAAAAAGTTGGTGCTGGTGTTCCATCACCTCTTGAACCAGTATTTCCTGCTCCTCTACACTGACACTTTCTTTTCTTCTTCTCCCTCTCCTGGGTCCTGTGTGGGTCCTACTGGCTGGTTCCTGGTCTGTTGTCATCTTCCTGGGGTCTGTCCAAGCATCTGGGATCCTTTTTGGCTCTCGTTTGCACATTTTGAAATGATTGTGCCGCTTTTTCACGCGATTATTCAAAAAAAGGCGCGTATCCAGTTTGCGACGTCGTAAACCGGCTCACGGGCATTTTTGACACGTTAACATCGTTTTTCTTTACGACGTGATGCATTGGTTTGAATAAAAAAAAAGATTCACATCAGTGGTTTGCGCCGCCGTGCATCAAAGTATAAATTTGACACCCAAGCAGCGCAAAAAAATGGCGTTAGCTGGCAGTAAAGTTTTTGACATAAGCCTAAACCAATGCAGTTTTGCGTCAAAAAGTATAAATATGGGCCACCGTTTTATCCCTCGTGATATTACTTGTGAGACAGTTATTTTTCCCCCTTAAGTACTTCTAATGTAGGCCACCCCTAACTCTCCGACTCAAATCTAAGAGATGGAATTTAGGGAAAAAGCTGTTGTGTAGATGTTCCTTATCGAAAATGTGTGCATAATAACCAAACTAAGGGGCATATTTATACTCCGTTTGCGCCGAATTAGCGTCGTTTTTTTCGACGCAAATTCGGCGCAAAACTAACGCCATATTTATACTTTGGCGTTAGACGCGTCTAGCGCCAAAGTATGGGCAAATAGCGTCATTTTTTTGCGTGAACGCCTTCCTTGCGTTAATGAGATGCAAGGAAGGCGTTCCCGTCTAAAAAAATGACGGCGACGCAAATGCGTCGTATTTATACTCCCGGGCAAAAATCACGCCCGGGAGTGGTCGGGTCAAAAAACCCCGCATTTGCGCCACTTTTTAACGCCTGGGTCAGGGTAGGCGTTAAGGGGCCTGTGGGCTCAAAATGAGCCCACAGGTGCCCTCCCCTGCCCCCAGGGACCCCCCCTGCCACCCTTGCCCACCCCAGGAGGACACCCAAGGATGGAGGGACCCATCCCAGGGACATTCAGGTAAGTTCAGGTAAGTATAAATGTCTTTATTTTTTTTTTTTTGGGTGGCATAGGGGGGCCTTATTTGTGCCCCCCTACATGCCACTATGCCCAATGACCATGCCCAGGGGACATAAGTCCCCTGGGCATGGCCATTGGGCAAGGGGGCATGACTCCTGTCTTTACTAAGACAGGAGTCATGTAAATGGCGTCTGGGCGTCGTTAAAAATGGCGCAAATCGGGTGGAGGCGATTTTTTGCCTCAACCTGACTTGCACCATTTTTAAGACGCCCTAGCGCCACTTTTCCCAACGCCGGCGCTGCCTGGTGTACGTGGTTTTTTTCCACGCACACCAGGCAGCGCCGGTCTGCTTGCGCCGGCTAACGCCATTCAATAAATACGGCGCCCGCATGGCGCTTCAGAATGACGTTAGCCGGCGCAAAATTTTTTGACGCTAAACTGCGTTAGTGCAGTTTAGCGTCAAAAAGTATAAATACGGGCCTAAGTGGCTATAATATTTTGGTACAATTAACGATTTGTGCTATTGCCCCATTTCCCGAACTTCTCCTTATCCTTTACGAAGGATCTTTTCTTACTAACTGCAAGCTCTATTCTGATTTAAGTAAACGTGTCCTACCTTTTTCCTTTCAATTTTGATTATATTTTAGAATGCATTTTTTGAAGGGAAGGGGTTTTATCAGCAAGATTCATGTAAAGCCTGCTCTTTATAATAATGTTCAGAATTTGACTATGATAGCAAAGAATGCCAACGATTCAAAGCTGCTGCATAAAATGAAGTTAATTGTACATATTTGTAAAGACACGGAGGATGAACTGAGGACGCATCAGGGCAGTGTGGAAGAGCGACAGACAGATGATCAAAACTGCAGCATAGGACTACCCCCGAAGATGTCCCTTCACTGAAGCTGACACATCAGCCGGCTGCTCCAAAAAACCCCACCCCACCTCAAAGATCCCCCTTAGATGGTTCAGCTGTTGACCTGGTGTCAGGAAGTCACCATCAATGATGCAGTATACATCCTGCCACACAAGGAGTCTCGGGAGAGGAACAGGAAAAGAAAAGAGAATTGGAATACTATTGTTAGCTACTGGGCTGGTTCACAGGGAGCATACATTAGCCACTACTGGGTCAGACGGGGGAAGAAATGTTATTACAAGATGAGCAGAGATAGGATAAGAAATACCACTCTTATAGGCCTAGGGCCAGATGGACATAGCGCTGGGTTTTCCATTTCCTTACAGAAATATTTTCCTATTCACTAATAGGAAATCTCAACAGCTATGTATGTATGTTTTACACTGTTTGTGATTCACAGTGGGTTGCAATTGACCTAACCCATTAATATTTGTGGGGAACGTCACAATTTGTGACCCATTGGGAATCGCTAAAAACACAGGGATGGTAGCCTGCTGGGGACAGCAGACCACCATGTCCGTGTTTGCCATTTTTTTTTAAATGCAGTCCATTTTTCTTACAAGAAAACAGGAAGCGTTTCAAAAACAAAAATTAAAAGTTTATTTTTTTAAGTGTAGGCAGTGGTCTGTGAGACCACTGCCTGCTCCTAAAAAAATATTTGCACCCCTATTCACTCGAAGTTGGTAGTAAACTGTGAATGTTTTGTGACTGCATTTCAGTCGCAAAACATTATTAAATCACCCTGCCTACTCGCTTTTAGGAAGGGCTGCCCTTAACATGCCCTTTCCTAATACCAAATCACACTCACTGTTTTGCGATTTGGTAATAGGTTGTTGAATTGCAAAATAGGGTTTGTACATTCCAAAATGTATTTTAGTGGTTGCAAATGCCCTGATTCTGTGACTTATGCTGTTTTAAACCTCTAAAAACCATTTTATATCTGGCCAAAATTGCCTGTCAAAATAGGCTGGAGGATTTCCTTGTGCTTTTTTAAGTTTGCACCAATGATGGCATCCCTGCCACTAAGTTATGTTTTTTTCTAGGGTGGTTTGTTTTGGGAGTCCTTTCGTATGAGCCTCAAAACTTCTGCTCAGTGTCTTGTTGAATATTCTGGATTTTCCTCTTTCTTGTGATGTCTAAGCAGCAAAATTTCAGTTCTTCATGTCCTATTACAAACAGCTTTCATCTTGTCAGTTCTCTGGCTGATTCCTGGTAGCTGAGAGAGTAGTAAGAGCAGCAAGAAATATCTTGGTGGGTAAGTACAGTCATTCTAATTTACTCATGTTGCTGGCAGTGTGATTCCTTCAAAATTGAGTTACTTAACTTTCTTCTTGTTCGGGATGTCTTTGATCTCTTGGGAACAGGTCAGCCCATTGTTCTGCTTCAAAGCATTTTTGGGGTTGCCAACTGTTCACTGTGTTGTTTTAGCTCTTCACAGTACCTCTGTTTACCTCCAGGGAAACCTTGATCACCTTGACTACAACAGGCATTGGGTGATACCATAATATGGCATAAAAAGCACAGTTTGCTGCTTTGCAGCACCAATGAACGCTAACATGTTGTGCACAATTCCGGAGCTGATCTCTGCTACCTCTCAGGATATTCCTCACATGTCTCGAACACTCTAAAGCTCTACAGCTGTAAGCTCCACTTGGACTTACCAAATACTCTTCCAGAAGGTTTCAGCCATGTGTAACACAACCAGCCACATTGGATGTACAAATGACTACCGCCTTATCTGGCTGACTGTACACTCTACCAATCAATTCAAGTATAGGCCATTTTGCTTATAAGAAGCAATCACAGTGCTCATCTCCCTTTTTCAAGCATTCTCCTCACTATCAGCATTTATCATGCTCACCCTCCCCTTTTGAATAAATACAATAAATAGCCAAACCCATCATATTTGCTCATAAATCATCCTGCCCATTTCTTATCAGATGCGCAGTAAACTATTACATGATATATCACAATTCAAATCAGCCATTTTTTCCCTAAGGCCTTTAAACAAATACTGCCTTTACTAGTGTGGTTCCCACAACTTGTGAACATATGCGTTTTTATGGAGCATGACATTGAAAGACCATGGGAGAGCAAAGACAGTAAATTAATGGAAAAAAGAAGGAAGAAAATGATTTCCATCATAGTGATTCCTAAGAAGGATATGCAAGGCACCATTGCGTTCAACCATCACTTAACATGACACACAACACTTTAAGCAAATACCTTGAACAGTTCAAAAAGGCAATGTTCCCTCTGTGGTTTACCTTGAAAGTCATCTCTTACCTAGATTAGTATCTCATCTTGAAATGCAAGCTATTTCAAGGCTTATTCAACTGAATGTTCACGCATCATTACCCTGGTCTACTCATCCACCAAAAACAAGACCTTGGAATCAAACTCCACCCACCGTACCAAACAGCATTTCTATCATATATCTGTATGAAGAAGCAAAGAACTACCTATACTAAAGAAAACCACACAAAATGTCATTGTAGGATTTTACAATGGCACAAAATCCTGACTTATCAGAACAGACATTACTTTTTACTCAGAGTCATTCTGAATGACATCCGA
Source organism: Pleurodeles waltl (assembly GCF_031143425.1). NCBI lineage: Eukaryota > Metazoa > Chordata > Amphibia > Caudata > Salamandridae > Pleurodeles > Pleurodeles waltl. The sequence goes on along the minus strand of NC_090447.1, from coordinate 263,433,998 downwards.
GTCAAATGTCACCACTTTAAAACAACCACGAATCTCATAGTAGCATATACCCTACTCAAGAAGCAAGTGCACAGCGTACACAGAAATCACAATCATCCTTCAAAGAATGCTTCAACAACAAAGGGCCTGATTTAGATCTCAGCGGATGGAATACTCCTTCACAAACATGACAGATATCCCATCGGCTGTATTATGATCTCCATTGGGTATAATGGAATTGTACAACAGCAGATGGGATATCAGTCATGTTTGTGACGGAGTCTTCCACCCACCAACATCTAAATCAGGCCCATAATAATAGCATATCCACGAGCACCCAGACAAGTGATTATTACCTATGTCACCATCACTAAACTCTGCAAGGAGAATCATCTCCAGATATACAAACCCACACCCAGAGAGTTATCTGGAGTTTATCTGATACCACTCCAACCTCCATCCATTCCTTTTCAGTACAAATCACTATCATACCAAGCTTACCTTCAACAGATCACCAGAACATGACCCTACATGCTTATGCTAAGAACACACACCCATATTATGTGATTGAATTCTCTTATACCATTCCATAGCTATCACAAGGATCATCCAATTTACGTGACAGTTCCAGAACCATATTAAATGACCTACAGATCAACTCAAGCAAGTTCAAGGTAAATCAAGGTCACCACTCAGAGCCACCAAAGAAGCACCAACTTTGGGTCAGATGTACGAAAAGATTGGTCAGAAAAAGGTGTTGCAAAGTGTGCACCAATTGTTTGCGACCAGTCTCATTTTGCAGTGTGACCTTTGTACTAAGGGAATGGCTCACTAAGTGTGCAGTCACTGGCTGTTGATACAAACATAGTGCATGGCTTGCAATGAAAAGCAGACCCTCATCCTGGTGTTTTGATTCCCAAAGTGGAAAGTGTTTGTTTAAAGCAGCCCATGTCACTTAAAGAATCCAGTGCTACTTAAATAAAAACAGAAGGGGAGCATGCAGTGTCTGCTGGAATACTGCCTAGTGATCCCCCTCGCACCTGAGTTTACCCAACATATTTCCCTAAAGGGAAGCCATCCAAAGGGGTCAACTTCCCTTTTGTAAATTGTTACTACTGATTTTGATGACATGATAACTTTTCATGGTTAACCACAATGTCAGTTATAAAATATTGATACATGTCATTCTGAATTCTAATTAGGAGGAGACATCTTTTAATGCACCTTCCTAATTATATTTTGGAGTGGATAGGTAAGCAAATTTTGCAAGTCAAAAATGTTTTTCTGTCTTGCAAAATGGGTTTAGTACAAATACAAAAGCAATTGCATTCTTTCATAAACCCTTTGATTTTGTGAATTGCATGATTGTGACCGGAAAAGGTCTCTACACATCTTGCCAAACATTCATCCCCCATGTAAGCAAGGCTGAACAGTGTGCCCTATAAAGGCATGACCAGATCACCAGAAATACCTAAAATACAGTACATATGCTTGAACCATCTGTCAATGTCACTTGAATGGAGTCTTCCTAAAGCACTGATGTATACTTTTATCAAAACCTGTCCATCTCAGAAACATGTTATTGATATGCAAGTCATCATCTTTGATAAACACTGTCACTTACTAGGACTCATAAAAAGTTGGTCTGATGGTCCAAGACTTTTCACATTCACATCACTCCAAGGTTCAAAATATTCCACAAAAACAGACAGACGAAAAAGTGAGAGATCACATTTTTTATTATACTGAAGAGACTTGCACAGAAAAATAAACCCCACCAATTTTGGCAATTGAAATTACAGTAGCAAGATGAACAGTCAATTAAAACAGCATACTTATCATTACAACAACTTATCATTCATCAGGCCAGAGTTTTAAATTCCTAGACTAACTCATTCCTCCAACTCTGCACCCTCAAAGCCAAGAATGTAAAACCCTGCTTATTAGTGACTTCAACATACGTGTAGATTGTGACATAAGAGCCCTGCATAAAATCTAGTTGAAAACAAATTTGTTAATGCCTACACATTCTAAAGCCTAACTTTTTCACACAACTGCAAATAGGAGAATTTCCAGTTTCAACCTTAAATATGGCCAGATCATGACAGCATGTTCTTACATCTTCTAAACATGTCTTACTAACAACACCCATATTACTGCGTAGAAAAAACTATTCTCATCATGTACCTCAAAGTATTCAATGAGATATAGTTTGACAAACTATACAGAGCAATTGAATGTCTCCCATGTTGTAGGTTCTGTAATTAGGGGTGGTTAACACAACATCACCTTTGTAGTTATAAAACTAGCACAAACAAAGCTGAAGAAGCACAAGCAATGCATTAAGGCAACCAGAAAATTGTTAGTTCAATATCCTGCCATATTGAAAAGACAGTGACGAAATCCTGAACATTTATGATGTTAAACATTCACAGGAACAGACAAACATGCAGACTAGATCAGCAGAAGAGGTTAACAAAAGGATGAGTTGAGAAAAAAAACAAATACATAGATTATACCATTTAACAAACCAACAAAAACATTTAAAGTATATTATGATCTTACCAAACTGGAGGACCTAATACATATCCTCACTTACCACTCTAAAGCATTATGAAGACCATTTGAACATTTTTGAATACACAATTTCTACTAATCCTTAAAGAAATTACAAATAATCCTTAGACATCTCTATGACTTGGTGTTCAACAAATGCATTGACATAATCCTTTACCTCTTTAGACCTGACCCTGAGCACAACAGATCCAAATTAGCCTCAAGGACTAAGCATTAACTGCCTGTCAATCTATATCCTGCATTATCAAAGCATTCTCTTTCTTAACCAAAAATATGACCACCTTGATTAAATCTCCTCTTTTGATTGGAAGAGTTCCTCACCAAAAAGAAATACACAATTTTTACACAAGTTATGAAGAAGCCCACAGTATACTTCGAAGTTCGGACAACTTTATTTCTATTTTCATGCTTCTGTATCCTTAAACAGTTATGTAAAGAATTGTTTCTAAAAATACATGTGAACTTCTTAACTGCTTTAGTAATATTTCCAAATGCTACATAAGATTTTATTAAAGTCACTTCGGTAGAACTTTAGAGAATACCTCACCATCGCTCTTAATGAGTGCAAAAAAGTCACTTGATTCTGTTTGACCTTACAGTAGCTTACAGCTCCCTACAATTAAAGTGATCTTACATTCCATCTCTTGACACAATTGCTAGTCTGGAATAAACATAATACCTTAGGCTGCCTCATCACCTTGTCCACTGGCTCCAGGGGATAGAGAAGGAAGCAGCCAGGTTCTTACTTAAGATATCTTGTCAGCAGTCAATTTTGCAGCTCAAATGAAATTGCTACACTGGTTCCTGGAGCATAAGAGGATAATTTTCAAAAGCCTGATGCTGACATATAGGTGGTCATTACAACCCTGGCGGTCGGTGTTAAACAGCGGTAAGACCGCCAACAGGCCGGCGGTAAAGAATTTGCAATTACGACCGTGGCGGAAACCGCCAACAAAGACAGCCACTTTAACACTCCGACCGCCACAGCGGTACAAACAAATAGCTTGACGGTCACCGCCAACAGACAGGCGGAAGACAAAGTAACACCCACAGTATCACAACCTACTAATCCGCCACCTTTTCTGGGGCAGATTCACCGTGGATAAAAACATGGCGGAAACAGGATTTCGAAGGGAAAACGCTCACCTCTACACACCCCACGAGGAATCAGGACACCATGGAGCCGGAACTCCAAATTCTCCCTGCGATAGTCTTCCTGCTCCTCTACCAGGATGAACAACAAAAGGGAAGGGGGGAGGGAAAAAACAGGGACATACACACGCAACACCCCCACCCCCACCCACTACAACACATACACTAATACATATTAATACATGATAGTTACACCCCTCAGCCCCCCGGAAGAATGCAAAGAGAAAAGAAAATGAGTGTAACCATTGTAATATATTAAAATCAAGTAGGCAAAAATATATATATACACCATAAACAAAATATACACCAAGCATAGTAGTCCAGGTAGTGCTCCAATTAAGTCAGTGGAACACTGGGCCCACACGGTATGGGCGAGGCCCACACAAGATTCCTGACCATGACAGAGAGAACACTGCAGGGGCATCAAAGAGCAAGAAAACAGGCACCACAGGGGGAGGAAAAGGGGAGGCACCTCAGCCGGTTGAGTGCACGACGCCAAATCCACGAGGGGGCCACATGCCCACTATTCAATCCTGGGGAGTGCAAAGCCACAGTCTCTCAAGTCTCTACAGTGGGTGGCTTGCACACTGTTCCATCCTGGGGAGTGCATAGCCACAGTCTCTCAAGTCTCTACAGTGGGTGGGTTGCCCACTGTTCAATCCTGGGGAATGCAAAGCCACAGTCTCTCAAGTCTCTACAGTGGGTGGGTTGCCCACTGTTCCATCCTGGGGCGTGCAAAGCCGCTGTCTCTCAAGTCTCACAAATGGGTGGGTTGCCCACTGTTCAATCCTGGGGAGTGCAAAGCCACAGTCTCTCAAGTCTCTACAGTGGGTGGGTTGCCCACTGTTCAATGCTGGGGAGTGCAAAGCCACAGTCTCTCAAGTCTCACAAGTGGGTGGGTTGCCCACTGTTCAATCGTGGGGAGTGCAAAGACACAGGCCCATATTTATACTTTTTGACGCAAAACTGCGGCAACGCAGTTTTGCGTCAAAAAAATTTGCGCCGGCTAACATCATTCTGAAGCGCCATGCGGGCGCCGTATTTATAGAATGACGTTACCTGGCGTTAGCCGACCAGCGCTGCCTGGTGTGCGTGGAAAAAAACCACGTACACCAGGCAGCGCCGGCGTAGGGGAAAATGGCATATGGGCGTCTCAAAATGGGGCAAGTCAGGTTGAGTCAAAAAAATCGCCTTAACCTGATTTGCGCCATTTTTTAACGACGCCCATCCCCCAGTAACATTACTCCTGTCTTAGCAAAGACAGGAGTCATGCCCCCTTGCCCAATGGCCATGCCCAGGGGACTTCTGTCCCCTGGGCATGGTCATTGGGCATAGTGGCATGTAGGGGGGCACAAATCAGGCCCCCCTATGCCACAAAAAAAAAAAAAAACTTACCTGTACTTACCTTAAAGTCCCTGGGGTGGGTCCCTCCATCCTTGGGTGTCCTCCTGGGGTGGGCAAGGGTGGCAGGGGGTGTCCCTGGGGGCAGGGGAGGGCACCTCTGGGCTCATTCTGAGCCCACAGGTCCCTTAACGCCTGCCCTGACCCAGGCGTTAAATTCAGGCGCAAATGCGGGGTTTTTTGCCCCGCCCACACCCGGGCGTGATTTTTGCCTGGGAGTATAAATACCACGCACATGCCTGGGAGTCATTTTTTTAGACGGGAACGCCTCCCTTGCATATCATTAACGCAAGGATGGTGTTCACGCAAAAAATGACGCTAACTCCATGAACTTTGGCGCTAGACGCGTCTAACGCCAAAGTATAAATATGGCGTTAGTTTTGCGTCGAATTTGCGTCTAAAAAAACGACGCAATTTCGGCACAAACGGAGTATAAATATGCCCCACAGTCTCTCAACTCTCTACAGTGGGTGGGTTGCCCACTGTTCAATCCTGGGGAGTGCAAAGCCACAGTCTCCCAAGTCTTACAAGTGGGTGGGTTGCCCACTGCTTTATCCTGGGGAGTGCAAAGCCACAGTCTCTCAAGTGGATAACAGTCTCCACTGGTTCTGGAGGGGTCATTGTGCCCAGAGTGTTTCATCCTGCTAAGGACAGAGGTAGTGGATGTATCTCTCCACTGGTTCTGGATGGGGCATTGTGCCCAGAGTGCTTCATCCTGCTAAGGACAGAGGTAGTGGATATATCTCTCCACTGGTTCTGGAGGGGGCATTGGGCCCAGAGTGCTTCATCCTGCTAAGGACAGAGTTAGTGGATGTATCTCTTCACTGGTTCTGGAGGGGGCATTGTGCCCAGAGTGCTTCATCCTGCTCGTGACGGACTCAGTAGCGTCAGTGCCCTTGGCGCTCATGGGCCAGCGGTGCATGAGGTGGCGGTGCCCTGTTCAGCAATGCTTGAAGCGGCAGTGTCCTGTTCAGCGGTGCTTGGAGCGGCGGTGCTCTGTTCAGTGGTGCTTGGAGCGGCGGTGCCCTGTTCAGCGTTGCTTGTAGCGGCGGGCTCCTTTGCAGTGACTCTGCTGCTGGCGGTCCTCTCTGTCCCAGCGGGGCTTGCGCTGGCGGTCCTCTATGTCCAGGCGGGGCTTGTGCTGGCAGTCCTCTCAGTTCCAGCTGGGCTTGCGCTGGCTGTCCTCTCTGTCCCAGCGGGGCTTGTGCTGGCGGTCCTCTCTAGCCCAGCGGGGCTTGTGCTGGCGGTCCTCTCTAGCCCAGCGGGGCTTGTGCTGGAGGATGTGCTGGCGGTCCTCTCTGTCCCAGCAGGGCTTGTGCTGGCGGTCCTCTCTGTCCCAGCGGGGCTTGTGCTGGCGGTCCTCTCTAGCCGAGCGGGGCTTGTGCTGGCGTTCCTCTCTAGCCCAGCGGTCTTGAGCTGGCGGTCCTCCCTAGCCCAGCGGGGCTTGTGCTGGCGTTCCTCTCTGTCCCAGCGGGGCTTGTGCTGGCGGTCCTCTCTAGCCCAGCGGGGCTTGTGCTGGCGGTCCTCTCTAGCCCAGCGGGGCTTGTGCTGGCAGTCCTCTCTGGCACAGTGGGGATGATGGTGGTGGCCTCCTGGGCAGCGGGGATGACGGCTGTGGCCTCCTGGTCAGCGGGGATGATGGCAGTCTCCTCCGCCATGCTGCTCTTCCCAGACTTTCCTGGTTTCTTGTGGCCCTTCCCCACCTTGGAAGGTGTTGCAGCTGACTCCACACTCCCACTGGGACCCCTGAGAGCGGCTTTGGTGGTGGGAGTCTTCCCCCTCTCCCCCCGGGCACTGGCCAACTTTTGATGCTTGACAGGTGGGGGACTGTCCGTGCTGTGGCTCCGTGCCACACTGGCTGCCCTGGTGGCCGGTGCACTCCAGATTCTGGTGTCTACAGGCACCACTGGTCCCGGAGATGTTGTGGCTGAAGTGCTAGTTCAGGATCTAGGAGACGGACGGGGTGGGGGAGGTGTGGGAAAGAGGTCAAGGTTGGACAGGAAAAGTTTTTGGGAGACACTGGGACGGCTGGCTGGAGGGGGTTTGGGAGTGGAGGAAGAGGTTGTGGTTGTAGGAGGTGTTCGTTTGCTGACTTTAGGTGAAGGTGCATGCGCTGGAGTCTGTCGTGAGGTGGATGTCTGTTAGGTGGGTGTGTGCCGGCATTTGTGCATCTTGGGAGGTGGCGCCACAGACACACTGGGAGAGGACACAGGGGATGTGTGAATGGTAGTGGGGGTGGTGACTGCATGTGAGCGGGGTGTAGTGGTGTGTGTGCTGGTGATGGCAGTAGTGGCTGTAGATGTAGTGCATGCAGATGTGAGTGGAGACGAGACTGGGAGGGAGGAGGGAGATGAGGGGGGGCACAGTGGAGGCTGTGGATGTTGCTATGTCTGCATGTGTGTGATGCTTGCATGAGTGCCTGTGGGATGTGTGGTGCTTATGTTTGCCTGAGCTTCCCTTGTGTGTTGACATGTGTGCATGCTGGTCTGTAGGTGTGCTTGTGATAGGCTGGGGTACAAGGGATTGGGTCTGGGTGGAGAAAGTTGGAGGGGGGTGGCTAGACACAGGGACAATGGCTGCCATCAGTGCTGAGGTCAGAGTCTGAAAAGCTCGCTGAAGGGCCGCCTGACCAGAATGAATGCCCTACAGGAATGCATTGGTTTGTTGCAACTACCTTTCGACACCCTGGATGGCATTCAAAATGGTAGGCTGCCCAACAGTGAGGGACCTGAGGAGGTCAATGGCCTCCTCACTGAGGGCAGCAGGGGTGACTGGGGCAGGGGCTGAGGTGCCTGGGGCGAAGGTGATGCCCACCCTCCCGGGTGAGCGGGCACAGGGCAAAGGCTGAGGGGCTGCTGAGAGGGCGGTGCTGGTAGGGGGGGTGGCGGTTGTACCTGTAGATGGGGGGGCACAGATGTTGCCGCCACCACTAAGGAGCTCCCATCAGAGGACGAGTCCGTGTCGCTGGTCTCAGCTCCTGTCCCCGCCGTGGAGCTCCCCTCGCCCTCCATCCCACTGGTGAAGTCCGAGTCCATAGTGTGGCCCTCCATGGCCATGTAGGATGCAGCCCCCTTGTGCTCCAGTGCCACTGCTCCTCCGCCTGATGATGCTAATGCACACAAGAACAGGGAGACCACAAAAAGGGGGGGCGACAGAAGAAAGACATGTTGAGAGCATGCATTACCGCTACTGTTGGCGGACACGACAGACACACAAGCCCCCTGCACTACGCCGCGCTCTTGGGCTCCACTATTCAATTCCTGGGAAATGGCCTACTAGGTATGGACGACATCTGCACACATGGATGACACAGGGGCATGACTAAGTGTACTTGGCACTCTACAGAGGTGGGGTGGGGTGCCACATGGCCTGTCTTACGGAGGGACCTTGCCTACTGAACTTTCCCTGGCCTAGGGAACCCCACAGCCCACCCCCCCACCCAGACCCCTCCACTGCGCGCAAAATCAGCAGGATGAGAGAGTACTCACCCCCTTGTGGCTGCTGTAATGCCCTCAAGTGCCCATCCAACTCCGGGGACACCACCGCCAGGATCCTGAACATCAGGGGGGTCATGGTGCGACGGGCACCCCTACCACGTTGGGAGGCCATCCCCAGCTGAGCCTCCGCCGTCTTCTTGCTCCAGCGGCGAATGTCCTCCCATCTTTTCCGGCAGTGGGTGCTCTGTCTGTGGTAGACCCCCAGGGTCCGGACGTCCTTGGCGATGGCACGCCAAATATATTTTTTCTGGTGGGCGCTGACCTACATGAATTGTACAGGGGGAAGAGGAACTTATTACGAACTGCACCATCACAGTCATTGGCCCCCATCCCTACCCTTGCCATGTGGCACATGCACTCACCGTTGTTTCATGCACGCCGCAATCCACCCCCCTTCTTACATCCACCCCACTCCACACAGGCATAGCCCATACAGCATGCTCCCAGTGTACTTACCTGTTTGTCTGGAGGACCATAGAGTAGCGTGTACTGGGGTGGACCCCGTCCACGAGTTTCTCCAACTCCTCCGATGTGAAGGCAGGGGCCCTTTCCCCAGACGCACGAGCCATTGTCTCTTCCAGACCGAGGTCACAGCAGCACTTGCAGTGTAGGTCCTCTCCTGTCAAAGATCAGGTATCGAGTGATTGAACAGATAGAAAATGGCGGTCACGTCCACGGCGGTGCGTACCGTCACCGCCAGCGTACATCGTCATTGGCTCCTGGGACCCATAGGGTCCAATGTTAACCAATGCAGTATTGCGCCGCGGTCTTCGACCGCCTACCGCAACTGTGTACAACGCCAGCGCAGTTACCTCACATCCATTTGTCCCAATTTACAGGTCAGGCAGCCGCCATTTCAGGGGCCCACATGCCTTCATTTTTAACTGCATCACATATACCTAGGCCTAGACTCAACACACATACAGGCCACTTTTAGGATTATGATTCGTGTTCTGTGTAAGCTGTGGGTACGTACCTCTGAGTTGGTTGACTCTGTGTGCTCGCTGTTGTCCTTCATAGGCACTGTCCGCTGGGACATGTGAGGAGATGGCGGCATCCTCCGGTGTACCGACCGTTGGAGGACCTGTCGACAATGGAGGAAAGACATGTGATCATCACCTACAGGCTTGACCATGCCACAATCCAGGAACTGTGTACCCAGCCGGAGCCAGACCTGATGTCAGCTATCCGCCATCCCACAGGAATCCCCCCTCAAGTGCAGGTGCTGTCAGTGCTCCATTTCCTTGCAAGTGGGTCTTTTCAAACAACAGTGGCCATAGCATCAGGGATGTCCCAGCCTATGTTTTCCAACGTGTTGTCCAGAGTGTTGTCTGCCCTGCTGAAACACATGCGGAGCTACATCATTTTCCCTCAGGTGGAGGATTTGCCTACAGTGAAAGGTGATTTCTATGCCCTGGGACATATCCCCAACATCATAGGTGCCATTGATGGGACCCATGTGGCTTTGGTCCCCCCCTGCAGGAGTGAACAGGTGTACAGAAATCGGAAGAGTTACCATTCCATGATTGTACAGATGGTATGTTTGGCTGACCAGTACATCTCCCATGTGAATGCCAAGTTCCCTGGCTCAGTGCATGACGCCTACATCCTGCGGAATAGCAGCATCCCTTATGTGATGGGTCAACTCCAGAGGCACCGTGTGTGGCTATTAAGTGAGCACCTGGAAGCAAGACAGCGGGAATGGTTGTCTGGGTCTGGAGATATCCCTACAGGTTAGTGTGTGTCTAACAGTTGCCCCTCGCCATTTGCTGGTGACTCTGGTTACCCCAACCTGTCATGGCTACTGACCCCAGTGAGGAATCCCAGGACAAGGGCAGAGGAACGCTACAATGAGGCGCATGGGCGTACACAGCGGATAATCGAGCGGACCTTTGGCCTCCTGAAGGCCAGGTTCAGGTGCCTCCATATGACAGGTGGATCCCTATTCTACTCACCAAAGAAGGTGTGCCAGATCATTGTGGCCTGCTGTATGCTTCACAACTTAGCTTTGCGACGACAGGTGCCTTTTCTGCAGGAGGATGGTCCAGATGGCAGTGTTGTTGCAGCTGTGGAGCCTGTGGACAGTGAAGATGAGGAAGCAGAGGAAGAAGACATGGACAACAGGGACTCAGTGATCCAGCAATATTTCTGTGTATGGTCACTGAGTTGTCACTTTCCCTTACGATTTCACAGATGTGTGTCCCACAGTGTGACTTCTGCTTTGATTCATCATGGACTACAGCTGTGTGACATAGGTATGTTGACATTACAAATGAAAGAGCTTTTTGACACTGTAATTGCTAATAGACTATTCCGAAATTACAGACTGACTCCAGATTGTTTTGTGCTTTAAGGGTGTTTATTTTAGTGCTCAATATTGGAGGGGGTAGAAAAATGGTGAGGGGTGATGGTGGAGAAATGTCCATGGCAAAGTCCAGTCTATTAGTCTCACAGGTGCATTGCCCAAATGGGCATAGGAAGTGGAGCTGGGGCAGTTTAAGGATGGACAGGGTGACAAAGAGGGACAGAAGGATGACATTCAGGGTGGTCTCAATTCTTGATGGGGGTCGTGGCATCATTCTCTGTCTTTGTCCTGGATCTCAGGGACCGTTTACGAGGTGGTTCTCCCTCTGCAGGGGGTGGGGTGCTGGTGTGGTGGTCCTGTGGCGGTGTCTCCTGTCCACTAGCGCCAGCAGAGGTGGTGGGCAGTTCTTCGTCCAGGCTAGTGTCAGGGGCCCCTTGTAGTGCCACAGTGTCCCTCCTGGTGTTGAGTACTTCCTTCAGCACCCCTACGATGGTGCCCAGGGTGGAATTGATGGCTCTGAATTCCTCCCTGAAGCCCATATACTGTTTCTCCTGCAGGCGCTGGGTCTCCTGAAACCTGGCCAGTACCATTGCCATAGTCTCCTGGGAGTGGTGGTAGGCTCCCATGATGTTGGAGAGGGCCTCGGGGAGAGTGGGTTCCTTTGTCCTGTCCTCCCCCGTCGCACAGCAGCCCTCCCAGTTCCCCTGTGTTCCTGGGCCTCCGTCCCCTGGACCGTGTGCCCACTGCCACTGCCCCCAGGTCCCTGTTGTTGTTGGGGTGGTGGGTTAGCCTGGGTTCCCTGTAGTGGTGGACACACTGCTGATTGACGTGTCCTGGGCACGGAGGTATGGGCCCGCTGGGTGGGTGCTGTGCTGGTGTTTCCAGAGGGGGGAAGCTCCGTTGTGGCCTGTGCCAGTGTGAGGGGAACCGAATGTCCTGAGGTCCCCGATGTGCCGGGCTGGTCATCTAGATCCAGTTGGACAGAGGTGCTGTCATCACTGTGGGCCTCTTCTGTTGGTGGTGTGGACATGTGTGGACCCTCCTGTCTGGTGACGTTGGGTAGGGGTCCTGCAGGGGTATAAAAGGATGTTTATTACATCTGTGTGTGGCATGGTGTGCAATGGGTGGGTGACCGTGTACCCCAGTGCTTGCATTCCTGTGTGGGACCTTGTGTGATGATGTTTTAGGGGGGTGTATGGGTATGTGCAGTGGACATGATTTAGTGATGTGTGTCCATGCTTTGTTGTTGCATGCAGGGCTTGGTGTTGGGATGGGTGGTGTGTGATGTTGGGACATTTGTGAAGAGTTGGAGTGATGGGGTGAGGGTGAGGGTGGGGGATGTAATAGTTAAGATTTGACTTACCAGAGTCCATTCCTCCAGCTACTCCTGTGAGGCCCTCAGGATGCAGAATTGCCAAGACCTGCTCCTCCTATGTTGTTAGTTGTGGGGGAGGAGATGGGGGCCCGTCGCCAGTCCGCTGAACCGCAAGGTGGTGTCTTGAGACCACGGAACGCACCTTCCCCCATAGGTCATTCCACCTCTTCCTGATGTCATCCCGATTTCTTGGGTGTTGTCCCACTGCATTGACCCTGTCCACTATTCTGCGCCATAGCTCCATCTTCCTTGCAATGGAGTGTGCTGCACCTGTGATCCGAATAGCTGTGGCTCTACCCAGACGATTTACTCCACCATGACCCTGAGCTCCTCCTCCGAGAACCTGGGGTGTCTTTGCCGTGCCATGGGGTGGTGTGGGTGATGTGTGGGGTGGTGTGTGGGGTGGCAAGTGTGCTGAGATGTAGTGGTGTGTTGTGTGAGGTGCATGGAAGTTATGTGGGTGATGGTGTTGTGTGCTTGTGGATGCTAGTATTGTTGATGGTGGTGTCTCTCTCTGGCTAATTGTGGTCGTAGGGGTTTGTGGGTGATGTGGGTGTGTGTTTTATATATCGTAATGGGTGTGTGGGAATGGTGTGTGTATGTGTATCAGGTGTGTGTATTTCGAATTGTCCAATTTGGTGGTGTTTTGGAGATGTGTGTGTATTTTGAGCGCAGCGGTGTGTACCGCCAATGGAATACCGCGGTTGAAAGACCGCCGCGTGGATTTGTGGGTCATGATAATGTGGGTGTATTTGTGTTGCCGTGACGGTGTCGGTTTTGTTTTAGCCAGTTTATCACTGACCTTTGGTGTGGCGGACTTGTGTGGGTGTCTGAATATTGGCAGTTTCCGTGCTGTGGGTCATAATAGCTGTGGCGGAATTCCGTGGCAGTGTGTTGGTGGTCTTCTGCACGGCGGTAAGTGGCTTTTACCGCCAATGTTGTAATGACCGCCATTTAGCTTTCTATAAGAAAATACCATAACACCTGATGCATAAATTCAGCCAGTATTCCTCTGATAGGTCGCTTCTCCTCAAGATCCCGAACCTGCTAAGGGCATATAAAGAAATTTATTTCATCTTTTGTTCTCGCAGCCAAGCTGTGGAATGAGTTGCTATTGTCTCTGGATGCTATTTCTTCTCAACTTTGTTTTAAAAAGAATATGAAAACCTATCTAATATTGTTCCTCTGCACTACTTACATAGTCCTGAGATGCCCTTATTGGGCAGCTGTAGCACTCTACAAATCCCCATTCATTAATTCATTCATTCATATGTACAGAGACCACACTTAAATCTACATCTGTTTTAAAAAAATAACTTGCATAAAGGGTGTAGTGGAATTCACCAGGAAACAATATACTAAGATTATAAGCAGATGGGTGGGAGGTACGTAACTCTGAGATAAGTATTTGCAATATGTATAGGGTAAACAGAGAGAGTTAACTCGCCCTCTCTGTTGATGTGCTTAAGAGTGTTTCCCTGATATGCTGCCAGATGCCACAAAAATGTTTTCATTTTGAGGTAGGAAGCAATGTAGGTAACAACGATAGAGATGGGTGAGTTACCTCATACCTAGGAGAGGTAGATCTGGTGGATGAGTGGTATACTTAATTTGTTGCTATTTTGTGTTTCCAATGTCTAATTTATACCTGGCATTACTTTTTAGTATGACATTTACTCAGGTGGAATGACAGTTATACCAAATCATTATGGGCGAAGTTTCATTACTGTGCGTGTCCTTTATTGAAAATATCAACAAAAATGTTTTTGGAAAAATAAGGCAGTGCCAGTATGACATCACTACCTGCATATACTGAACAATAATGCGGCCTGTGCCTAAATGGTGCAAACGCAGAATTTGAACTCCTAGGAGAACATTGGTTACCTTTTCATAGTTTTAAATGGCCTGCTATACTAGAACACATTACAGTCTTCACTGTGAACTGCAGAAGATTGGAAATCATGTGTGATTCGAACATCTCAGTAATACAGATTTGTGAAGAAACATTCTCTTTCAAAACCTGGCAGTGAGTTTTTAAGAGAAAGGCTCAAACGTAAAAATAATTAAAAGCCAATGCCAGCAAACAACAGGAGCAGAATTATAGTCAACAAAATGTTCCAAGGGAAATATTAAGGAACAAAAATAGAGAAGAATTCCCACAAGAAAATGTTTGCAGTGCATTGCATGGAATATAAAAGAACTCGAATCAAACCAAGAGGATGACCACACCAAGGGTCACAATGCATATTTTTTTGTTGGTTCTGATACACCAAGAGTTCATGATACATTTTCTGATTCTCATTGCCCATTTTTACTAATTTTCTTTTCGTAAAAAATAGAAATAGCAAGAAAAACACACACACAAAAAAAAAAGAAATCTAGTCATATATTTAAAGAGTAGTCATTCTGTTAAAAATTAGACCTTATTCTTTAGTTACTCCGTCAGTCGTAGTTTGTAGCTTTCTATCAGTATCTGATTACCTATGTTGCAAGAAAATATGACTTTCGGAACCTCATACATCAATAACAATGGATACTAGGTCCTAGATTTACAAAGATTTTTCTTAACATTTTGGAAACAGATCCAACACAAAATCAAGTTTTTGCGTGTACAAAGCAATTGTTAATTTATGTTGCTTTGTAAAAAGGAAAGTAATGCAATGCAGTGCATTGTGCTGCCTTGCGTTACTTTGCATCGGGAAGACACTATGGGGGTCATTCCGACCTCGGCGGTCTTTTCAATAGACCGCCCAGGGACCGCCGTACGGAAGACCGCCAGTGCTGGCGGTCTTCCGCACGGGCCATTCTGACTGTTGGCAGCGCTCTGCCCGTTTCCGGACGAAGAGCCGCCAACAGCCATACTGGCGGCAGGCGGGGAAGTGGAGGTAGCTCCACCTCCACCGCCACCCCAACAGAACACCGCCCAGCGAATCATGACCTGTGATTCGCTGTGGCGGTGTTCTGTTGGCGTGGCGGTGTCGGCGGAGCTGCCCCCATGGGTCCCGTTCCCTCCCGGAGGATCACCAGGAACAGGTAAGGTGATCGTCCGCTAGGGAAGGGGGGTGGGGGGGTGTTGTGAGTTGTGTGCGTGCATGGGGGTGTGCGTGTGTGTATGTTGAGGGGGCGTGTGAATGCGTGCATGAATGCGGGGGGTGTGTGTATGTGCATGAATGCGTGCGTGTATGTGTGTGTATATGTTGGGGATCGGGGTGGGGGACGGGGGTCCTGCAACCTTTTGGGGGTGGCAGTGGTGGTGGGGGGGTAGGGGAGGGAGTCGGGGTGGGGGTTGGGGGTGGGGGAGACCCCTATCAGTGCCAGGGAAGGGATTCCCTGGCACTGATAGTGCTTACCGCCATGGATTTCATGGCGGTCCCAAACCGCATGAAATCCATGGCGGTAAGCCGGGGTCAGGCGGGTTGGAATACCGCCGGCAGTATGTGACGACCGCCGGGCTGGAGACCCAGGTCTCCAGCCCTGCGGTCGTTACCGCCGTGGCGGTCGGAACGGTGAAGCGGCAGCTGGCCATGGCGGTAACCGCCATGGTCAGAATACATGAAAAAAGACCGCCAGCCTGTTGGCGGTCTTACCGCTGCTTCACCGCCGACCGCCACGGTCAGAATGACCACCTATATGGTTGGGATACGGGTTTTCCTGTGCACCTCCCAAGTATTTTGACGCAAACCGATATTCATAAGGACTTGCAGACATGCATTTGCATCACAATGATTCACCTGCCTGAAATTGACGTAAAAAGGGAACTATCTTGCATACAAAGAGGAAATAATATTGAAGGATAGTTTTTGTGCAAGAAGTGGTTCTTTAACCCAGACGACCTTGCATTATGGCATAAGAGTACAGGAGTTGGTGGTAGGCTGCCACAAGCCCACCAGTTCATGTAGAGAGCAGAGCTGAGCCATTTCTTTGATGATATGGTGCAGTTCTGCTCCTTCCCATTCACGCTACGCAGTGTAGCAACCTCACTTGCTGTTCTGGATTGTGTAAACTCTTTGAAAAGATGCCCCCAAGAGTATACTACATCTGTGAAGTTGAAATCTGTGAATAATTGGCTTTGTCTGCACGAGACCGATGCAGCCTTCAGCCAGATAATGCTTCCAGCCCCCAGTGAGCATGGCTAAAGACCATGAAGAGCGGCCTTTAATCATACCGGAACCAGACGCCGGGCCTGGCCAAAGAACATGCACTGATGCCAACACTCATTGCACACAGCCAAAGGCTATGTACAGCACATCATATCATTGTAGGAGCAGATGTAGAGAATTATAAAGAGATCGCCGAAAATAATTGTAAGGACTAACTCATTTTACCCATGCTTGCAAGGCATTAGAAATTGATTAGAAAAACCTCAACAATTTCCCAGAAAGCAATAGAGTAATAGTGACATTACCATTAAGCGTTTTATTTAAAAAACATAGAAATTCACTGGAGCAACACAATCATAACTCTACTGCCAAATATACTGCCCATGACGTCACACAATTGAATTGAAAGAAAGAAAAAAAAACTATTTACCATAAACTTTGAGCCAGAGACCTGAATTCGGACTAATGGATCCTCTGAAGAAAATTAGTGCGCTTTATGTACTTTTCGAGGCAATGTCTGCCCTGGGGTCAGGGGATGGGTTTTCTAGTCCCTTAATTTGCTTCTTTTACTTTATTTCAGGAACCATGGTTTGGTGACTGGCATCCTGTAATCACCGCTGCAACACGATATAGTTAGTTGATGTCGGCCTACCAGAGTGCCTAGATTGTCTGCAAATTATGCATTGAACAAGGGAAAAAATGCTCCCTCTTCCAATCTGGTTCGTTTATTTTCAAACTTTATTATCATTAGATTTGGTTCTACTGATAAATCGAGGCTAAACCATGAATATATTCAATAATCTTCATCTGTTTAACATTTCGAAGCCTGTGCAACACTTTTTTGTAGCACATATAAATCACAAATAGCTGAATATATTGCTGCCTAACAAAGCAAGATACTCTTCTTAGTAAAGTCAGTTTCCTTCGGTTCATCAATTTTTGCTGCAGTGTACAGACGTTTCCAATGATCCAATGAAAGTAAAATAGAAAATTCACTTTTTGACTCTCAATTTATTTTTTCCACTCCAGAATGGACTTGCATGACATATAACTTGCCATAATGTAGTTTCTTATGCTGTTTCACTGCCAGATTCATCAAATAGTGTCACATTCATAAGCAAACAAAAAAAACACGTTGCCAGTGGAAACTGACCAAGACATGTAGACGTCCGCTTCTGGCTAAGACCTCTGCTTCAATGGCGAAGCAGACCCCACGACACTTGGAGATCCCTACGTGCTTGGCACCTCTTGACGAAGTGACCTGCGGTATGTAGGATGTAGTTGAAGCAGGTCTTAGTCTGAGAGGCGACAGAGCAGGGCATTGACAGCACCCTAATGCAAACTGAAGTTCTCACGTTGCTTTCCGAAGGACTAGTTTGACTTTCTTTACTAGTGACAGCTGATCCCTCTTTCTGTAGTAAAGTGTGCTGATACCTTGCTGTCTTTACTGTCTTGTCGATGCGTTCCTTGAGGGTGATGTTAGTATCCAAGGCTAATTTGGCTGACATGACATTGGTTCAAAGTTTCGGTTCAATTTCATCCAGCTTGTTGTCATTGAGATCGGATTGGAGCATGACTTCGAAAAGCACTCTTTCACTTTTGTGGGTTTTAGCCACGTGATATTAAAAACTTCTAAAATAGAATAAAAAAGAGTATTATTCACTTTACACACTTTAGTAGGGTAGTAAAGTGTTTTTATGCCATTTAGATCATATGTATAGTCCTTCAGCAGTATAAAAAACATGTTTTTTATATTTACCGTCCACTGGTGGTGGTTGGTATGTTTTCAGGTATATTTAATTTTAGGCAGCTCAGGAGTTTATCATGGTGATGAAATGTAATTATTATGCTGTTGTTTGCGAGTCCCACCAGCGGAAAATTTATCAGTGGGTGTGGAGATTCAGTCATCGAGGTAGACAGTAGGATGAACTAGCAAGTACCCTATTACTTGTGAAAGATGTCCAAGCATTATTATTATCTGTTTACTTTACAAACAAATAATCGCTCTGGAAATTTTAAATATCATGCAAGAAATTGATACACAGTTTGAAGCTTCAAAATCAATGTTTATATATAAATCACTGCATCCTCAAATTATTGAAGACATGTCTGAAACAACAAATGATTTATGGAATTAATCTAAATTCTACCCAACCTTTCTCGCAGACAATACATTTAGCCTTGTCCAGAACTTAGATGTGAAGAGCTGAAACAAATTATAGGAAGGGACATGTAAAAAGAGGGAAACAATATTCTAAAGAATGTGACATATTGAAAACCCTAAGTCAAGATGACACTGTGATAAACTTGTCTGATGAAAGAGGTAAAACTTCAGTTATGGATGCATGAGTGTACAAGAAGGAAAGAAACTAAAAGTTATAAGATTTGTAAGAGGATCCTAGGGAATATACAATTGAAGTGTTAAGAGAAACTGAAATGATGACTACAACTGGGTTTTATATAATATGAGGTGTTTCAATATTGTGGATAGAACGTCTAACCTCGCGAACTATATATTTCCTTCAAGAAATTCACAAGACTCTGCAATTATATTTTTAGCAAACCCATTCTGTCCTATAACAGTTAATTGGTGGAACAAATAAGTTGTGAGCAGCATTTGTTAAACAGTTACCATAATTCATTCAAGATACTGTGCAGTACCTACAAAGACTTGAACACATTTCATGGGACAGTCGATTCGATTCAAAATCTTTCATCGGCACAATCTATTTGAACCTTAAAATACAAAATAGTGCAAAATTAATACAACATGGTTAAAATCAGGAGAGCAATCATTTTGTTGTAATCTAAACACTGTGAAAAACATAATGCATAGAAAAAAACAGTTGTATGCCCCATTTAAAAACATATCATACACAGCGCAAAAAGGAGCAGGATCTTGATAACTACTATTTATAGAAGAGACAAAAACCTAGATTGGTTAGCCATGCTTCTACGTGAATTAAGTGAAACAGGACAACCTGCTCTTAGGACTTTGAAAAATAAAAAATGGGCAATAACTAGTTGTAACTGAATATGCTTTTCCTAATCTGATTCACTTTCCATATGTAAGAGGCTATTCTACAACAAGTTATAGAATCACTCAGTGTGCACAAATGTCGAAAGGTCACAGTACAGCTCCTAATAATGTTAGCAATTAAAAATCAGTTTCATATACAATTTCCTTAACGTATACAAAATAGAATAAAATGCTGAAGTGCTCTGTTTCGAAATGCCATCACATGGACACTGGACAGTGTCCTTAGGCCACTTCTTCATAATAGGGAAGGCAAAAAGATAATGTACTATTTTCAAACAATGCATTGTTTGGCAACAAGATAATGTACCATTGTCAG
This sequence comes from Pleurodeles waltl, assembly GCF_031143425.1. Classification (NCBI taxonomy): domain Eukaryota; kingdom Metazoa; phylum Chordata; class Amphibia; order Caudata; family Salamandridae; genus Pleurodeles; species Pleurodeles waltl. Next base: position 263,414,256 of record NC_090447.1, on the reverse strand, counting down.
CAAAAGCCTTGTTTGGTATGGAGTGTTGAGCATGTCACCAAAGATAAATACGTTTGAAAACCCTCTGGATGAGCGTCCAACAGATAGGAAGCAGCAGTCAGTTTCTTGAACTCAACAAGAGTCCTATTTTCTGCCCTGACTCCTAACAACGGATCCCTAACCTCACTTTTGGGAAAGCAAGGATTCTTTTAAGGTATTGGGGCACATGAAGCATCCAAAAATGATAACATAGCTTAATTAATATAAGATAGCCACAGGATTTTAAGTGAGTGGTCGAATGTGGGACATTCCAGAATGATGGATATGATAAATGCTGTTTCAGGTTTGGCCCAAATGGAATGCCAAAGTGAAATAGGCTTAGATGGGAGCAATCCTTCAGGTGGTGTAGCCCCACCTCCCTATGCACCATTGTGCATGGTATCGAATCTGGTGTAGACAAGAGGTACCTAAAAAAAGCTGTTCTCTTCCACCTTTAAAAGAACACAAGTAGTATAACCCCACAGGGCCCCTCAGTACATAGCGGCAGAGAGACCTCTTGCTCTGTAGATGTTAACCATTTTACCAAAAGGTCTGCTGCCATGTTTGTATGATAGCCTAAAAATTCCTTCACACACTCTACTCATTAAGTTCTAGAGTAGTGAATGTGTTGGGTCCGTGTGCCATCATTAGTAAAAGGATGCCAAATAAATGGAGTTGACCTTGGCACAATGGGAGGTGCCCTGGATAGTAAATGTTTTGCACTTAGGGATACTTCTGTTGCTGGTCACTGCAAATGTTTTAGTTATCTTAATATTTAATTTCCTGGCCTCCATGAAATCTGCAAAATTGTCCATCAGTCTCTGCAGACCGACAGCAGTCATAGACATTGCAGCCTCATCATCTGCATACAAAAGCACTGTGACCGAATGCCCACCAACTATGGGTGAATCAGAATGAAGAGCCTGCAGGCCACCATCTACACCATGTTTAAAAACAGAAAAGAGAAATGAAGCCATGGCACAGCTTTTTCTAACTGCACTCTTGATTTTAAAACAGTAAGAGCATTCCGCCTTGGGGCCAAATTATACTTTTGTGGACAGGTTCTCATACAGTCAAGACAGGAGATAGATGATATGCTCAGTAGCCCCTAATGATAGTAATGTATGCCGCAAAATTGAATTATTCACTAAATCAAAGGCATTACTGAGGTCAACACGAGTAGAGACAACCTAGCTGGGCCTTTGTGTATTTGCCAATTAGCAAACTGTTGCACTGTCCCATAGGCCTCTCCTGAACAAATACTGGGCTTCTGAAAGAATATAACTATTGGTCAGCCTCTGCTCCAATCTCTGCAAAGGTATCCTGGCCAGCAACTTTGCAGAAGAGTACAGAAGGGAGATAGGGCAGTAACATTTAGGATTGGCTCTGTCTCCATTCTTGAAAATGGGCACTATAATGGAATCAGCCTAGCTAGCTAGTATCATGCCCTCAGCCTCATTAAACACCCTGGTCAAAACAGGGACCATAACTCAACCAAGGATCAGCACTGGGAGCTTTGGCTCTAGTGCTCTTTTCTAGAGCCAAAGAAACCTCAGCCAACGTAAATGCTGGATTCTCACTAGTAGCTTGCATTGTACTCTTACATAGAATCACCAAGGTCAGTTGTTCCTTCTCAATTCATTGCACTCAAAGGGAGTAAAAATATTTGAAAAATGATCAACAGACCAGAAGAGGAACAAATTAATTTAGTTCTGGGACAGAATCATCTTTTAAGAAAGGAGTGATAACCAGGCTCCAAAAACAAAGTTGGATCATTAGTTTCAGCTTCCTGAATAAGTTTAGACCACAACTGAGAACCTTTTTTTCATAGAGGCAAGCACTTCTTTAAACTGTTTTCCTAATTGCTTGACAGGGGAATAGTCCTTTGGTGAACTATGCAGAGCTATCAGTAGTAACTTAGATGCAAGGGTGCATGAGTTATCAAACCAAACATGTCTTTTATGATTCCTTAAACTACAGGGTATCAGCAATAAACAACTAATTGACATGACTAGTGTTCCAAACGCTAGTCAGTTTTGGTTCTTGACATTAGTGGTGGGATACACACGCTGGAATATTTTTCTAACAATCTGATTCATAGTCTTGTCCTTCCTATTAAAATATTACTGTGTATAATGTGGCTCAACAATGTCTACACATTCAATGTTAGACTTCACAGACAAAAATATGGAACTGTGAATGGTGTTCACTGAACTATGTGTGAATCTATTGATGTAGACACAAGAAAATCAATAGCTTGGATTGGAAGCAATCAGGGCAAGTTGGAAAATGTGATGTGCCAATGTTAAGTTGATGTGTTAGTACTAATTCGGAATGATAGAAAAGGGGAATTGTGGAATTTGTCACAAGTTAGAATGTAAATTAAAATAATTAAGAATTCACATGAGAAATGAACATACATCTGAATAATTATGTGAAAGTGATGATTGTAATAGATATACTCTAAATTTTGACCACGAAGAATGACTATTTATATAGATTATGTAAACACATATTTATCTTTTAAGAATGGATGCAGGCACCAGGAATAAAATAATGTATCCAATGATTGCATATAAATGAGTTCAGGGTTTGAGAGATACATTAACACTCACTCAAAAGGAAATATCAAATGATGGAACTTTTAACTCAAAGGAATAGCTTTACTGAATGTATTATAATTAGGAGATGGCTGTTGTATTTTTTGTAATACTGCATCTAGTTTCTGAAGGCACTCCCCACAGTTCCCGAACTACAGACCTTCAGGTTGGTTCCAATATTTGAAGCCTAGACAGGTTAATCCACATCTTCTTTGGCTCTTATGCTTGTTTAGATCCACTGCCAAACATCTTTACTTCCATGAACAAATATTAAACTCAGCTAGTTCCATTGACCTGAAGTGTTTGCCCACCTCTCAACCCTTTGCCAATTGACTGGACTGCTAATCCAAACTCTTGTAACACTTTTGTGCACTTCAGCCCAAATGCTCAGCTTAGTCTCCAGACATATAAATAATCCATTCGTTCACAGGTGCACCACCGCAAGCAGCCACCCTTTCTTGACCACTAGTCATGTTATGTATCTGTCTGGTCTCTTTTTAGACATTCAGTCAGCAGTGTACTTGTTTCTCTACTTGCTTGATTGACCACACAAATTATGTACTGATGTGTCAGGCATGTGCCATTGTCTAGCCACTGTCCTGGCTCCCCAAAGTGCATTGTGCATTGAACCCATACTTCTGTTGATTCAAACTTGCTGAGCTGTCACATTGCCCCCCCCCACACCTCCAGCTACATTTCTCTTTTCAGCATGTATTAACCAATCTGTTTTTTGTAAATTGTAAAGCATTTTCATTCACTGGCGCCTCTCGCACTTGTAAAACTCACCTAGTCACATCAGCTTCTCCACCAGTCATGAAGTAGTGCCCAACCAAATTTATGTAGTATCATGAATACATGTTGTGCTCTTGGTCCCCTTGTCGCTTCTCTTCTAGGCTAATCATTGCCAAAAGACCACTTGCCACCTCTCAAGACTGCACACACCTTCCCCATAGCTCACATGGGACTGTAAACACCACTCAGTTTTCTTTAGAGATGAGGCCTTCAATGATATTTTTTACCGCCCTGTGCAATACTCGACCCCTCCAACCAAGGCTAACTTATAGAAAGTTACTGTATAAAGAAATTCATGTAATTCACAGGCAGCAGATTAACTACTCTACATAGAGCAAGAGACACAGCAAGGACAAAGTCTGTCTGAATATTTAAAAAGGGAAAACGATAAACACAGAACAAATAGGCAAACATTAAAGTATCAAAGACGGCCTATAGGAAACAGAGACAGACGAATAGAAAAGTGGAAAAGAATACAGGGATAACTATTGAAGAAGGGTGGCAGATGTATAAATATATATTTTGTAAATGAAGGATAAAGCAATTTCATCCTTGTTGATAGGGAGGCATGCAGGGTGAAGAGAGACTATTTAAAAAGTCTACATCACAATCACAAGGTCTAGGGGCTAAGTAACACTGAACTAGAGCTGGCAAATTTACAACAAGAGCACCCCACCCACAGGGCCAAGTGGGTCCTGGGTCATTTGCAATAGGGAGGAAGCAAATGAGGGGATACTATGATTAGTTAATCACACATCCTATTAATCAAACATTTAAATGCAGGGGTTTTTTATTTTATATAGGTCCGCCCGCCGGGAACCGGATGGCGGTAGGGGGGGTCGCGGGGCCCCTGGGGGCCCCTGCAGTGCCCATGCCACTGGCATGGGCACTGCAGGGGCCCCCGTAAGAGGGCCCCTACGAGTATTTCACTGTCTGCTTGGCAGACAGTGAAATACGCGACGGGTGCAACAGCACCCGTCGCACCTTCCCACTCCGCCGGCTCGATTACGAGCCGGCTTCATCGTGGGAAGGACGGTTTCCCCTGGGCTGGCGGGCGGCCTTTTGGAGGCCGCCCGCCAGCCCAGGGGAAACCTCAAAATACCCACCGCGGTCTTCCGACCGCGGTACGGTATTTTGGCGGCTCCCGCCGGGCGCACAGTGACCGCGCCCGGCGGGAGTCAGAATGACCCCCAGAGTATGTGCCGCAATGTCAATTTGTATGAGTTCGTAACAGAACTCCTTAAAATAATGTCTAAGAAACCGCCATACATTTATCAGTAATTAATCTTGAACCCAACAAGTAAATTGTCAAAGGCAAAAAGTAAAAAAGGACTCAGTAATTGATAAACCACGATGGAAAACACCAACGTCTGTCTAATTTGTGAAAACTCCACATGATCATGACGCAGCATGTCCAGGGATGCCCCTCCCTAGACATCAGTCAAGTGTTGATTCTTTGATCAATTGTCAATCAGTAATATATATACTAGTATGAAATGACATATATATTCGGGCATAACATTGTTGCATTGTGGTGAGACATACATATAAATACTGAGAAGCATGACCCAGGAAAATTTGCAATCATATTTGGAAAAGACCCAATATCACCAGGAGTTATAGAAGATTTGAATTATCAGTATATAAACAAAAACACATAACATAACATCTGTGTCTGGTTAATTATGTAGAGGTGGACACTCAATAATATACTAGCATTTACTTATTTATCTCCACACACTTATAGTAAAAATGAAAATGAATAACAATTAACAAATATCACAATAGAGTTCCCTGTTATTTCCCCTAGAAAAAACTCAATTTCATGATTCGTGTTTAAACCCCTCTCTACTGCTCTGAATTTCAAAATCCAAATGCATTCCTGCTTTCTAAGAGAAAGTTCCCGAGTTCCTCCATGGGAGTCTTTAGGTACATGTTCTAAACCAAAAAATTCAAAACCTTTAACCAATCCTTGTTTAGGACATTGTCTCATGTGTACTACAATAGGGTAGCGAACATCATCCTGTCTCAGGGCTCTATAATGTTCACTTATTCTGACCCTTAGTTGTCTAATTGTACTACCCGCGTAGATAAGTCCACATTTACAGATGATTTGATAAATCACAAAGTTACTATTACACGTAATATTGGAATGGATATGAAATTCTTCCCCAATATAATTACTAAATGTGGAAATACCAGACCTTGCCCATTTACACTTACCACAATGGCCACATTTTTAAAAACCTTTGTTGCGAATAGTGAGCCAATTATCATTCAATTTTCTACAGGGGTAGGTAGGACATAACAAACTCTTTAAGTTCCTACCTTTCCGATATGTGAAGAGTGGAGTATCAGAGATAAACCTCTTCAAATTATCATCAGCTAATAGCACATGCCAATGTTTATTCATACATCTGCATAGCCAGGCAGAATTTTGTGTGTAGTTGACAACGCAACAAATTACTTCATTGCTATGTTTAGGTCTATGACTCAAAGTGTCTATTCTGAGTATTTTCATGATTCTTCTGCTTGCTTGTTTCACAATATGTGGCTGATAGCCACGTTGTTTAAAACGTTTTTCTATATCATCCAGACACTGTAAGAAATCAGTATCATTACTACAATTGTGTCTAGCCTGCATCATTTCACCATACGGGATAGACTCTATCTGGTGTCGTGGGTGTGCATTAGTTGCATGTAGTATGGAGTTGCATGCCGTGCTTTTTTCTGTATAGACGGCTCTCAATTCTCCCATTATTAATGTACAATTCTACATCCAAAAAAGGAATATTAGTGATGCTATGTTTCCATGTGAATATAATGTTTAAATTATTGAAATTCAAATATTCACAAAAATCATTTAATTCTAGTGTGCTGCCCCTCTAAATCATTATGCAGTCGTCTATGTCTCTACCCCAATAGAGTATATTGGTGTTCCAAGGTTTTCCTCTCCCCTCTACAAATTATTTTTTGTTCAAAGTAACCCATGAACAAGTTAGCATACGCTGGAGAAAAGCTAGAACCCATAGTGACAGCCTGTTTCTGCCGAAACCAAACTGATTTGAATAGAAAGAAATTGTTGTGTAAAATCGTCTCAGCTTTTGAGTATGTTCATATAAACTGGCTGATCTGTTAGTCAAAAAATATTTTAATGCTGAGATTCCTAGGTCGTGTTCAATGCTGGTGTAAAGTGAGGTCACATCCAAGGTGACGAAGAACATTCCCAGTTCCCAGGTGATATCAGCTAGAATACTCAAAACATGCTTAGTGTCTTTAATAAATGATGGGAGATTGAGAACAAATGGCTTTTTTTGTTCTTTTTTTGTTGTAAAAGCATGTCTAGTAAAGGCATGTGTGGGAACGGCATGCGTGGTTCTAGCATGCCACCGCCCCCAGCTGCCCTAAAAACGTAACTACTCTGACCCCCCACCCACCCTAAAAGCACTTCTACTCTGACCCCAACCCCTGCCCCTAAAAACAAAAGTACCTCATCACCCCCTCCCACCCTGAGCCCTAAAACCATCCCCAACACCCTACCCGCTAAAAATAACCCTCTAAAAATAACTGCCCCCTACCCACCCTGAAATCAAAACTACCCCATCCCACCCCTAAATTAAACCTACCTCGACCCCCTCACCCCTGCTTCTAAAAACGAAACTACCCCTGTACACCCACCCACCCTGAACCCTAAAACCTATCTCGACCCCACCACCCTCGCCCCTAATAATCCATAAAGATATGTTAACAATTGAAAATGAAAATGGTTCAGTTCAGCTTTTGGGGCATTTCTTTTGAATCCAAAACTTAATTCGGTGCTTAGACCATCAAAGTTAATAACATACATCATATTACATAATTTATCACTCCGAAAAGAAAATCTCATTGTTGAAACCCAAACAATTATACACATAAAACTGGCTTAAAAAGTACAAATTAAATCATTACAAAAAGCGAGATCCAGTGCCAGTGCACAGGGGATGCCAGCACAAAATCTTTACAAATTTAAACAACTAAACATACACAACATGTGTCCCTCACTGACTGTTCCTGGGGAAAAAATCATGTCAATAATTAAAATTATCTGTATCATTCTGGTTACCACTAGATAATAGTTAACAAAAAGTGCATGCAATATAATATTCGTATTAGTAATACCTTATACTGACTGGTTTATGTTGTTCACAATTAATAAATACACTACTACGATAACATAAATACCTCCATACAATAATTGATCAATGTTAATCACATCAACAAATATACAACTATAATAACAATATAAATTGATCCATAAAATACCCATACAGAGAATAAAATCCAGCAATTGATAATACAACTAAAACAAGCCTGACAGCCATGCCTAAGAATGCCCACAAAGAGCAATTAGCAATAAATTGCATGCCGACAAAGCACATTATACATAATGGTAACTTTTTGCATTTTTCACAATCTGGGAAAAGACAATACACTGATATAAAATAATTATTTAGCTTCCCACGCTTTATCCAGACGTTAAACAAAAAGTGACTGATAGGAAATATGACTGGAGTTGAGGCATCAGACCTCAAGATGCGCTGGGCATCAATACAACGGGTAAACCCTAAGTTGTAGACATAGTGGGAGAAGCCATTTCCTACGCAGAATGCTATACCCATAGCATATACGGATATTACATGCTCTATTGTTTCAGAGGCTAAACCACAGACTGGGCACACTAGAGATACTTTATCTCCTTGCCACTTTACTGTAACTTCTCTTGCTGGAAAACGTCCAAGTCTAAACCTCACATGCAAGCTCTTGGCCAGTGATAGACTAATGAGATCCAAATAGGATTCAAAAATCAGAACTGGTTTGAGTACCAAAAGCTGCTCAGTCAGATGCCCTATTTTCTCACTTGTATTTATATCATTATTCATGTAAGACCAAAAAAATGTTTTTAAATTCTTGCATCCCCTTTAGAGATGGAGTGTGGCATTTCATAAATTCTAAACAATCTCGACTTCATACACCACCTTTATATAAACTTAACCACAGGACCTTTGCTGCTTCCTTGTAAGACAGCAGATCTTTCATGGAGTCCCTACAATCCACAAATTCAGGAATCTACCAGATCCAGATCCAAAACAACAAGATCTTCAATTGAGCCAAATTGGCCACTCATCTCAGACCCAGATACAAAAAAAAAGTGGAATGAGAAGGGGTACTTACTGGTACAGAAACCAGGGCTCTAATGAAGTTGTTCTCAGCCACCTGCAACGTTTGTGAATCAACTTAACCCCAAAGTTCTGCTCCATAAAAAGCAGCCTCTGAGCTTTAGCCCTATAAGCTTCTATTGGTGGAGAAATGTAGTGGGAGAAGGTATTCTTCTGAAATCAAAGTATGGCTTTGGATCTATGTGAGATCACCAGTGAGCCTTTTTTAATTTGCAATCTTCAATTATATTTTTCAGTCAAGGCCACCCCAGGTAATCAAACCCATACACCTTTTCCAAACACTCAGGGGCATATTTATACTCTGTTTGCGTCGGAATTGCGTCGTTTTTTTTTACGCAAATCCGACGCAAAGCTAACTCCATATTTATACTTTGGCGTTAGACCCATCTAGCACCAAAGATCTTGGAGTTTGCGTCATTTTTTAGCGTGGACACCTACCTTGCGTTAATGATATGCAAGGTAGGCGTTCCCGTCTAAAAAATTACTCCAAGGCATGTGCGCCTTATTTAAACTCCTGTGCAAAAATGATGCACAGGAGTGGGCGGGTCAAAAAAAATGACATCCAGCCGCTTTTGCGTCATTTTTTAACGCCTGGTCAGGGCAGGCGTTAAGGGACCTGTGTGCGTTGGCGCAGTTGTGCGTCAAAAAGTATAAATATGGCCCTCAGTACCAGCCTTGACAACACAACTTTTGGCTGCATTTTTACCAAAGGCCATGAACTTAGATTTGGTGGGATTTAGTTCAAATCCCCGGTTCTCTCAAAACTCCATGAATTTATCCAGCAAATTTTGCAGGCCCAGTGCAGATCTAGATATTAAAAGGGAGCCATCAGCAAACAGCAGAATGGGTGTTTTGATCCCATTTAAAATTGGAGACTCATTAACACATTGTAATAGCGCCTTAACCACATCTTTAATATGTAATGTGAACAGGGCGGGTGCCAGAATGCATCCTTGGTGAACCCCCGTGAGATGGCAAAGCGCTTGGCCAGTTGTCCACTATTTCCCCACCTCACGTGAACATAATTCCCCTCATGCAACCTAATTATAAGCGCTAATAAGCTCTTCGGGACCCCCATACCCTATAATACACTCCGAGTTTTTCACGCGGATGCAGCACACAGATTGACAAATGCCACGTACAACTTTTGATTGCTAAGCAAGGCATATTTCCATTTTAAAAGTGAAAATTTAAATACCCAATCTAGTGTACTTATCTTAGCGAGAAACCCTGCCTAGAGGGGGGGCAATAACTGTTTCCTGTCCATCCAAACCTGCAAATGTTTTAACCCTTGCCTGGCAAATGTTTTTATGGAAACTGTCTATCAGACTAATAGGTCTGTAATTGCCAGGACAACCAGGGTCACCTTTTCTGAAGATCGGTAGTATCTCTGCCCCTCTCCATGAGCAGCTCTTGATATTACAAAATATTATCTACTATACCACCGATTGCACGTGCTGGCTTATTTCTGTTTCCTAAATTTGTTTGAAATCTCAAAGCCCCTGTTTACCCTACTCCATCATATGCAGTTCCATGGTTGTGTATGTAAGGCATCATTATTACTTTGGTATTTTGCCTGGAAAAATTCCATTGTGATGGAGGCAGCCCTCTGCCACAGCAGCTTCAGCCAGACCCTGTAACTTAAACTTATCAACCATTATTGCAAACATTCTCTTCCAAAGTGGTTCCCCTATACATGGTAGGAGCTGCTTCATGGGAAAAAGAATCCTTGGTGGTTTAATGCAATGTAATGACTTGTATGATTTCAGAGGACAGACCTCCTATTGCCTGTGTCCATCTTTAGGAATAGCACAATATCTCTTGTTTATTAGAACTGAGAAGATACATTTTTCTCCCAATTCACAAAGTCTGCAAAATGTGTTGCTCTGGATGCACTAGTGCCTCTAGGTCAGTATCCCTACACTTATCGGGACAATTCTCAGTACTGAAAGGGGGTAAGCAATTGTCGTCTCTTTTGGTACAACTTTTGTGTGTGGGCCAAGAGGCAAACAAGCACACATTAGGAATACTAAGAACAATCAGGCCCTCTGTAACCTAATGTATTCAGTTATTGCCAGAGGCCAGACAGGTACTGGTCCTCTGCACTGTAAGAAAGGGTCAGGTGTGCCCCTGAAGGAAGGCTCAAGCACACATCGTCCCATCGTCCAAAAGCCCGACCCTTTTAGACTGATTGTAGGAGGCTGACCTGGTTTGTAGTGGGTACCTTGGGTACTTACACCTTACACCAGGTCCAGTTATCCCTTGTTGTGAATGTAATAGCGTTCTAGCAGCTTAGGCTGATCGAGGTAGCTATAGCAGAGCAGCTTAGGCTGATCTAGGAGACATGCAAAGCTCATGCAATACCACTTATAGTTACACAGTACTTATACACAAGTAAAGACAATACTCAGTGTTACCAAAAATAAAGGTATTTATTTGGGTGTCACAGTACCAAAAATATCTTAGAGACAATGCTCATTCTGGAGGTAAGTATTATACACAATATATACACTAGACACCAGAATTAGACAAGTAAATAGTCATAGAACAATGCAAACAGTAGGAGATCCTATAGAATGCAATGGGAGAAAATAGGTCTAGGGGCAACACAAACCATAGACTAAAAAAGTGGAATGTGAATCACGAAATCCCCCCTAGACAAGTGTAGTGTGTGCAGAATCCCTTGGAGAGTAAGAATACAGTAAAGGTAAGTAAACTATCCCACCCAAGAGCCTAGAAAAGCAGGAGTAAAGTACTGCAAATTTCCTCAGGACACATTACACCTCGTTTTGGGGATTTTGCAGCAGCCAACCAAGTCTGCAAAGAACAACTGCTGGATTATTGGACCTGAAGACCTGCAAAGAAAGGGGACCAAGTCCATAAGTCAAAAGAAGTTCCAGGAAGGACAGGAGCCACTGCCAGCCCAGAAGAGGGTGCAAAAGAAGAGTCCTCGGTTAGTCGAAGACTGCAGAAATGCACCCTAGGAAGATGCCAGCAGGTTCCTGCATGATGCAAAAGATGTCCCACAGCGTGGAGATTGTTTCAGATGAGATTTTGTGTTGGAAGGCACCAACAAACGTTGGCTACAGCAAAAGTGTGTTTTTCATCAAAATGTGCTGGATGGACCCAAGAGGGACCTGGGGGCCTCAACTCCTGTGAGGGGGAAGAGGGGGCTCTCAGCACTTTAGAGAGCCCTCAGAATTCCATCCAGCACCCCTAGAAGCCACACGAACCAGGTTCAAATAAGGTGCAAACTGCAGTTGAAGCAGCATAATAAAAGAAGGTCCCACGCCGACGGAGAACAACTCAGTGAGTTGAGCATCACTGGGTGGAGTGCTGGGGACCTGCACCAGACTGTGCAAGAAGGAATTTTGCAAAGAGTGCACAGAGGCCTCAGGAGGCAAAGAAATTCAATACACAGGGGTACCATCATTGTCAGCAGGTCCTCAGGACAGTCTATGTCGATGATGTCTACTCCCTGTGTCCTTAGGAGCAGGCTCTTGGCCGTGAAAGGAGTCCAAGGGTACGGTCATCATCTTGGAATGTGCCTTCTTGGAGCAGGGGAGTGACTCTGTCACTCTACCGGAGATTTCTTCAGTCCTTCTGGTGCAGCATGAATACAGAGAGTCCCCAGAGCATGCACACTGTGGAAAGTGTTGCAGTTGCTGACTTGGAGCTGAGGTTGCTGAAGAAAAGTGTCTCTTGTAGACACTTGCTTGCAGTTACAGCGTTTCTTGGAGCAGACTGCGGTTGATCCGAGGTCAGAAGAGTCTGAAGTTGTTGCAGAGGATTCCTGGAGGAAAATTGCAAGAGGAACCTGAAGAGAACCCACAGGAGAGACCCTAAATAGCCCTGAGAAGGGGATTGGCTACCTTATCAGGTATGGACCTATCAGGAGGGGTCTCTGACGTCACCTGCTGGCACTGGCCACTCAGAGCCCTCCAGAGTGCCCCCACACCTTGCAAAGCAAGATGGCTGAAGTCTGGGACACACTGGAGGATCTTTGGGCACCACCCCTGGGGTGGTGATGGACAGGGGAGCAGTCACTCCCCTTTCCTTTGTCCAGTTTTCCACCAGAGCAGGGAAGAAGGAGTCCCTGAACTGGTGTAGACTAGTTTATGCATGGAGGGCACCATCTGTGCCCTTCAAAGCATTTCCAGAGGCTGCGGGAGGCTACTCCTCCCCAGCCTGTAACACCTATTTCCAAAGGGAGAGGGTGTAACACTCTGTTCTCAGAGGAAATGCTTTGTTCTGCCTTCCTGTGACTGGGCTGCCCAGACCCCAGGATGGAAGAACTCTGTCTGTGAGGTGTCAGCAGCTGTAGCTGCAGTGCAAGCCTCGGAGAGCTGGTTTGGCAGTACTGGGGGTCAATGGTGGAGCCCCCAGGATGCATGGCTCCCCAATACCAGATTTGGAATGGGGGAACTATTCCATGATCTTAGACATGTTACATGGCCGTATTCGAAGTTACCATTGTGAAGCTACATATAGGTATGGACCTATATGTAGTGCATGCGTGTAATGGCGTCCCCACACTCACAAAGTCCGGGGAAATGGCCCTGAAGTATGTGGGGCACCTTTGCTAGTGCAAGGGTGCCCTCACACTTAGTAACTTTGCACCTAACCTTCAGCAAGTGAAGGTTAGACATATAGGTGACTTATAAGTTACTTAAGTGCAGTGAAAATGGCTGTGAAATAGTGTGTGCACTAATTCATGCAGGCTGCAATGGCAGTCCTGTGTAAGGGTTTGCCTGAGCTCCTTATGGGTGGCAAAATAAATGCCTGCAGCCCATATGGATCTCCTGGAACCCCAATGCCCTGTGTACTTAGGTACCATATACTAGGGACTTATAAGGGGGTCCAGTATGCCAATTGAAATTCGTAAGTGGAGTCACTGGCCTACAGTGACAAATGTAAAATCAGAGAGAGCAGAAGCACTGAGGTTCTGATTAGCAGAGCCTCAGTGACACAGTTAGGCACTACACAGGCATACACATTAGGCCACAAACTTTGAGCACTGGGGTCCTGGCTAGCAGGATCCCAGTGAGACAGGCAAAACACACTGATATATAGGTTTTTAGCTATGAGCACTGGGGTCCTGGCAAGCTGGATCCCAGTGACACAGTAAAAACACACTGACACACACTCACAAACAGACTAAAAGTGGGGGTAACCATGCTAGAAAGAGGCTACTTTCTCACACTGATGATGGCTCGTGTCACACCCTGCAGATTAAAGACAAGTCATAATGGGGAAAGGGAACGTGCTGGAAAGGTGCAGGGCCCCACAAATAAGAAAAAAAGCACAAACACAAAAGTTTGCATAAGGAAGGAATGTGCTTGTCATTCAGAATCACAACTCTACTCACCTTCTTCTGTAAATGTTGAAAGGTATATAGGGCATCTTGGCACTATGTGTTCACATCCCTTGTCTCCTTGAGCAATCTGGGACTTCCATGCAGGTGAAACAAGCATCAGCAAGGCAGGTTATTGCAACTGCACAAGAATATCATGTTCTTTCCCAGAATTGAGAAAATATGTAGAACAAAACACCATATTCATAAAGCTCCACAGCAGGACCCACACAGTTCAGTGTTGGTGAAGATGTTCCCAAGCTGCAGTGGTGCTCCCATTTATATTCACAATCCTTGGCAGATTGGCAGTAGCACATTGCCGACCAGTACCAGTGCATGCAAACATTTTGAAATGTGCTTATGTTCACACCCATTTGCGGCTGGGTAGAAGCGCATTGCAGACCAGTACTGTACTAGTGTATAGATGCATTTTGAAATGAGCCACTATGGGGTACAATTTCTCTCCCGAAAGGAGTATCTGATAAGGACCTTGCTTGCCGTCCTCCCCTCAGAGCTTTGCAAACTGAAAAAAGGTTCAGGAGAACAACCAGAACAAGGGAAATGCAGTTGCATAGTTTTAAATATGGTAGGGAAATTTATGACGCTACACTTAGTCAAACAGAAAAAGTGGAAAGAAAAGAAAATGTTGGTTCAAGAAGGTAGGCATGCACAGATGTATTATTTATGATATTATATAATAAAGATGATTTCGTTAGAAAATAAAGAAGACATTCTTGCTTTTTAGATATAAGATCATATTAGTCACCACCTGGAAAATGTGAAACATCTACAGAAACACACATTCTTTTAATGTAGATAAAGGTGTGACTTGTTTGCTACGTTCATTTACAAATGCCATACTGGTCACACAATAGTTAGGTACATTTTTTAAAAATGAGCTACTAAGTTGAACACTATTTCAATAGTTTCAGGATACAGCAGTACACAGGTATTGGGACTGATTTGTGTTGCAAGAATTTAGATAGGATAGCTTTTCAGAAATAAGTGTGACACTTGCTCAAGGATTTCCACCAGTAGGTATATATTGATATTACTGTAATTCAAATCTAGCTCGGGGGAGGAAGGGGAAAACAAGATTTACAAATATGTTTTAACTAACCAAGGGCCAGATGTATCATCACGGGCCTTTGCGATTCGGAAATAGCGATTTTTAAGAAATCGCTATTTCCGACTCGCAAAGTGCCATGTATCACATTTGCGAATCGATAATAGCGATTTCTTAAAAATCGCAAATGCTATTTCCGAATCGCAAATTGCAATACTGGCCACATCCGCAGCTATGGGCCTGTTGGCCCATATCTGCGAATTTTTTGCATTTCCAAAATTGCGATTTCTAAACCAGAAATCGCAATTTTGGAAATGCAAAACCCCAGGGTGCAAAGGGCATGTGTGCTTTACATGTACAATTTAAAAATGCATTTTAAATGTATTTTTAAATTTTGCACCAGGTTACCACTTTGTTTCCTTTAGAGGTATTTTGCATGTGCCCAATGCCACTCTGCGAAAAATCACTATTTGCGATTTTTTGCAGCATCTCCTTGTGATTTGGATTTTGAGATTCGCAAATTGCGACTCTCAAAACCAGGTCACAACGCAGGAAATCGCGATTTTTGCGATTTCTTATTTGTGGTCTGCGAATGCCTTTCATGCATCGCAGACCACTTTTTTGCACTCGCAAACGGCCGGATTTTGCGATTCGCACTGTTTGCGAGTGCAAAAAAATTTCATACATCTGGCCCCAAGTGTATTATTTTTCATATATTTACAATTTCATCACATTTAATATATTTATAGTTTTAGACACAGGGAGGTGAACTGATTTGCCAAGCATTACAGAATGTTCTTTCTCTTTGCTGGTGTGCGCCATGCTCATGCCCATTCTTGCTCTGTCCAATCCGCTCACTTGGCATCTCCTTTGGCAACAGTTTTGGACAAGGAAAATTGCAACAAGTGAGAGGAGGTTATTGAGAACAGGTTTATGGAGCTCTTTTTTGTAACATGCAACAGGGGGGTGGTGCTGCACTGCACCACACACAATTGTTGCAGTAAACTGGCATCCGATTCCCCCACTTATGTTTTGCTTGCTTGCTTCAATTCAGACAGAGGTCAAGACTGCAAGAAAGCAGAGCGGCATACATCGGATGGTGGTTGGCAGGATCCAACTCCTTTCACTTACTAGTCAGCTCCACCATGACACTCATTGATTTACTGTGCGAATTGCCGAGCTCCACATATTCAAGTAAAACTGAAAAGGAAATTCAGGAGTAAGTATTGTGCGAGCCATATCAAGAATTACCAACAGTTATCATCAATGACCTGCTTCATAACGATTAGTACTTTTGAAAGAACATAACATTTCCTATATGGTGAAACGACTTGGGGTGGTTGCGGTGGCACTCACCAAGTGAAGCATAATACAAAAGGGGAGGTAAGTCTGCTATACATTTACCTTTCTGTTTCATTGGCTGCTGCCTCTGCCGTACTAATGCCTAGCAGTGGACGGCCCACTCAACAAAAAAACATTTTATTGTTGGTCAGGATTAGCTGTTTTTCAAATGCTTGGAAGCTAACCCATAAGCTCTTCAAAATGAGACATAATAAAGTAAATCAGGGCAAAGGGAGGAAGAGCTTCCAAAGCAACACTGAACAAAGCGAACCAAATCAGTTAGAATAACAGAAAGTGCCAAAGGGCAGTCAATGGCCAATAAAGTGAATCCCTCCTGCTGTAAGCGTAGCAGGATCTAGTATCTCCATGGGACTATCCAACCTTTTTTGCAGCAATAAATGCTTTAACTTGACAAACAGACAAACCCGAATTACAGTTGGAGCTGATGAAATCGCTTGCAACGAGTATAGCTCATATGGAGAAAAAAGTAACAACTTAGAAAGCATATTAAAAGCCTTTACCGGAGATAACAACTCGAGCTGTCCATGTGCACCAATAGTAGACAAGCTATGCACCCTACTGGACTTATTATTCCTTTTATTGGATTGTATGAAAGTGCCCTCTTTTTGGCATGGTTACCCCCAATTTTTGCCTACTGTTGGTGTGTTTCTGACTATGTTCACTTGGATGCTGCTAAGCATGACCCCAGGGACTGTGCTCTCCCTCCAAATTTGGTTGTTCCTGACATTGTAGACCCCACAATTTGCATGCTGGTGCCCCCAAATAAGTCCCTAGTATATGGTACTTACGTACCCAGAGCATGGGGCACCAGGTGATCCCCATGGGCTACAGCACGTATTTTGCTACCCATTGGAGCCCATGCAAAATATGTCTGCAGGCATGGCTTTGCAGCCTGCTTGAAAAGGTGCATGCACCCTTTCAATACAGGTCACTGCACCAGGTCACTTTAAGTCACCACTATGGTAAGCCCTCTAAACTCAGAGGGCAGGGTGCAGGTACCTGTGTGTGAGGGCACCTCTGCCTGAGCAGAGCTGCCCCTAAAACTCCAGCTTCAATTCCCTGGATTTCTTAAAGATGGGGAAGCCATTTGAGTCGTGCACTGGACACAGGTCACTCACTACCTGTGTCCAGCTACATAATGGTAACTCTAAACCTGGGCATGTTTGGTATCAAACATGTCGGAATCATACCCCAATACTGTTGCCAGTATTGGTTGTATGATTGATTCCATGCACTCTGGGGCTCCTTAGAGGTCCTCCACCTTTGCTCCTACCAGTTTACAGGGATTTCCAGACAGCCCGTGCTGCTGCCACCCTACAGACAGGTTTCTGCCCTCCTGCTGCTTGACCAGCTCAAGCCCAGGAAGGCAGTACAAATGATTTCCTTTGGGAGAGGGAGGGAACACCCTCTCACTTTGGAAATAGGTGTTACATGGCCTGGAAGGGGTATTTACCCTAAGCCACCAGTATGCTTTGAAGAGCACATTTGGTGCCTTCCTTGCGTATACCGGTTTGCTCCAGTCCAGGAACCCCTG
Organism: Pleurodeles waltl; assembly: GCF_031143425.1. Lineage (NCBI taxonomy): Eukaryota > Metazoa > Chordata > Amphibia > Caudata > Salamandridae > Pleurodeles > Pleurodeles waltl. Next base: position 263,396,315 of record NC_090447.1, on the reverse strand, counting down.
ATCCATGCTCTGGCATGGAACTGGACAATGGAAATGGGAGTAACCACTCCCCTGTCCATCACCACCCCAGTGGTGGTGCCCAGAGCCTTGATTCTGCAATCTTGAATCCAAGGTGGGCAGAGGCCCCTGGGAGCATCTGAGTGGCCAAGTCTGGCAGGTAACATCACATCCCCCTCCTGATAGGTGGTCATCCTGCTATGTGACCAATCCCCCTTCCTAGGCTATTTAGGGTCTCCCTCTTGGGTTGCTCCTCAGATTCAATGTGCAAGAATCCAGCAGGACTCCTCTGCAACATTTATTTCACCTTCTGGCCACTGGAACTGCAACTTGACCCTCCAGGAACCGACAATTTGCAACTACAGCGACAACTCTGCAACATTGTTTCTCCCACTCCTTCCAGCAACTGCAACATTTCCCCAGCTTTGCATCCTCTGACGGCAACGAGTTTTCAGCCTGCACAAGAAGCAAGAAGGAATCTCCCTTGGAGTGAAAGAGTCACTCCCCTGTATCTGCAGGCACCAACTGCAAAGACAACCGGCTGCGTGAATCTTCTGTCCTCTGGAGCTCTGTTGATTCTGCATCACGGGTGGTGGTCTGGAGTGGTCCCCTTGGCCCTCTCTATTAGCAGTCCAACTTGGGAGATGGTAAGCCCTTGCCACTCCACGCAGGAAAGTACCCTCATGCACTGTGACTCTTGCAGCTGCCAAGGCTTGTTTGCTCCTCCTCCAAGGGGATCTTTAGGCTCTATGTAGCCCCAGCCCCAAGCAGTCTTGCCTGCAGCGCACAGTCTTCTGATTGCTGCTCCAGCAACGTGGGACTCCTTTCCAGGTGTTCTGGGTGGGCCTCACCGCGACTCCTGTGCCTGCCGCCTGTAGGTCACCTGTGGGAGCTGCCTCCTCTTCATGTGACTCTCTCAGCTGCTGAGGGTCAAGTCCCCTGGGCCTTGCTGGCCCTCTTTAGCCTTGGAGAACCATCTTCATCGTTTCTTGCCTTTTTTTAGCCTTTTTGGTGGTTTTATAACACCACTGAACGACTGCAACCAGACTGCGAACATGGGACATCGACTACATCACTTCAGGAACTCTTCTTCTGGTATGGTGCTGCACTGATGATCTTCTTTTTCCACTGTCGACCTGGTCCTGCATCCACAGTGGGTGGGTGGAGGCTCCTGCCACGACTGGACACTCCAATTCGAACTGGACTTGGTCCCCTTGTTTTGCATGGCTTCTTCTATCAGGATCCACATTTGATTTCTCTCAGTCTTGTCTAAGTCTTACATAGTCATTCTCTAAAGTCCTCTTGCTGGGTTTGGGGAAAACCAGGTACTTACCTCTTTCCTCCTGGTTGCTGGGGGGCACCATGGTACTCACCTTTTGGGGTTCCTAGTTCCTCCTGTCCCCTCCACAGATTCCACTTCCTTGGGTGGGGGAGTGCCTTTCACATTCCACTTACTTACTATATGGTTTGGTCTCCCCCTGGGGCCTTCACAATTTGTTATTGTGTTTACTGCTTGCTATTGCTTTCTTTGCTAATCACTGACTTCTAATGTGTATGTAATAGTGTGTTTACTTACTTCCAGTTGGAGTACAGTATTGCCTATTCAGTATTTTCAGTATTTGGGTTACTATAATAAACTACCTTTATTTTTGTAACACTTTGTGGTTCTTTCATGCGTGTAAGTTTTGTGCATCTGTAGTGGTATTGCATAAGCTTTACATGTCTCTGAGGTAAGCCTTGGCTGCTCATACACAGCTACTACTGGTGAGCTCTGGCTTCCTAGACACTGCCTACACCTCACTAGTAGGGGATACATGGACCTGGAATACGGTGATAACACCATAGGTGCTCAGCACACACCAGGCCAGCTTCATCTAAAGAAGATTTGTAACAATCAGCATGTTACATCGGTAATGGACTATGGCAAATCTGGTAAGCATAAACCTAGAGAAGATAAGACTAAATATGTTATATTAGAGTGCTTGATCCTGGACCAAAAGAATGTAACAACAATGAATATGAAGACGTTATCAGAAATTTCACCTACGACTTCAAATTCAGGAAAAGGTGAGATTAAGGCACCAGTCCTGGCCTCTGGTGAGGTAAGCTCTCTAACAAGTGTGAAGTCCACTCGGAGGCAAAAGAAAAGATTAACAAAGAACAAAAACAAATTTAGGCAGATGTATGTGAAGCTGTTCTCAATCAAGCTATAGAAGGGGACAACTTCAGAACAACTTAAGCCCTGCACCCAATATTAGACAAGAGACTTATTCTGCAGCATAAAAATCCAACTTGAAACCCATTGATTTTAGAGCATAATAACCAGCCACTATTGATAGAAAGAATGGACACATTAATACAGCAAATTAACAAATTTAGCAATCAAGGAAGGATAACTCCGAAGTAAAAACGCTGCCTGGATTATTGACCAATAGCATGATGTCATGCATGAAAACAAAAGAAGAAAGCACTGTTATAAGGTATACTTCAAGATCACATAACAACTCAGTGGAAAGACAACAGCAATATAATCAATCTCACAGTGTTGATTCAGTATGCGACAGCACTGTTATATGGTATGGCAACATAACGGAACATGCCAATGAAACAAGCAGTGGTCCTATAAAGGGAATAGGGGGAGAAGAAACAATTCATAACCCCCTAAAGGCTTTACAATTACACAAAGAGAACTCATTTTACACCTCAATATGCATTGATAGGCAGTAGAGATATTTTCAATAGAATCAACACACTACGCCTGTTACAACATATACGCACACCTAACATCTGCGGTCCAAAGATATTATAAGAATTAAATTTAAGCAATTACCTTCTATAAGTGAAAATTAACCTTCTATAGTAACTTAGCAGGGCCAATATCAGAAGGTATTAATACTCCGTCATAAACATGTTTTTGTATATTGGGGGATTGCAATTCAGTGCAAAGAGCAAGAGAACTATCTGACCATCCTAATGACCCCCAAATAGAAGCAAAGAGGCGGCTAAGCCAACCAAAAGTATGTTTAAGGGAACAAATCACACAAGGGAGTCTCACCCAGCATTAAACCACACAATTAGGATGGAACTCAGCAATTTGAGCTGAAGCAATTGTATTATCACCCCTGTGCCCTTACATGATATGGAAGGACATTGAAGTTGTCTGCCCTCTACACTAGCAGCAGCCACTCATTCCTAACATAAGTTAGAAAAAATAAAATATTTAAAAGATGAGTAAGAAGATCATCTCATGGAACATGTCCGGTTTAAAGCAATTAATGAAACAACCTAATGCTGTAACAGTTTCTAAAACAGCTGAAATTATTTGTGTACCAGAGAATGTTCTAAACATCAGTATCACATTAAGCATTTTTTTACAGCATCTCAATCTGCCCCAAAAACTAGCAAGTACAGTAGATCAGTGGGATGGCTTACTACATATATATTTACTGCATTAAGGGTAAAAATCCCTGCTCTACTAACTTAAAATACCGCACTTCAGGCGATAATGCTTAACTATCTAAAGGTTGGTGGACAGCAAAAAACAATACTCTCTATCAATTTATATTTGAGCCTTCATACAGGTAATCGAAAAAAAGTAATGCTAGATTTCTGTGGTACTCTAAATGATTTTCTCCATCCCTGTGCAGGATATGATGTCATTCTAATAGGGGATTTCAATTTAAACAATGTATGCAAATATCAGAGAATAATCAATATAGTGTACTAGCAGGATCTGCTAGCTAAACAACGTAGGTCCTGATTTAAATCTCGGTGAAGGGGTTATTCTGTTGCAATGGTAATGGGTAACCCATCCACCAAAATCTTGATACCATTGTTTTCTATGGTATTTAGATTTCAGCGGACGGGGTATCTCTTACCATTGCAACATAGTAAGCCCTCTACCAAGATCTAAATCAGGCCCACGGTCCCAGATTTATACTCTGTTTGCGCTGAATTAGTGTCATTCTTTTTACGCTAATTCTGCACAAACTTAACTCCATAAAGACTAGTCTAGCGCCAAAATATTGGAGTTAAAGACATTTTTTGCTAGCGTGAACCTACCTTGCATCAATGAGATGCAAGGTAGGCGTTCACGGGCAAAAAAGTACTCTAAGGCCCAGGCACCTCATTTATCCTTCCGTGAAAAAATGGTGCACAGGAGGGAGATGGGCCTAAATAATGGTGCTAAGCTTAGCCATTATTCAATGCCTGGGTCAGGGCAGGAGTTGTGGGCCTATTTCTATGGTGGAACACCATGGCATAAGTGCACAGGTGCCATCCCTAGGCCTCAGGGACATCCCCACCCACACCAGAGAGACACCAGGTGATGTGGGAGAGGTAAGTAGAGGTAAGTATTTTTGATTTTTTTTTTTTTAATGCCATGGAGGCCCTGACATAGGCCTTCATACATGTCACTGGGTGCAGTGGCCATGCCCATGGGAACCTTGTCCCCTGTGCTGGCTATTGGGGTGGTATAATACAACCGTAAGAATATGCAAAACTGCTCTTCAAGCTTCAGCAAGGAACTTTAAAAAATATAGAAGAAATAACACAGCAGAAGTGAAGTATAAACATTCAACAAAACAATACAGGGCCAGGTTTTGGGCAGGAAAGTTAAAATATGCAGAGAACAATGGTCGCATTTGTATACTATGTTGGCTCAAAAAAGGCCGTGCAAAATTCCAGGACTATATAAACAAATTAAATTTACCACGTAAGCGAAGAAATGAGTCACTGAAGTACAGTGCTTACGCCTGTGCAAGTCCTAATGCTGTTCATATAAGTTACAGCCCCATTCATAAGGTAATATCAAAAAAGGAAATAGAGGAAGAAACATTTATAGCTGTAGCTAAAGTCAACAAGCAGTGGTAAATGCATTAGGTTTTGCCTATGTGAATAATAATAATTTTTTTTTGTTGCAAGTGGTAGCTTGGTGATTAGTTGTGCAATAGAAGTTACTTAAAGTCTGTTTTTTAAAAGCAGATGAAAATGAGCAATTGGGCCTCAGGATACTGATAAGAAGTGTTACAGTGTCGCAGGTTCTTTCCTGTGAAGAGACTTTATCATGTTTCCTAAAAGTGAATAAGGGCTGGACAGTTACTGGCTTGTAAACAGTATGAAGTATTGGTAATTAACATGTGTTAAAGTGACACCAACAGTGAATTACTGTCTGAGATGAAGGAGCGATATGCTTTCAAAATGGTCTTTGTTTGTGAGTATGATAGCATGACAAAGTACATCTATACTGCCTTCAGCCTATCATCGCAACTTTACGACTTTACAACGTACTTTACTTTCGCCTCTGCAAAATCAGTTGTTTTTGTCAATGCTTTTTAGACATGTTGCACAGCACCGCAAGCTGATGTGCAGCATTTTTCAAAGTTAAAAATTGAGCAGTATGATGAGGTGAATGCATAGGTATGTTCAACAGCAGCACAAGCTGCTGTACAACAAGGTTTTTTTTTTTTTAATCTATGAGCGGACGGCATTGGCCCCGTCATACTGCTTTTTTTTAATTTAACTTTAAGACAGGCTGCTATATTGCATGTCTAAAAAATATTTCCGAAACCAACAGATTTCGCAGAGGCGAAACCTATTGCCTTTGACAACATTTGTTGTTTTTTGCATTTTTATGTAGCAAACTTCACGTGAGTCTTTTATGCACAATATCAGCTGAAGCCTCAATCAAGCCCAGCCTATTTGAAAAGCTGCTCTGCTGGAAGTCCTCTTTTACCTATGTACATGATTTCAAGAATTGTTGAAGATTTCCATACTTTCCTAGAAGCTAGCAAAAGCCATCTGCTGAAATCTGTGTTCAGCTATAATGCTTTTGAGATGCCAGGGCAGCTTTCCTTACATGGAAAAGTGCCAGGGAATGTTCTTGATGTGGCCGGTCAAGTGCCACTGATGGGAACTCACATACCTGCTGGCGAAATTATCTCAAAAATCGTTCCAGTGGCTATATTTAAAAAACAAAAAATAAAGCAGGAGAGAGTAAAACATTTCTGCAACTAAGTGCAGACATTTATATTCTGAATTTGTTTTAAATTAGTTGGAAAACACAATCTGATTTTAATGTAGTCAGCAATTGTATTTCCTGGAAGTGTGTTCTTTCCACCTGTGTATGCCAGTAAAGGAGACACGGCCAGTGCAGGAAGGGATGGTGAAGCACACCAGTAAGGTCATGAGGATGGATGTATAGAGCTGAAGAGGAGAGGAAATTTTACATAGTTGCATCTTAAGGCAGTGGAAACTATGCAAACTTTTTTGCAAACTAACGTTTGCTGGAGTCTTTGAAATATGTTCACTGTTGAATGTCAGTGGCATCCGAGAGGACAACTTGCATATATATTTTTATTTTACTGTTGCTGTCTCTGCTGCATGCGATCCTTCTCACAGATCCCAGAATTCTCTGCAGACACATCTTTATTGTCCCTGCGCTGATGTAAATATTTACATAACGTAATGGGTGTGTGCTTTTCTTTGCCAGAACATTACCTGAACATTAGGGCCCGTATTTATACTTTTTGATGCTAAACTGCGCTAATGCAGTTTAGCGTCAAAAAGTTTAGCGCCGGCTGACGCCATTCTGAAGCGCCATGCGGGCGCCGTATTTATTGAATGGCGTTAGCCGGCGCTAGCAGACCGGCGCTGCCTGGTGTGCGTGGAAAAAAACCACGTACACCAGGCCGCGCCGGCGTTGGGGAAAATGGCGTTAGGGCGTCTTAAAATGGGGCAAGTCAGGTTGAGGCAAAAAAATCGCCTCCACCCGATTTGCGCCATTTTTAACGACGCCCAGACGCCATTTACATGACTCCTGTCTTAGTAAAGACAGGAGTCATGCCCCCTTGCCCAATGGCCATGCCCAGGGGACTTATGTCCCCTGGGCATGGTCATTGGGCATTGTGGCATGTAGGGGGGGCACAAATCAGGCCCCCCTATGCCAAAAAAAAAAAACAAAAAAAAAAAAATTATACTTACCTGAACTTACCTGAATGTCCCTGGGATGGGTCCCTCCATCCTTGGGTGTCCTCCTGGGGTGGGCAAGGGTGGCAGGGGGTCCCTGGGGGCATGGGAGGGCAGCTGTGGGCTCATTTTGAGCCCACAGGTCCCTTAACGCCTGCCCTGACCCAGGCGTTAAAAAGAGGCGCAAATGCGGGGGTTTTTGCCCCGCCCACTACCGGGCGTGATTTTTGCCCGGGAGTATAAATACGACGCATTTGCGTCGCAGTCATTTTTTTAGATGGGAACGCCTACCTTGCATCTCATTAACGCAAGGAAGGCGTTCACGCAAAAAAATGACGCTCATTCCTCATACTTTGGCGCTAGACGCGTCTAACGCCAAAGTATAAATATGGCGTTAGTTTTGCGCCTAATTTGCGTCTAAAAAAACGACGCAAATTCGGCACAAACGGAGTATAAATATGCCCCTAGATTTGTTCTATTAAACTACCCAAATTATGTAACTTTGAACAGTGTATATAGCTGCTGAAATGACCTAAAAAATCATTCCAGTGGCTATATTAAGAAACAAACAACATGTAGGTAAAGACACATTTAAAACAAAGAAACGTGTTTCTGTTTCTTTGTGTTTGTCAGTGTGTGAGATTCTCTGTGTTTCTGTTTTTGTTTATTGTATGCGCATGTTTTTCTGTAAGTGTTTGTGTTTCTGAGTGTGCGTTTCTTTGTGTGTTTCCATGCAGATGACTGAAATAGATGTACAAGGCAGAAGAGATTTTAGCACCACAATTTTCTAAACAGATTACCAGTATCTCCTATAAAGAGTGCTCTCAGCCTGCCTGCTCATCTAGCCAGCGTGTAACCAGATAGACAGCCACTAGCTGGCTATGGGTTAAAAATCGGAACACCATCTGTATGTTCGTCATCTGTATCAGATGTGTATGTAGAATCACAATCTGACGCTGTCTATGGCTGTTAAAGTCAGTCATAGGAGAGAATAAAGTTTTTGGAAGCAGCACCGCAGCACATTTCAACCATGATTAAAAACAAGCAATGCAGCCACGGAGAGGTTAGATAAAGGTCAAAGGACAAACAAAGCAAGCTCTGTGCAGGCAAAACCTACAAACAAGATTTCCACAAAAGCATATGAAAACTGTACTAGGGCCTGATAAGAGCAGACACAGAGGAACAAGGAACAGGCATTGGTGGATGTAGGAAATAGTAAGCTACAGCCAATAGAAACGGAGGAAAGGTAAGTGGCAATCACAGGGACCAATGAAAAGCAAGGGTGGGATGTTAACCCTTTTTAAGATTCATATTGAATACAATAGATTTCCCAAGCACAGCGCAAGAGCTGTGCACGCAAAACCTAAAAAGGCACTGAAATGTAGTCAGATGAGATGGGCCGCAGAGCCAAATGGTCTGCCAGGCTCATTGTTTATGGAAGGCATTTCATTTTTTATTTAGTGGCTAAAACCGCTTTGTAGCTCATCATTTTCCAATGCAATGGTACAAGATTATAAGAAAAGAAACAATACTGATTCAGCTAATTAACATTTAATTGTATTGCTGGATTGCATAGGCCAATTCGAAGATACTAATGTCTGAGCTTGAAGAATGGGTTAAAGAGAGCAAACTAGTTCTGTTCTACCGGAATGGATTCAGAGAAAAATCTTTCAAACAACAATATTGTACCACTATCATATATGATCCATTGCTCCAGGCTGCTCTCTAAACCACCTTTGTTTGCCTGTTTTGTGGAATACTCTGCTGTTCTGATAGGGTGGATTGTAATCTCCGCTGGTAGAAGTTAACCAGTTAGGGCATCTCACAACATTTCCTTAGAGCAATAGTTTCAGTGTTCATTCACACTTTTGGTTTCATCTCACGGGATGGGTCCAAAGCTACAGCAAACAGGAGGAAATAATTTTTGGATCTTCGTCCACAGCTTTGTGATTTAGGAGTTGGTTTTGGATTATTCCATCCGTGTTTGTTCGAAGTGACTTATCCAAATGAGACCACTTCATATACCTCCCCTGCAGCTCTTTGAGATTTTCTAAGACTACACTCTACAACCCCTATGGAAACAGCTGGTCCTTCTACACCTTGGCTATATACGTTTCTTAATCTATTATCTTGATTGTCCTTCATATGCAGTCTATACATTATATTATATTAATGTGACTATAGGTCCTCTCTGTTATTTGTTAATGTATTGTTTTGTTTCCACAGGTTCCTGGTGTTCTATAATCATTATGTTTGCTCAAAACATTTGTCCGTTGATGCGTTCCATTTCCTTGCTGTGCCGTCTTCAGTCTATGCTGGCACCAGCCCTCTCCTATTGTTCATTAATCTCAGGTATGTTTTTGCAGTCGTCTTTATTTGACATGTACTGTCTCTTCTTTTTTTTCTTGAATATTTTCCATCTTTTTTCTTGATGTTTCCCCTTTACTCTTCGCTCTCTTTGTTTTTCTTGTTTTCCTTTCCCCTATATGTATTTTTAGTTATTTATGGTGCAAGACCTTTCGTGTATGTATATGGTTATTTGATGTAAAATTAAGAGTTATTTCTTGGAATGTCAAAGGATTCATTAACCCAATGAAAAAGGCAGAGAATTTTATCCCATTTAGTTAAATATAATCCAGACTTGGTTCTTTTACAAGAGACCCATTTGACAGATTCTGAAACTCTGAAACTTAAAAGAGGTTGGGTGGGCAATGCTTGTATTTCCCCTTCATCTACAAGAAAAATGGTGTAATTGCGCTCTGCCATAAAAAAATATCAGTTTATGTTACTTCGCAAGACTCAAATTCCGATGGTAGATGGCTCTTTGTGAAGCTAAGTATTAATGGGATAATAATGACTATTGGTAATATTTATGGTCCTAATCACTCAGATTATCTTTTCTGGCCTAATGTTACTAAACAATGTTTGCATTATAATGATGTTTGCTTTCTTCTTGGAGGGGATTGCAATCAAATGATTGATCCTTTTATAGATAGGCAATCTGTAATTATGTTTTCTCCTCATGAAATGCATGAACAATTTAAGGCATTTCTCTCACAATGCAATTTAATTGATTCCTGTAGAACCTTGACCATATTTTTGTTTCAAAATCACTAACCCAAAATCCTATTAATTCCTCCATTGAACCTATGGTAATATCGGATCATGCTCCAGGCATCACAGATTTTGATTTGCTCCCAGTGCATCCCAAATCCAATAGGTGGCGATTTAATAATTCTTTGTTGGTTGATTCAAAATTTTCCACTTCCTTTGTTGCCTTAGCGAGGAATTTTTCCGATTTAATGATGACTCTCATGTTTCCCGACAATGGTTAGGGGATTCATTTAAGGCTGCGGCTCGTGGTCATATAATACATTTTGTCTCTAATAAAAAGAAAACTTTTAATGCACATCATCAATCTCTGCTTCTCAAAATTAAATTGAAAGTATTCAAGCAAAATCGCAATTCAACAAAATCTCGATGGATAATGCCTCCTCTTTTCTTCTACGTACTATCGCCCGCTATTATGGAGGTCGAAAAAGATCAAGGAAACTTGTGGCTAATTATTTAAAAGTACGAAAGCAACGCCACACAGTGAAGTCTATAGTGACAGATACTGGTGAGTTCCGTTATAAAGATGACGATATCTTAGCTGAATTTGTTAATTATTACCAGACACCTTATACTCCTGAATCAGTCCCGACCTCCTTACAGATTGATGATTATTTAAAGAACATTCCAAACCCTAATAAGACGTTTGTTGATGTTTCTTCCCTTGAAGTAGATATTTCTTCTTCAGAATTTTTTAAAGCCCTTCAATCTCTAAAAAAGGTAAAACTCCTGGTGCTGATGGATCTACAGTGGAATTTTTTCTAAATTTTTCTGACATTTTACTTCCCAAACTTTTACAGCTTTTTCAATTCTTCACGGGTTCTGGTTGTACAGGGAGAATATTTCAAGAAGCTTCGATTTGTTTAATTCCAAAGGAAGATAAGGATCATACTTTCTGTAAAAATTATAGACCAATCTGTCTCCTCAATACAGATTATAAAAACTTTGCAAAATTATTAACCTTACATCTTGATACCCTTTTACCTGCCCTGATAAGTAAGGAACAAACGGGTTTTGTCAAAGGTGGACTTGCTTCAGACAACTCTAGAGCATTCTTCAATGTACTCAGCAAAGCTCCCGCGCTTCCGTATTCCTTAGCAGCAATTTCCATTGATGCTGAGAAAGCATTTGATCGGTTAGACTGGTCTTTTCTATTAAAAGCTTTAGCCTGGCATGGTTTAGGGCCTCATTTCATTTCATTTATCTCTTTGCTTTATCAATCCCCAATGGCAATGATATTGGTGAATGGGAGATTGTCCAGATACTTTGTATTATGTCAAGGTGTTCATCAAGGGTGTCCGTGCTTTCCATTCCTATTTATTCTAGCTCTAGAGCCCTTTCTATCCTGTATTAGAAATGACATTATAATTGAGGGATTCCAATATGGTGAGAAACACCTAAAATTAACGGCATATGCAGATGATATACTTTTATATATCTCAAACCCTGCACTCTCGATTCCGTTTCTACTTTGGGAGATTGAAGACTTTTCTTTGATTTCAGGTTATAAGATAAATTCGGATAAAACTGAAATCCTTCCTCTAACAAAATTTTGTTTTAGACCATCGATCGATATTACTGGCTTTCACTGGAATTCTTCAAAGATTAAATATTTAGGTATTTGGTTCACCTCATCCATTAAAAAGTCCATTGAAGTAAATATCTTATATGCTTTAGAGAAGGTTGATAGATCCCTTTTGTCATGGAATCCCTTATTTTTATCTTGGTGGGGTGTCCTTGACTCTCTCAAAATGATGACTTCTCCTAACATTTTATATATCCCATCCGTGATTCCGATTCTACCTGCTGCTTTTTTTTAAACAACTGGACTCCAGATTGTCTAAATTGCTCTGGAACAATAAGAAATCTAGAATTTCCCTTAGTCACCTTTGTCATTCTAAACAGGAGGGGGGGAACCAATTTTCCTGATTTCAGACTATATCACAAATCCTTTTGTTTGTGTCAAGCTTCTAGATGGATCTCCTTGTCAAGCTCTGTGTTTACTCCCGTTCGGTTGGATATTGAATGTTCTTTTCTTCTACCTTTTTCTCCTTGTGAGGTGCTATCCTTTTCTTATAATATTTTGCCTATCTCCTCCCGCTTCTTAATATACTTGTGCTCTTCTGCGTTCTCACTATTTACCTCCAACCGTCACTTATTCCTCTTTTCTGAATTCCCCTATTTACTTAATCGTCTCATCACTATCAATAAAAAACCCTTATTTTAGAAATCCTGGAGTCAAAAAAATATAGCTTGGGTCAAAGATTTATTTTCCAATGATACTCCACTTTCTTTTTCACAATTCCAACTTCTATTTCATTGTCTAAATTAATTTATGCCTAAATATCTTCTTCTTATTAATATTATTCTTGATGTACTTTTTTCCTTGCCTTCCCCTCCTTCGTCTTCAGAATTACCCTTTTCTTTGTCATCCTTTCTTTCCTCATTTCCGAAGGCATAAAATATTTATAAACTTTTTCATTTTCCTGTTTTGACACAACCTAAATCTAAAATTGAATCTCAATGGGAATTGGATTTGGGATGTACCTGGACTGTTTCCTTCTGGAATAAGATATGGCATCGATCTTGTAAACGATCTAGATCAGCTTCTACCAAACAGTCACTTTTCTTTCTTTACCAAAGACTTTGGGGGTCATTCTAACATTGGCGGGCGGCGGAGGCCGCCCACCAATGTTCCCCCGTCAAAATACCGCTCCGCGGTCACAAGACCGCTGAGGGTATTTTGAGATTTGCCCTGGGCTGGCGGGCGGCCGCCAAAAGGCCGCCCGCCAGCCCAGGGCAAATCGACCTTCCCACGAAGACGCCGGCTCCGAATGGAGCCGGCGTAGTGGGAAGGTGCGACGGGTGCAGTTGCACCCGTCGCGTCTTTCAGTGTCTGCTTTGCAGACACTGAAATACTTTGTGGGGCCCCCAGGGGCCCCGCGGCACCCTCTACCGCCATCCTGTTCCTGGCGGGAGACCCGCCAGGAACAGGATGGCGGTAGGGGGTGTCAGAATCCCCATGGCGGCGGAGCGAGCTCCGCCGCCATGGAGGATTCACAAGGGCAGTGGTAAACCGGCGGGAGACCGCCGGTTTACCCTTTCTGGCCGCGGCTGAACCGCCGCGGTCAGAATGCCCTTGGGAGCACCGCCAGCCTGTTGGCGGTGCTCCCGTGGTCGGTGACCCTGGCGGTCACCGGCCGCCAGGGTCAGAATGACCCCCTTTATTTTACCCCTTCTACTATAGTAACATTTTCTGTATCCTCAACTTCAAACTGTTGGTCCTGTAATATCCCAAAGGGAGACCTTATGCATATCCTTTTTGAATGTCCTCTCACTGTCTCTTTTTGGAGAAAAGTTTGGCGTCAGCTTACTTCCATTTTTCATTTGCGATCCCAATTGTCTCCTTCAGTGCTTTTTCTAGGTAGCCTCTCTGCTGACATTGTTTCAGATAATAATTTAAAGCTGTTGGATCTCATGTTAGCTGTAGCCTTTCAGCAAATTACTCTTAATTGGAAAAATTCATCCAACATTTCCTGTAAGGCTTGGTGGTATAATGTTTGCTACTACCATAGACCAGATATCGCTTTTACTTGTTTATGCTGCCCCTCCATAAAAGAGATCTGTATTGGTTACCGTTGACTGATTATCTTAATGCTTTTGCTTGCAATTCTACAAATTGTACATTATCTGAGAATTTTAAACCGCCATTAATTGTTTATTTTCTCTGTTCTTGATTGAATTAAAATTTAGCTCAACCTTATGTTTTATTGGTTATCACTGTTTTTAGCTTTTTAATACCCACTGTATCTTTCTTGTTTTAATTGGTCTTGTTCAGCTTTTGTTTTTCCCCCATTTTATACTTTAAAATGTTAAACAGCTTTTACAATTCCTTTCAAAATTACATCATTATCATTGTGACAGATATCTTGTATTGTTATTATGAGACCCAAATGTATTTTGATTTTAATAAAGCTGATCTACCTTGAAAAAAAAGATGGGCTGCAATGTGCAATTACTTGGGCATATGGCTTTTAGCAACTGGATCATCGATTCCCCATAAGACAAATATGGGGAAAAAAAGCTGGTGTTTTCACATTCGCCCTTTGTAAATTAAATTCACAGCTATACAGTCTATCGGCCAAAGCAATACTTAGAATAATACAAACTAAGCTTATTCCAACAGTTGCTTATGGCCATCTGTCATCTCCATCAAAAGCTTTTCTTCTTATGGATAAAATTCAGGGCCATATTTATACTTTTTGATGCAAAACTGCACTGACGCAGTTTTGCGTCAAAAATATTACCGCCGGCTAACACCATTTCGGTGTGCTGCGCGGGCGTCAAATTTATACTTTGACGCACGGCGGCGCAAACCACAGGTGCAAGTAATTTTTTTTTACGCACACCGTAGCATCAAGTCGTAAAGCAAAACGACGTTAACGCAGCGGAAATGACTGTGGGTCGAATTACGACACCGTAAACCGGATATGCAGCATTTATTTACGTAATAGCATCAAAATTCTCCGCAAACATAGCCATTTCAGCAGAGGAGTGCCAAAATGGATCCCAGATTCCTGTACAGACCCTAGGAAGATGACAACAGACCAGGAACCAGCCAGGAGGACCCTCACAAGACCCAGCACAGTTTGAAGAAGAACAGAAAGTGTCGCTTCAGTGCAGAGGAGCAAGAAATTCTGGTTCATAGAGGTGACGGAACACCAGCACCAACTGTTTGTCACCTCAACGTTGCCAATCAGTAGGAGAGTGGCAATATGGCAACAAATTGTTGACAAGATAAACAGTGTGGCAGAAGGAGAGGAGGGAATATCTGGGTACACGTATTACCATTCCAGGGACCTCTTCAGACAGGTGGGGTGAGACCAGGAGCATGGGTGTGTCAGGAGTTAGTTAAAGGGATGACATGCACATGGAATGTCATGTGCGCAAAGCTTGTCATAGGTGTGGAACTTGTGCTGTCTATGTTCTGCTTATATGGAACTCTAGTCACAGATAGTCCTTGCAAAGATAGGTGCTGTACGACTTACTGCTCTCAAGTGTCTGGTCATACATTCCTGTTACCAATGCAATAGCACATCCACTGCCTCATGTATGAGGCATTTTTGTCCCTTATAGACTGATGGTGTCTTAGTTGTGTGCCATATGCTGCGATGAACCATGTTGCCAACATGTATGTGTGAAATAGGTGTGGTCCTCTGCTGTTGCCCTTCAAAGGTGAAATGTACAGGACATATGTCTTTTACAGTGTGTGTGTATGTGACTGTTAAATAATAAGCATCACAATTGCTTTGGAATGTCTGTGTCCTGATCGGTATATCAGCAATGCTCCATGAGACTACGCTGTTATTCTGATAGTTAGAGATAAAGGTGAGCAAAAATGATTAGCCAGACCATGATATGGTGATTATTATCGGTGTTTATTTACATATGTTGCGACTGTGGTGATGGTCAGTTGTTTTAAAAGAAATTGTTCACAATATGTTGGCGCCGACGCAATCCAGCAGCTATGTTTTGTTGTTCCCCCTCATGTTGCAGGCCAGCATCCTCCTCTTCCTCCTCTTCAGGCATTTGTGGCTCTGGTTCTAATAGGGGAATGTTCCTTCGTATACAAATGTTGTGCAGGATGGCACATGTTAAAATGATCTTACAGACCATTTCTGATTAGTATAGGAGGCTGCCACCAGTGATGTCGAGGCACCTGAATCTTGACTTGAGGATGCCGAAGGTCCTTTCCACTATGGTGCGTGTCCTCCTATGTGCCTCATTGTAGGCACGCTCTGCTGCAGTGCTTGGGTTGCCAAATGGTGTCATAATCCATGGCTGGATCCCATACCCCGGATCAGCTGAAAAAGAAAATGATTGGGATCATGTTGATGTAGCTTGCCCCGTTAAATCACCTTGCATGACAGTAGTTGTCTTGTGTTGTCTGTGACGCTTTTGTGTTATTGTGTTGCTTCCTAGGCTTCTAGGATGCACCATCTGCATTGGGTTGTTTCCTTGGCTGAACGAGTGTTTGCCTGCTGACCGGTTGTCAGCAGTATGTTTGGGTATTTGCAGTACAGTGTGCACTCCCTAGCATTGTGACTTGTGATACAGGTGTCCCTGTGTCTTCACTGCGGGTGAGATGATAGTTCCATACACAGATTCAAATTGACAGTGGTGGTAACACATTAGCATCTATGTACTCTGGACATTCCATACCTTTAGACATATGCAATGGATTAATTTAAACATCAGTGAGATGCTTACATTTTGCAAGGTGACAAATAGCCAAACCTCTCAATACGTTGTGATCATTGACATCTTAACATTTGACTGTACACTAATTTCAGATGTGTGACAGGTTCACTGCAGACCTGTCAAACATGGCTAGCGATGTCACAACCTCAGTGTGTTCCTGTCCACATGTTGCTGTCGTGGTGTATGTGTTGTGTGTCCTAGAGGGTTGCTGTCCAGTGTGTATATAAGTAGGTTTCTGTACTTACCAACAAGTAGTCCATTGCCATATCGTCCATCCTAGAAGTGTTGATTGATGGTACAGTGACGGAAGATGAATGAGTCATGGACACTCCCAGGATACTTTGCCACGCTGTTGGTGAACAATCTTTGGTGATCGACAATGGCCTGTGTGTGCTTCCTGTTGCGGTAGAGGTGTTCAGTTGCAGCAGGTGGCACAAGGCGTACATGTGTGCAGTCGATGGCACCAAGGACGTGTGGGAATCTATTAATGAGGTAAAACCCCTGTTTTGTCTCCTGCTGCTTCTGTTGTGTGTTTGGGAAGCAGATGTGGCGGGGTGTGAGTCCAATGATGGCATCCAGTACTTTGGGCAAGAAGGCAGAGAATGATGGCTGTGATATTCCGGCAACCAGGGAACCAGTGCTTTGAAAGGAGCCGCTTGCCAACATGTGAAGTACAGCTAGCAGCTTGGTTTCTGTTGGGATGGTGCGGGGTGTCCGTAAGGTGGGTGCTAACTGTGGCTCTATGTTGCGCAGCAGCTGCTGAATGGCCTGCCAATTCAACCTGTACCTCTGGATGATGTCATGTTCCCTGAGGCAATGAAGGGTTGTTCTGGTGCGGAATATCCTCTCCTGCCTTCTGCTCTGCCTTTTGGGTCCCTGCTGGTGTTGTGGTAGCTGCTGTTGTTGTTGCTGGGCTCTGCGTGCACGCTGGATGAGAAGCACCTCCATGTCTCCCTTTTGCTGCTGTGCTGTTGCTTCTGTGTGTTCTGATTAAATACAGGTGAGTTTGCCCCAGGCATTAATTCTTGACACAAATTGGGCTGTGCGTCCATGTGGCATTTTTGCCCGGAAGCATAAATACGACGCATGGCCGTTTAAGTAATTTTTGGGACGGGAATGCCTACCTTGCATATTATTAATGCAAGGCGGTTTCCCGCATCCAGAAAATTATGCACACAGCAGGATTTTGGCATTCGCTGGCTTGGGCGTCAAAGTTTAAATATGGGGCAAGTTTTGCGCCAAATGTGCGTCAACATTTTTGGCACACATTTGGCGCGGACGGAGTATAAATATGCCCCTCAGTGTGCAACATGTAGGCGGATCTTTGGCTTACCACAATGTACAGCTCAAGCACAGATTCACCTAGAATCCAGGCCCATATTTATACTTTTTGACGCAAAACTGCGCCAACGCAGTTTTGCATCAAAAAAATTAGCGCCGGCTAACGCCATTCTGAAGCGCCATGCGGGCGCCGTATTTATTTAATGACGTTAGCCAGCGTTAGCCGCCGGCGCTGTCTGGTGTGCGTTAAAAAAAACGACGTACACCAGGCAGCGCCGGCGTAGGGGTAAAATGCCGTATGGGCGTCCAGAAATGGTGCAAGTCAGGCTGAGGCAAAAAAATCACCACAACCCGATTTGCGCCATTTTTTATGACGCCCATCCCCCATTGAAATGACTCCTGTCTTAGCAAAGACAGGAGTCATGCCCCCTTGCCCAATGGCCATGCCCAGGGGACTTCTGTCCCCTGGGCATGGTCATTGGGCATAGTGGCATGTAGGGGGGCACAAATCAGGCCCCCCTATGCCACAAAAAAAAAAAAATTACTTACCTGGACTTACCTTAATGTCCCTGGGGTGGGTCCCTCCATCCTTTGGGTGTCCTCCTGGGGTGGGCAAGGGTGGCAGGGGGTGTCCCTGGGGGCAGGGGAGGGCACCTCTGGGCTCATTCTGAGCCCACAGGTCCCTTAACGCCTTCCCTGACCCAGGCGCTAAAATCCGGCGCAAATGCGGGTTTTTTAGTCCCGCCCACTCCCGGGCGTCATTTTTGGCCGGGAGTATAAATCAAACGCAATAGCATCGGAGTCATTTTTTAAGACGGGAACGCCTACCTTGCATATCATTAACGCAAGGAAGGTGTTCACGCAAAAAAATGACGCTAACTCCATGAACTTTGGCGCTAGACGCGTCTAACGCCAAAGTATAAATATGGAGTTAGTTTTGCGTCGAATTTGCGTCGAAAAAAACGACGCAAATTCGGTGCAAACGGAGTATAAAAATGCCCCCCAGTCTTTTAAGATAGGATTTGCTATGTGAGCCACCCTTCAATAAATATTACCATTAGATCATGGTTGCACAATCAGATACACTTAAAATGGTAATTCCAGCCATTAAACAAAAGAATAACCCATGGCCAAACTATTTGTCTTCTGCCATAACGGATTCAGATTCAAGCTTTTGCACCACTTCACATGTGCTACTGAAAACAACCTTATAAGGCATCATGCCATGTATCTAGGGAAGCAGACCAAATCAATTTACGTGCCAGAGGCCGAATTGAACTTATTTGCAAATCATATAAGAAAGATCTAATACAGCCATATTTAAAAAAAGCACTGAGTAGACACCGCAGAATCCAAATAATTTGCAAGATTTATGGTTCTGCCAATTCATGAGTACATAGCAGACTAGAAAAGAACACAAACGGAAGGCGAGGGCTGCAGGTTTTGCAAATGGGCAAAAGAACCAATGGCACACATACTTTGTTGTTGCCCAGTACTTTTGCCACCTCATTGTGCCCTACTTAGGTCAATGTTTCTAGGAAAATGCAATCACCACTTGCAGAAGCAGATTATTATTCCGTTTTACTACAAACTATACCACCAAACTTGCACGATTTCATGAATTTATAATTGTAAATAACAAAATAAAGGATGAATGGCCTCCGAATGATAGGATTGTAGCATTTTTACATTTAGTTATTGGTTGTTTTTAATTAATTAAAGTACTGTTTTAGATTATTGGTATAATTACGTTCTCATAATTAATGAAACTGTGTTTTTTTCAGATTGAAAATGTTAATGTTTCATCGATTTGTATTTACTTACTGTAACAATTTTAAATAATTGAATTACTAAAGTCTTCAATTGTACAGGAATTTCCGTCAATGGACCAGAACTGGTAAAAGAAGCCAGCTCCTTAAGTACCTAAATTGGTTGCTAAGCCAATCGACCAATCTCTTCCACTAAATATGAAAATTGATTTGATAGGTTGTTCAGATCGGCTGTACAACCTAATACCGAATGCCATTACAACCAATGGCTTGATAGGGCAAGTGTTACAATCAAAATGCCTTTATAACGAAACACATTTACGACAACGAGCATGCATTTACAATGAAGGTCTTTGCCACTGCAATGTAAGTATTTAACAAGTAAATATAAAGCCTTTTTTCATTATATATATATATATATATATATATATATATATATATATATACATATATAAGAATAGAGAACTCTGGGTAGTTCCCAAGTTTAGGTGGAGAGCAGCTCCAGTAAGGAGCACCCTGCAACACCAGCGACACTCTAGATTTGCTCACCTCAAATGTCTGTTTATCTAGCAAAGTTTTTAAGCATAGGATCACACAGTGCTATCCATGCCGAGCTAGATAGGGACAAAGGCCCTCATTCTGACCTTGGCGGGCGGCGGAGGCCGCCCGCCAAAGTCCCGCCGTCAGGTTACCGTTCCGCGGTCGAAAGACCGCGGCAGTAATTCTGACTTTCCCGCTGGGCTGGCGGGCGGTCGCCTTCAGACCGCCCGCCAGCCCAGCGGGAAAGAGGCTTCCACGATGAAGCCGGCTCGGAATCGAGCCGGCGGAGTGGAAGCTGTGCGACGGGTGCAGTTGCACCCGTCGCGTATTTGACTGTCTGCGCAGCAGACAGTGAAATACATTTAGGGGCCCTCTTACGGGGGCCCCTGCAATGCCCATGCCAGTGGCATGGGCACTGCAGGGGCCCCCAGGGGCCCCGCGACCCCCCTACCGCCATCCGGATCCCGGCGGTCGGACCGCCGGGATCTGGATGGCGGTAGGGGGGGTCGGAATCCCCTCGGCGGCGCAGCAAGCTGCGCCGCCTTGGAGGATTCAATGGGGCGGCGGTACACTGGCGGGAGCCCGCCAGTGGTGCCGGTCCGACCGCGGCTTTACCGCTGCGGTCGGAATCCCCATTGGAGCACCGCCGGCCTGTCGGCGGTGCTCCCGCGGTCCTCCGCCCTGGCGGTCTTTGACCGCCAAAGTCTTTTGCCATGCGTACAGCAAATTCTTTAAGCATAGGTTTGACACCATATCAACCTTGCCGAGCTGTAAAATGACAAAAGCCATTTACTACTCCAGACACAGTATTACAGCTCTGGACTAGTAAAACACCATCCAAGCCAACCTGGAATGAGTAAAAGCAACCACTGACACGTGTTTCGCTCTTATTAGAATTCATTAGAGAGGTTTAGCTTTGTCCAGACTCAAGGGAGCACCCAGTATAAGTCAAAACAAATCCCTTTCAGGGTTAGAGTGATGCATAAATTATGCAAAAAAGAATAGAGAACTCTGGGCAGTTCCCAGGTTTAGGTGGAAAGCATCTCCAGTAAGGAGCACCCTGCAAAACCAGTGACACTCTAGATTTGCTCACCTCAAATGTCTGTTTATCTAGCAAAGTGTTTAAATATAGGATCAGCACGGTGCTATCCATGCTGAGCTAGATAGGGACGAAGTATTTTGCCATATGTACAGCAAAGTCTTTAAGCATATGTTTGACACAGTATCAACCTTGCCTAGCTGTAAAATGGCAAAAGCCATTTACTACTCCAGGCACAGTATTACAGCTTTGGACTGGTAAAATATATATATATATATACATATATATATATATATTATTTTTTTTCAAACAACTCAGCCCCTCCTCAATCTCTCCTCCGGACCAGCCACATGGAAGCACAGGCACAGACAGCACCTCAGTCCAGTTTAATGAGATATCATTTTATTATTCTTTGTGTGTCTTCATATTGCTTCAAAAACGTGCAAAACACATTAAAAGAAAAGAAGGTATATATACCTTTCAACCAACAACTAACCCCTAAAATAAAATCCTTCCCACTCCAAAATTCCCTAACCATCCGAAAACCCATACCCATCTTAAACCCCAAAATTTCCCTTACCACCCAAAAACTCATACCAACCATAAAACCTAAAAATTCCCCTACCAGACAAAAACCTATGCACACCCTAAACCCTAAAAAATCCTTTACCACCCAAAAACCCATACCCATACCAAACTCTAAACTTTCTCTTACTGATACTGAGGCAGCGTGATCCTTAAGACATCTCGGGCCTCTTCAATCCATTTAAAGCCACTCCCTGTCCCTTCAGCTCACTCTTGCAGCTTTCGGCTCTCTATCTTTGTGACGCTTTTTTGTTTTTCTGTTCCTTCGTCTTTCCCATGTGTCTTTTGCTTGCAGCAAATGCTTGAGGCAGAAGAATAGGCTCCAGCCCTCACAAATAAGGACTGGTGCTCAGCACCGGAAATAATAAGCACAAATTAGGCACTGGTCTACAGCAAGGTGTCCTCAATTACATGTGAGCATTTACATACACTAATTACATTTTTCTGTAGGTATTAAAATAGCCCTAGTTTGTGAAATGGCAATAGAAAACAAATTATGTAATGCATTTCATTTTTAAGTGATAAATAATATAAAAATATTGGGCCTGATTATGAGTTTGGTGGCGGCCGCCAAAAGGCTGCCAAGTTGGCGGTCATACAGACTCCCGCATTACCAGTTGCACAGGCAGGACGGCAAAAGCCAGCCAACAAAAACTATACCACCAGCACTTCGGTGGGAGGGAAAAAGGCAGGCAGACCACTAGCATCAACAGCCCAACAACCAACCACCGAACCTATTGCATTGGCAGTCATGCCATGGTGGTCCACCAATGGGGGTCTGAACCACAGCGGTTAGCGGCCACCACAGTAATACACAACACCACATTGGAGGAACTAAAAAACAACACAGCTGAGATACATTTGCACACCCAACACACCTACAAACCACACTATAAAACTCACTCCTTCACACACCACAATCCTTTGCAACTTCCACGCAAAATACACACAAAAAGGCACACTACTATCACAAGGAAAATGGAAATGTGGCAAAGAATAGTTGAAAGAGTGAATTCTGTAGGCCCCAACCCTTGCACAAGTTATGGCATCAGGAAGAGGTGAAATGACCTCAGGGGCAAGGTGCATTCCATGGTATTCAGGCACCAGCTGCATGTCCAGAAGACTGGTGGTGGGCCCCCACCACCTGCCTTACAACTCACATCATGGCAGGAGAAGGTCTAGGCCATCCTGCTTCCGGACGGCTTGAGATGAATACCTGGGGGAGTGGAGTCGGGTAAGTCACAACAAGAAAAATGGCACCAAAATGTATTGGCATGCATGCTCAACTTTTGCCACCCTCACTGTTGCACCACTCAGTAGTCCAGCGTCCACCTGCCCACAGAAACCTGTCTGGCCAGCAAAATGTGAATTAGACCCACCTGGCAACCCACATCTCTGTTTAGTTGGTGTACTACAGGAACTGACAGCACAACAAATACCAGCAGTCACTATCCCACTGTTGCTAAATCCAAAACAGGGTAGAATACTCAAAATTGACATTTATTACAAACTCCACATTGAAGTGTACTCACCTGAGAGGACGGCATCTGCATATTCTGTGGGTAGGCCAGGCACTGACAGCAATGCTAAGGCCAGTAGGCATTGCTACTCTCACTCTACACAGCCACCACACTGCCCTCTGCCACTGTGACCCTTCTCCCTCTACTCAATCAGTAAACTGTACTCACCTGATGGGATGGCATCTGTACAGTCTTTGGGTAGGACAGGCACCTGCAGCTATGCTAAGGCCAGGAGGCCCTGCTATTCTCACTCCACTCAGCCACCACATTGTTCGTTGCTCCAATGACCCTTCTCCCTCTACCAAACCAGCAAACTGTACTCACCTGAGGGGTTGGCATCTGTACAGTCAGTGGGTAGGATAGGCACTGACTGCAATGCTAAGGCCAGGAGGCCCTGCTACTCTCACTTCACTCAGCCAACACACTGTCCTCTGTTCCAATTACCCCTTTCCCTCTACTCAACCAGTAAACTGTACTCACCTGAGAGGATGACCTATGTATATTGTGTGTATATCTTGAAGTAACATGACTGAATATCCAAGGAGGGCCTGTCCCTTTAACTCCACGACCCAGGGCAGTTCATGTCACAATGTGCATCTGTCTGTGAACTCACAGATAAAGTTTACGTACCTGGGAGGGACCAAGATACAGTGCATGGTATGCACTGTGATGTGGCTAACCACCTTGATCCATCTTGAGCAGCTATGCCTAATGGTATTTGCAGCAGACATATTCCCAAAGTACTGATAACATGATGACAACTATCACATATACAACAATGTTCTGGATCTGCCTGCTTGACAGTCACTTGATCTTAAGCTGACCTAAACCACATCCTGCTCAGCCACTGTTGTCAGAGCAATGCTGGTAAGATATACGTCTATGATCATCCCTTCAAGTGTCAATAAACTCAGACATACTGAAGCTAGTTGACTGAAATGGAATTGGTATGTTACCCAAATGTTAGGTCGACACAGTTGATAGCGTGTGTTCTTGTCACATAAGTTAAAGTAGCAAATCCAAAGTGTAATTGGCCTTAGTCAAATGTCACTGTTAATAATTGGAGATAGATGTCACAATGCAACTTGTAACATTATGTTTCTAATGTCAACAGGTTTACCTGCCATTAGGAACACAGAGACCACTCCAGAGAGTGTCACAACCCCCATGGATGAAGCCCTCTGTGAGGACCACACTCTTGGACGTGTGGACGTTGAGGATGGTTCAGGCCTATCCGGGCAACCTGGTCAGATGACGCCTGTCAGCCTCACCGTGACCACATCAACTTCTCCCAGCCCAGTTGCATCAACATCTCAGGCAACCAGTTGTCATCAAACCTGTGTCCCAAGGACAGTGACAACAGTCTGGTCCCCCCAATCCAAGATCCTGAGTCACAGCAAGACACCTCTGACAAAGATGGTCCTCAAAACAGTAGCAGGAGGAAAGCTGTGCCAAGGGCACAGGCACGTGGGGCTAGGGTGCTTGGGAGGGATGGTGTGGGCCAGCAGCATGTGGCTGCTGGGGATGGTTCTGGCCTGGACACCATCACCGAAGTTTTGGGAGTATACCAACAATCCCAAGGTGTGATGGACTAGGTACTTGCTGAACTCAGGGAGATGAAGGGGCTACTGAGTGACTTCCACCGGGAAATCCATGAACAGTGGGAGGCCCACAATACCATATGTGGTGCTGAGACATCAATGCTACCCTGAGCAGGGATTGACAAAAGCACCAGGCCTCTTCCATTGGCTGTCAATTCCAGAGCCTACTACTTCTATGGCAGCCACTGGAAGCGAGGTCCTGCCAGTGAAAGGACTTGCCTCAGACACCTCAGCCTCTGTAGCTGAACCCTCCTACCGCAAGAGGGGACGCCCTTCGAAGTATCCAGGAGGTGCAGGTGGCAAGACACAAACCACAGCCAACAAGTGAGCCCTTCCTGGTGAAACTTCTTTGTGTGCCACTGATTCACTCTGTTGACTGTTCTCCAACCATTTTCCATGCTAGTAGGACACTGGACTTTATACTCCAAATATTGTGGCATCTACTCTAACGATTACATCTACCATGACTAATTGCTTCACTGTCAATTTCATTTTTGGAGTGTAACCTTAATTTCCTACGCACTTGTAAATAAACACTTCTAACATTAAAGCAATGCCTAATAGTATGTTTTTCATCTTGAGATGTTGAACTTGAAAACCATGTGAGGCAAAGAAAGAATACATAATGCTTCTCATTTGACAACAGGTTGCAGTCCTTTTAGTGGCTGTGCGGTATTTGTCTTCATAACATTCAAGGGAACAGATGTGTACTACTAACACACTCATATGTTGTCATTGTCATGAGTGTCAGACATTAGTGGTGACTATCCTGGGGCTTACTGATTCTTTGTTGTGTGTATTCTTGAGACATTAGTCCCTAACATATTGAACCTGATGTCAACGGTGTTTCTTTCATTGCCCCATATAAGGCTTCGCTGTGTGACACTGATAGAACCCCCTTGAGCCTATTGTGACAGGTGTCACTTGTAGATCTGTAATTTGTTGACATATGTCCATTATACCATGGGTATTACCATTTCAAATACTGTTGGATATTGCACTTTTGTATCAGGGTCAGCTGGGTGTCATTGGCTTCATTTCAAAGTGTTTGTACATCATGAAAGTGAAAAATGGATGTGTGCCCAGATGTGTGTGAAAAATGGGCATGTGCTTTACAATAGGATACTTTTGTTGGCCACAAGTTAACTTGAGTCTTCTGCATATGGCACGGCACTGGAGATGGAGAGGTCCCCTAATTGTAGTATGGTTGTGGTTTGCCAGACTTCATCCATGCAGTTGTAGTAGTCTGACATCCTGAATTTCTTGTGGGTAACATTTCTGTGCCACTCAGATGTAAGTTGTTGCTGAGGCCTACTTGACCTGATGATATTCTTTATCACTCTGAGTTGTGGTTGAAGTGTTATCAGGTACATGTTTTGACCCTATTTCTCTTTCGTTTTGCAGCATCAGCACTGGCAAGCAAAGGAGATGTGGCACAGCAGAGTGGGGAAGCATCTGGCCACCGGACTTTGGGTCAAGATACCACCGACACAGAGGGGCCCAGTGGCCTGAAGGGCAAAGGGTGTGACACGGGGGTGACTGAACATTCCTCCTCATCATGAGATTCCTCCTCCAGGTGCCACTCCCTAGTAGTGCAGACCCATCAGGGACCCCGTGTAACATCCTTATCTGCCACCCCCTGTTCTATCACTACCGTCCATGTTGCTCCCCACCCAGTTTCCGTGCCCGCTCACCCAAGAGGGTGGG
Organism: Pleurodeles waltl; assembly: GCF_031143425.1. Taxonomy (NCBI): domain Eukaryota; kingdom Metazoa; phylum Chordata; class Amphibia; order Caudata; family Salamandridae; genus Pleurodeles; species Pleurodeles waltl. The sequence continues at coordinate 263,369,938 of NC_090447.1, read as the reverse complement.
CGTCTCATTTGCCACTAACACCTCCACCCAACCCCTGTTTGCCCTCCTGCTCTCAGTGAGGAGGCTATTGACCTCCTGAGATGTATCTCTGTGGGTCAGTCTGCTATCGTGAATGCCATCCAGGGATTGGCAGGTCGACTTCAACAGACCAATGCATTTCTTGAAGGCATTCACCCTGATGGCAGCCTGTCACCCCCTCCTTCCGTCCCCTTAAAGCCTCTCTCTTCCCAGTACAAATCCCACCATTCCCTACCTACCCAATACACACAAACAGATCTTCAGGCATCCAACTCAACAGAGAAAATTAGCACACACGAACAGAAGCACCTCAAGACACACCACCAGGACACATAAACAACATCCATCTGAAAGTCACAGCAACAGTCACTACCCTCCCCGCCAACACCACCTCCCCTGCATCTCATATATGTTATCATGTCTATCCACAGACACCACCCCAACAGTCAGAGACACAGCCACCACACCCATCCTATCCACAGACACCACCCCAGCAGACCTGCAGACATCCATCTCAAACACAACAGCTGCAGACGTTACAGCTACTGACACACCTACTTCCAGCACATCCACCATATCTGCAGTTACCACTCCAACCGACAGCCACCCACCTAGCACACCATCCCCAACACCTCCACCACCAAGCCCAAGACACATAAACACCCTCACTCACCCACCCAACAGACACCTTCCACACACAAGCATACCTCCCATGAGCATACACCCAAGACACCCACAACTACATGTAGACCACTACTCCCTCAACCTCCAAATCCTGACTCCCTTCTCATGACTGTCCCAGTGTGTCCAAAAAACTTTTCCTTTGTGACCTACACCTTACCTCTGTTCTGCCCCATACATACCCAAAATGTCCGCATCCATCCTAAGGCCATCCCTTCCACCTCCAAGGCCTCCCCTGCCAAGACCCTTACCCCTCCCTCTGAGGAAGAAGGCCACCCTCTCCCAAAAAGGAGCCCCACTCAAGCCCAAACAGAACCCCCCCCTCCCAAATCTGACCCCCCCACCCCCAGATAAACCTTGAGGTGCCTGCCTGCCCCCTTGATGCCCCTTACTGTGGAGGTTACATGGAAGTCAGGAGTCAAGTAGCGGCAAAACATTGTCCTATGATTTATTCTCTGATTGGACCAGCCAGTGTCCTTTGTACATAGTTCATACCATATTTGTTGTTGGCAATAAAGTCAAGGAGTTGATTTTGTTTCTATAACTTTGTCCTGCAAGTCCTTTCCTATGTTGATGTTGTTCTTGAGTGACTTAAGTTGTGTGTGTCCCATTGTGTGTGTTTGTGCCTGCTTGCTGCTCCATGTGCTGTTGTTTGCAGTATGTGAGTTTGTGTGCAGTGCTGTTGTCCCCCAAGGGAAGGGTATATGTTGTGTATTGTGTTGGTTTCATGGCATTGTGCACTGTTTGGTATGATAAGTATTTATTTTTGTGTTGTGCAATGTGGGCATGTCTGGTGTTGGACTTGTCTCTCTGATATGGTTATTGAATACATGTGATGTATGTATTCTTGAGTTTTGTTTGTGCAGACATGAAGTGTGTTCAGTTGTGCTCACTTGCTTAGCATTAGGGTGTGCATGTGTCCATTTAGGTATGTGTCCCTTGCAGCTAGTTCATGTAGAGGTATGTACCATAGTATTGGGCTTGTATGCATCTTGCTGGCTTCCCCTTCACCATTGTGTGGCTGTGCAAGACATTAGGGGCCATATTTATACTTTTTGACGCAAAACTGCGCTAACGCAGTTTTGCGTCAAAAGATTTAGCGCCGTCTAATGCCATTCTGAAGCGCCATGCGGGCGCCGTATTTATTGAATGGCGTTAGCCGACCGGCGCTGCCTGGTGTGCGTGAAAAAAAACCACGTACACCAGGCAGCGCCGGCGTAGGGGAAAATGGCGTTTGGGCGTCCACAAATGGGGCAAGTCAGGCTGAGGCAAAAAAATCGCCTTAACCCGATTTGCGCCATTTTTTGACGACGCCCAACCCCCATTAACATGACTCCTGTCTTAGCAAAGACAGGAGTCATGCCCCCTTGCCCAATGGCCATGCCCAGGGGACTTATGTCCCCTGGGCATGGTCATTGGGCATAGTGGCATGTAGGGGGGCACAAATCAGGCCCCCCCTATGCCACAAAATAAAATTTAAAAAAATACTTACCACAACTTACCTTTTCGTCCCTGGGATGGGTCCCTCCATCCTTGGGTGTCCTCCTGGGGTGGGCAAGGGTGGCAGGGGGTGTCCCTGGGGGCAGGGGAGGGCACCTCTGGGCTCATTCTGAGCCCACAGGTCCATTAACGCCTGCCCTGACCCAGGCGTTAAAATCCGGCGCAAATGCGGGATTTTTTGCCCCGCCCACTCCCGGACGTCATTTTTGCCCGGGAGTATAAATACCACGCACATGCCTGGGAGACATTTTTTAAGACGGGAACGCCTACCTTGCATCTCATTAACGCAAGGAAGGTGTTCACGCCAAAAAATGACGCTAACTCCATGAACTTTGGCGCTAGACGCGTCTAACGCCAAAGTATAAATATGGAATTCGTTTTGCGTCGAATTTGCGTCGAAAAAACCGACGCAAATTCGGCGCAAACGGAGTATACATATGCCCCTAGGTTTTGGTATTGTTTGTCCCTGAGATCCATGTGGAGCCATTTCCTGTGCATATTTCATGTGTATGCTCCTGATTGCATACCAACTGTACAGATATTGTTGCTAAGGTGCACTTTGTCTATTTTATCTAGTTGTCTCTCTCTCTATTGTGTATGCAATTGTGTTTCCATTGTGGTGTGAGGACTGTGATGTAGGTGTGCATTGCAGGGATGTTTTACTGGTGGTGATGTTTGTGTTGCATGCCACATTGATAAGTCTGTGTGTTGTATGTGTGGACAGTGCCTAGCCAGTGGGGAACGTGAGTGTGTGAGCTGTGATTGTATATATGCTGTAGGTGTGTTGTTGTTGCTGAGTGTGACAATGTTATGTAGCCTTCAGTGTCCCTGTGCCTGAACTGTGTGGCAGTGTCTACTTGTGTGGTGTTGCTGTGCAGTGTCAGTGTGCTGGCCAAAGTATTGTGAGTGAGTGTGTGTCTGTATTGCTGTGTGTCAGTGAGTGTCTATTGTATGAAAAATGTTGCTGCTGCCAATGATGCCCCCCATGGTCTGATTGCTGGTGCTACATGCAGTGTTTAACAGTTAATGATACAGATAGGTGTTTGTACATATGGATGCTATCGTCCATGGCAGCATTGATTTCATTGCCTGTTGGTGAGCTTGAGCAGCGGCATGATGTTTTTGAAAGGCACCATGTTGGTTCCGGACCTGTGTAGCTGCCTGCAGGGGAGTGTCTCCCTTCTGATACATGGTAGTTGGACCACCACAGTCACATTAGCAATGTGCAACCTCATAAAGGCTCCTGCAGAAACACAGACTCTGCCAGCCTGTTTATGCTTCCTGGTGACCGTAGTGGTCTGTGTTGCCTGGCAGTGGCAATGGACCCCTGGAGGTCTTCTGTGAGTATGACCGCCAAACTCATAATACGACTGTCCAATCTGCCAGACCACTGGCGGTCGGAACACCACCGCGAACATGGCAGTCACAGGACTGCCAAACATGTAATGAGGCCCATTGTGATATTTTAAAAGGTATTCACAAGCATCTCTTTTAAGTTTAGATTCCTGAAAGATTATTTGTCAGTGTAGGAAGTCTTTTTAACCCCTTTGGTGCCAGGCGTTTCCCCCCACCTGTGCCAGGCCTTTTTTGGCCTATTTGGAATAGTTCTTGCTTAGGCCCTCATAATGTTTTGTCCACATAAGCTACCCACGCCAAATTTGTGTCCTTTTTTACAACATCCTAGGGATTCTAGAGGTACCCAGACTTTGTGGATTCCCCTGAAGGAGACCAAGAATTTAGCCAAAATACAGTGAAAAATTTGTTTTCTTTTAAAAAAATGGAAAAAGGGCTGCAGAAGAAGGCTTGTGTTTTTTCCCCTGAAATTAGCATCAACAAAGGGTTTGCAGTGCTCAAATTGCCAGCTTCCCAGCTTTCAGGAATAGGCAGACTTGAATTAGAAAACCCAATTTTTCAACACAATTTTGGCATTTTACTGGGACATACCCCATTTTATGATTTTGTGTGCTTTCAGCCTCCTTCCAGTCAGTGACAGAAATGGGTGTGAAACCAATGCTGGATCCCAGAAACCTAAACATTTCTGAAAAGTAGACAACATTCTGTATTCAGCAATGGGTAATTTGTGTATATCCTACAAGGGTTTCCTACAGAAAATAACAACTGAAATAAAAACAAATATTGAAACTGAGGTGAAAAAAACAGCCATTTTTCTCCACGTTTTACTCTGTAACTTTTTCCTGCGATGTCATATTTTTTAAAGCAACATACCGTTATGTCTGCTGGACTCTTCTGGTTGCTGGGATATATAGGGCTTGTAGGTTCATCAAGAATCCTAGGTACCCAGAGCCAATAAATGAGCTGCACCTAGCAGTGGGTTTTCATTCTATACCAAGTACACAGCAATTCATTTGCTGAAATATAAAGAGTCAAAAATAGGTATCAAGAAAACCTTTGTATTTCCAAAATGGGCACAAGATGAGGTGTTGAGGAGCAGTGGTTATTTGCACATCTCTGAATTCTGGGATGCCCATACTAGCATGTGAATTACAGAGCATTTCTCAAATAGACGTCTTTTTTACACACTGTCTTATATTTGAAAGGAAAAAATGTAGAGAAAGACAAGGGACTTGTTTTGCTATTCTTTGTTCCCCCAGTCTCCCGATAAAAATGGTACCTCACTTGTGTGGGTAGGCCTAGTGCCCGCGACAGTAAATGCCTCAAAACACAAAGTGGACCCATCACAGTTTCTCAAAGAAAACAGAGGTGTTTTTTGCAAAGTGCCTACCTGTGGATTTTGGCCTCTAGCTCAGCCGCCACCTACGGAAACATACCAAACCTGTGCATTTCTGAAAACTAGAGACCTAGGTGAATCCAAGATGGGGTGACTTGTAGAGCTCTCACCAGGTTTTGTTACCCAGAATCCTTTGCAAACCTCAAAATGTGGCTAAACAAAACACTTTTTGCTCACATTTCGGTGACAGAAAGTTCTGGAATACGAGAGGAGCCACAAATTTCCTTCCACCCAGCGTTCCCCCAAGTCTCCCGATAAAAATGGTACCTCACTTGTGTGGGTAGGCCGAGTGCCCGCGACAGGAAATGCCCCAAAACTCAAAGTGGACACATCACATTTTCTCAAAGAAAACAAAGGTGTTTTTTGCAAAGTGCCTACCTGTGGAGTTTGGCCTCTAGCTCAGCCGCCACCTAGGGAAACCTACCAAACCTGTGCATTTTTTCAAACTAGAGACCTAGGGGAATCCAAGACGGGGTGACTTGTTGGGCTCTTACCAGGTTCTGTTACCCAGAATCCTTTGCAAACCTCAAAATGTGGCTAAAAAAACACTTTTCCCTCACATTTCGGTGACAGAAAGTTCTGGAATCTGAGAGGAGCCACAAGTTTCCTTCCACCCAGCTTTCCCCCAAGATTCCCGATAAAAATGGTACCTCACTTGTGTGGGTAGGCCGAGTGCCCGCGACAGGAAATGCCCCAAAACACAAAGTGGACACATCACATTTTCTCAAAGAAAACAAAGGTGTTTTTTGCAAAGTGCCTACCTGTGGAGTTTGGCCTCTAGCTCAGCCGCCACCTAGGGAAACCTACCAAACCTGTGCATTTTTTCAAACTAGAGACCTAGGGGAATCCAAGACGTGGTGACTTGTTGGGCTCTTACCAGGTTCTGTTACCCAGAATCCTTTGCAAACCTCAAAATGTGGCTAAAAAAACACTTTTCCCTCACATTTCGGTGACAGAAAGTTCTGGAATCTGAGAGGAGCCACAAGTTTCCTTCCACCCAGCTTTCCCCCAAGTCTCCCGATAAAAATGGTACCTCACTTGTGTGGGTAGGCCTATTGCCCGCGACAGGAAATGCCCCAAAACACAAAGTTGACACATCACATTTTCCCAAAGAAAACAGAGGTGTTTTATGCAAAGTGCCTACCTGTGGATTTTGGCCTCTAGCTCAGCCGCCACCTAGAGAACCCTACTAAACCTGTGCATTTTTTAAAACTGGAGACCTAGGGGAATCCAGGATCGGGTGACTTGTTGAGCTCTCACCAGGTTCTGTTACCCAGAATCCTTTGCAAACCTCAAAATGTGGCCAAAAAAACACTTTTTCCTCACATTTTGGTGACAGAAAGTTATGGAATCTGAGAGAATGCAACAAATTTCCTTCCACTCAGTAGGCCTTGTGGTCGCAACAGGAAGTGCCCCCAAACACTATCTGAACACATCAAAATTATCAAATAGAAAACTACCTGTTTTTGCGGGGGCACCTGCGTTTTTGGTCCTGGGCTCAGCAGCTATCTAGGGAAACCTACCAAACCCAGACATTTCTGAAAACTAGACACCCGAGGGAGTCAAGGGAGGTGTGACTTGCGTGGATCCCCCAATATTTTCTTTCCCAGAATCCTCATTAAACTGTACATGTAGCCTAAAAAATCACATTTTTCCCAAATTTCTGTGTGGGATCACTGCACCGGGAAAAATGTCCTACCACCCAATGTTCCCCTCAGTCTCATGGTAAAAAGGATACCTCACTTGTGTAGGTGGGCCAAATGTTTGTGACAGGGAAGATCCAAAAACCCGTCGAAATTGAGGGGGAACCAAAGTGGGTCCAAAAGGGGAGTTTGAAAAAAAACATTTTGAGGCTGACAAGTGCAGCAGAAATGTTATCGGTATAGATGAGACAATGCTGGGTGGGAGGAATTTTGTGGATTACTGCAGACTCCGGAAGGTTCCATCACAAAAATGTGGGAAAAATGTGTGCTTTCCAGCAAAGTTGCAGGTTTGCAGGGCATTGTGGGTAAGGAAATGGTGCAGGGTGCATGTGAAGCACACCACCCTGCATTAAACTAGATGTTTAGTTTTCAGATTGTCTAGATCTTGTGGATTTTTCTACATCACAGCGTCCCAAAGTAAAAAAAAAGTGCAGCCCTCACCATTCCAAGTGGGACGATTTTGAGAGTTACCAAGCTCTCATGGCCCAAATGTAAAACAAAAAACAAAAGTAATCAAAGTCCTCTTGCTTGCCATGGGATAAGATGTTTTAGTGTGCGGGGGAGAGCTGAAACACTGTTAGCCCCTTCAGTTTGGGTGGAGGCATAACCAGGCCCATACTGGTTGGTAGCCACCACCCCACTATTTTATTTTTTATTTTTTTTATTCCCTGGCATCTAGTAGACTTTCTGCCCCCCGGGGTGTGGCTCGGGGGTAATTGCCCAATCTGCCCACTGGTGGGCAGAACAACTTTGGCCCCATTTATTTGGGGTGGGGGTATACCCCAACCTCTTATTTTGAAAAGAAAATCTTCCCTGGTCTCTGGTGGGCTTTCTGCCCCCCCCCCCCTTGGGGGCAGACGGGCCATCCAAAATAGGCCAGTCTGCCCCCAAGGGGGGCAGTTATGGTCAACAGTAATGTGCCCCCATGCGGAGAGACCCTTGCCCAAGGGGCTGCCCCCTCCAAACAAAACACACACATACACACACACCAATCCATGGTGTCTAGGGGTTTCTGCGCAGATTGGGCTAACAAAAATAGGCTGATCTGCCCCCAAGGGGGGCAGAAATGGCCTAAATACAATTTGCCACCCAGGGGAGCGACCGTTGTCTAAGGGGGCGCTCCCCATACATAAAAACATAAAGTAAATTAAAAAAAATATATATCCCTGGTGTCTAGAGGTTTCTGCCCCCCCTGCGCCTGGTATAATGTATGCAGGGTAGGCGTTCCCAGAGGAAAACCCACTCAGAACTGATGCAAAGAAATGTACAATATTTCACTGTGTCATTGTGCAACTTCACTGTGTCAAAATGTTACCGCCTGCCCAGAGCAGGTGGAAAATTGCTGCAGGGCTTTTTCCTATGGGAGACTCTTCGCACTGCTGGAGTTGCGGCAGTTTAACGATGCTACTCTAGCAATGCATGAATTGAGCACCAACAGATGCATTAGAATTTCCGACGCATTTGTAAAAACATGCACCAGGGAGTTAAGTATTGTAAATACAGCACACCCATAGCATCATTATGGAATGTGCGGGAAGCTAAAGAAATCTGACGCATTGATGGGAACGCATCAGATTCTTGTAAATGAGGCCTTGTATTTTTGAAACTGTAATTCCCATGTAGGCCTACATTCTTTTACAGTGCATGTGTGAACTTGACCATTGCATCCTATTGTATTTTGCTGTACAACTACCTTGTATATCTACTGTATAGCTATAACGCCATCAATCTAATTTAGATTAAACTACTAACTCAATAACTATTTCACAAGATACATATATAATATCTACCAATTCCAAAATAATAGTCTCATAAATCACTAAACACTGGCATTTCTCTGACGTTCTTTTTAGGTTGGGGAGCGCAAAAGACCTTGGACTCTAAACTCCTATGGCATGGCATTCATACACTAATTAGTTTTCGAAAACTATATTAACCTTTCACTATTTGAGCTAAATTGTGATTTGTCTTACATCCTCGAACTATGAGGCTACAATTGAATTGTGCAGCAAGTCTTGTCCAGCAGCCCAAATCATTACAAATGAAATGATAGAGCAATTCAGTCAATATTTCATTTACAGCTTCGCAGCTGTTGGAGGACTGCACACCAGTCACCTACAGTACTGCAGTCATTTAAAGCACTCTTATGCTCAGTGTGTCTTAATCACTACAAAAACAATAATCCACCCTTAAATCGCCTCAATAGTAAATACAATACTAATTGTCACAAACATAAACAATTCGACTACCAGCGAGAGCGTCCTATTTTTAAAGAATATCTTAGGGATACTGACATTAGCACACACCTGGGATGAGGCAGAGTGAGGTAATACAGTACCAGAGCACTATAAAATACGAAAACCACCTATGAATGTAATCAGCATATTGGTTTACTTTATCAGGTGAATGGGACCTAGAGGTCCCACGTCTTGACCCCCTCTTTTTCTGTGTGCAAAAGCTCAGAATAGGTCCTGGGCTGTTATTTCTATTTGATTTCTATTTTAACCTTTGCAAAACATTAGAATGCCAGATCATGCCCATCTGCCCGGTGAATTACAGAAATATTGATCTGAACACATCGTGTTACTTAAATATTGTGTCAAAAATAGTGTTGCTACAAAAATATCAAGGAACGAAATGCAGAAGGTAGAAACATAGACATTTAATGCATATAATATTGTTATTTAAAATATTGTTCTATAGAATATTGTTTCAGTTAATAATGTATTTAATAATTTAATATATATTAGTTAATATAATAATTTTAGGTATTGGTATTAGTGATATACGTTTTATTTGTTAGTGTAGTTCATTATTTTTAATGGGTAAATGTTTTTATGTGTTAATAGTGATTTATAACTTCATTTTGGATTGTGGTTTTGCAAGGGAATAGGGTGGGTAGATGCCATTTAAAATATAAAGTTAATGTATAAAAATCTAATATTTATAAAAAATTGTATATATTGGACCTAGGGCCAGATGTAACAAAAAAGGCATTTGCGATTCGGAAATAGGGATTTTTAAGAAATCGCTATTTCTGATTCGCAAAATGCAATGTATCATATTTGCGATTCGGTAATAGCGATTTCTTAAAAATCACAAATGCTACTACCGAATCGCAAATTGTGATACCGGCCCCCTTCGCCCATATTTGCGAATATTTTGCATTTCCCAAATTGCAAATTCCTCACTGGAATTCTCAAATTTGGGAAATGCAAACCCCAGGGTGGTGGGGGCCTAAGGCCCCCTCTGCTGCACCCCAAGAAGTTTTTAGGGACATGTAAGACGCACACATGCCAAAGGGGCATGTGTGCGTTACATGTCAATTTTAAAAATTCATTTTTAATACATTTTTAAAATTTGCACATGGTTACCACCAAGTTCAACTTGGTGGTAATAGTGATTCCTTAATGCCCAATTCGCATTAAGGAATTGCTTGTTACATGTGGTTTAGAAATCGCAAATAAGGATTCCTTATTTGCGATTTCTTATTTAGAGAATCACAATTTGCAAGTCTCTAAATGTGGTCGCAATTTTAAGTAATCGCTATTTTAGCAATTCCTTAGAAATGCACTGTGAATGTCTTTCTTACATTCAGAAAGGCGATTTTGCATTCGCAAACTGACGAATTTTGCAATTCGCACCATTTGCGAATGCAAAATTCTTTGATACATCTGGCCCCTACTTTTTTGTTTTGCCAAGAACTTTGGCGTTGCTTGACGAATCTTCATGACATTTTCAAAACTTATACTTGGGTCAGTTTAGCTGCTGTCTTGACAGTTTTGAAGTGATACATCAAGTGGGGGCAGAAAAAAAGGGGGGTCCCAAAATGTGTTTTCTCAATGCATTTTCCTATAGTGATTTTGAACACGACTACAACGTGAACCACTGGACAGAATTACGCCAAATTTGGCAGAAAGCTAGCTCTTGGTCCTGAAAGAGTGCATTTTGTGATTTGGTGTGAATCCGTTCAGTAGTTTTGGAGATATTAAAGGTCAAACAATATACATACCTAGGGACATGCATCCTCTGAGGATCCTGAAGTGTTGACAGCCTTCTTAGGACACGGCTTCACCTGAGTCGCAGAAAAAAAAGAAAAGCGACCATGGTAGCCTTGGTCTATTGGTCCCTTAAAGATCCTGTCAGGGCTAAAAAGCAGTTTTTCTTTAAATCTTGGAAAGATCCACCGATCCAGATCTGTGGATTTTCCTGACATTTAAAAGAAAGGGTGGTCTCTTGCCCTTTTTTTTATTTTGCTTCCCGGTGGGTGAGTTTTTGGGGGCATTGGTGCATTGAAAAAGGAAGGGTGCAAAAGGGGTCCTCCTCCTAGGGTTTGTATTGGCCCCAGGGACCGCTGCCTCCTTTGGGCGATTATAGTGAAATAAGAAAGGGGTCCACATGGTCCCCTGCCCCTTGGGGACCACCACCTCCCCTAGGCCCATAGGCCTCCCCCACAGTCAATGTGAGTGCCATCTCCCGTGGCTTAAATGTGAAATGAATGCTGGGGACCAGTGCAGCCCCCCCAGTCCCTGGGACCACCATTTCCCCAGGGATGAAATGAAATGATGAAGGAGGTCCGTTGGGGACCACTGGCCCCAGGGACCACCACCTCCTCAGGGCTATTTAAACATTCGGGGGGGGGGTCATAGGGCCCAGTTGTGGAGCCAAATATAGACCTGGGGACCACCACACCCCAGAGCAAGCTCCAGCTATGTCCTGGTATGTCCACCCCTAGGACATAGCTGTTTGCTCGGAATTGACGGGATCTCTGACAGCTTCCACCAAGTCATAGCAAACACTTCCAGCGGGCAAGAGCTGTTAAAGTGCTCTCACCTACTGGAAGCAGAGGTTTCCTCTGTATCCCTGCCTGCAGAGAAAACAATTGCTTTTGCAGACAAGGAGCTGCAAGTTTAGCAGCTCCCTGTCTGCAAAAGCAATGCTGGCTCCTGCAGGAGATAGGGAGCCAGCTGGGGTCATGAGGGCCTTCAGGCTCCTCTGTGGTCCCATTGCAGACTGATGGCCAGGCCCAGGGTGAGGGGGTCCCTGGGATCAAAATTGGCCGGGGGGGGCTGCACAGTCACCCTCCTCCATTTACTTAAGACCAGGCCCATGGAATGAGGTCCCCAGGGGCCAAGGTCGGCCCAGGGAGGGGCTGCATGGCTCCACTTCTCCATTTAATGGAATTTGGCCCCAGTGGATCGGGTCCCTGGGCCCAAAATAGGCCAGGGGAGGGGACCCATGGGGCCCCCTCCCTCATTATATAGAGATGGGACCGGGGAATGGGATCTCCGGAGCCGAAATCAAATGAGTAGATGGTCTGCACAGCCCTCCTCCCCATTGACTAGTGGTTGGCCCTGGGGGATGGGGTCTCCAGAGCCATAATTAGCCAGGGGAGGGGGGGCCTGGCTGTCCCCCTCCCTCCTAGTTCTCTCTTTGAATTGCTATGAGTATGCAAACATGCAAAGCACCTACCTTAGTAGACTGCTCCCTTTTTGCCAGGACAATGGACAGCTTCCCACAGGGTCCGCCAATGCATTTCCATCCAATTTTAATGTTTAACCCCTTAGCTGCTGGGCCTTTTCCCCCCCAGTGCTGAGCCCTTGTTTGGCTATTTGGGGTAGTTCGCACTTAGGGCTTCATAACTTTTTGTCTACATAAGCTAACCACGCCAAATTTGCGTCCTTTTTTTCCAACATCCTAAGGATTCTAATGGTACCCAGAGTTGGTGGTTACCCCTGGAGGAGACCAAGAAAATAGCCAAAATACAGTGAAAATTTTGTTTTTTCCCAAAAAATGGGAAAAAAGGGCTGCCGAAGAAGGCTTGTGGTTTTTTCCCTGAAAATGCCATCAACAAAGGGTTTCTGGTGCTGAAATCACTATCTTCCCACCTTTCAGGAACGGGCAGACTTGAATCAGAAAACCAAATTTTTCAACACAAATTTGGCATTTTACTGGAACATTCCCCATTTCTACTATATTTGGTGCTTTCAGCCTCCTTCCAGTTAGTGACAGGAATGGGTGTGAAACCAATGCTGGATCCCGGAATGCTAAACATTTCTGAAAACTAGACAAAATTCTGAATTCAGCAAGGGGTCATTTGTGTAGATCCTACAAGGTTTTCCTACAGAAAATAACAGCTGAAATAAAAAAATATTGAAATTGAGCTGAAAACAACAGCCATTTTTCTTTATGTTTTACTCTGTAACTTTTTCCTGCGATGTCAGATTTCTGAAAGCAATATACCGTTTTGTCTGCTGGAATCTTCTGGTTGCGGGGATATAAAGGGCTTGTAGGTTCATCAAGAACCCTAGGTACCCAGAGCCAATAAATGAGCTGCACCCTGCAGTTGGTTTTCATTCTATACTGGGTATACAGCAATTCATTTGCTGAAATATGAAGAGTGAAAAAGAGGTATCAAGAAAACCTTTGCATTTCCAAAATGGGATCAAGATAAGGTTTTGAGGAGCAGTGGTTATTTGCACATCGCTGAATTCCGAGGTCCCCATACTAGCATGTGAATTGCAGGGCATTTCTCAAATAGACGTCTTTTTTACACACTCTCTTATATTTGGAAGGAAAAAATGTAGAGAAAGATAAGGGGCAATAACACTTGTTTTGCTATTCTATGTTCCCCCAAGTCTCCCGATAAAAATTATACCTCACTTGTGTGGGTAGGCCTAGTGCCCGCGACAGGAAATGCCCCAAAACACAACATGGACACATCCTATTTTTTTTATAGAAAACACAGCTGTTTTTTCCAAAGTGCCTACCTGTAGATTTTGGCCTCTAGCTCAGCCGGCAGCTAGGGAAACCTACCAAACCTGTGCATTTCTGAAAACTAGAGACCTAGGGGAATCCAAGGAGGGGTGACTTGCGGGGCTCGGACCAGGTTCTGTTACCCAGAATCCTTTGCAAACCTCAAAAAGTGGCTAAAAAAACAAGTTTTCCTAACATTTCGGTGACAGAAAGTTCTGGAATCTGAGAGGATCCTCAAATTTCCTTCCACCCAGCGTTCCCCCAAGTCTCCCCATAAAAATGATACCTCACTTGTGTGGGTAGGCCTAGCGCCCGCGACAGGAAACGCCCCAAAGCGCAACGTTGACACATCCAAATTTTTTGAAGAAAACAGAGGTGTTTTTTGCGAAGTGCCTACCTGTAGATTTTGGCCTCTAGCTCAGCCGGCACCTAGGGAAACCTACCAAACCTGTGCATTTCTGAAATCTAGAGACCTAGGGGAGTCCAAGGAGGGGTGACTTGCGGGGCTCGGACCAGGTTCGGTTACCCAGAATCCTTTGCAAACCCTCAAAAAGTGGCTAAAAAAACAAGTTTTCCTAACATTTCGGTGACAGAAAGTACTGGAATCTGAGAGGATCCTCAAATTTCCTTCCACCCAGCGTTCCCCCAAGTCTCCCGATAAAAATTATACCTCACTTGTGTGGGTAGGCCTAGCGCCCGCGACAGGAAACGCCCCAAAGCGCAACGTTGACACATCCAAATTTTTTGAAGAAAACAGAGGTGTTTTTTGCGAAGTGCCTACCTGTAGATTTTGGCCTCTAGCTCAGCCGGCACCTAGGGAAACCTACCAAACCTGTGCATTTCTGAAAACTAGAGACCTAGGGGAATCCAAGGAGGGGTGACTTGCGTGGCTCGGACCAGGTTCTGTTACCCAGAATCCTTTGCAAAACTCAAAAAGTGGCTAAAAAAACAAGTTTTCCTCACATTTCGGTGACAGAAAGTTCTGGAATCTGAGAGGAGCCACAAATGTCCTTCCACCCGGCATTCCCCCAAGTCTCCCGATAAAAATGATACCTCACTTGTGTGGGTAGGCCTAGCGCCCGCGACAGGAAATGCCCCAAAACAGAACGTGGACACATCACATTTTTTCATTGAAAACAGTGCCTACCTGTGTATTTTGGCCTCTAGCTCAGCCGGCACCTGGGGAAACCTAGCAAACCAGCACATTTTTGAAAACTAGAAACCCAGGGGAATCCAAGATGAGGTGACTTGTGGGGCTCGGACCAGGTTCTGTTACCCATAATCCTTTGCAAACCTCAAAATGTGGCTAAAATAACACGTTTTCCTCACATTTCGGTGACAGAAAGTTCTGGAATCTGAGAGGAGCCACAAATTTCCTTCCACCCAGCGTTCCCCCAAGTCTCCCGATAAATATGATATCTCACTTGTGTGGTTAGGCCTGGTGCCTGCGACAGGAATAGATCACACAACGTCAATGTTGGTCCTTACGTGAGGCAGCTGTTGACCCTGGGGTGATCCATTCCTGACACAGGCACTAGGTGTAGGCACTCAAGTGGGGTAGTGTTTTTATCAGGACAGGTGAGGAGTCACTGGGTGGTAGGAATGTTGTGGATCCCAGCATATTCCTGTAGTTTGTGTGACAGAAAAGCGAGAAAAATAGAGTTTTTTTTCAACATTTGAGCTTTGCAGGGTATTCTGGGTAAGAAAACTTTGGGGAATCCACACAAGTCACACCTCTGTGGACTCCCCCGAATGTCTAGTTTCCAGAAATGTTTGGGTTTAGTGTGTTTCTCTATATGGCCACCGAATCCAGGACCAAAAACACAGGTGCCTGCCTTACAAAACCAGTTTGTTTTGCCTTAGACAATTTTGATGTCTCCACAATATGATTTGGGTGGTGGAATTTGGGGCTGAACTAAATTGGGGAGCTCCCAAGAGAGCACTCTCTCTCTGCTTGCCGCCGCATTCACCTGCTCTCTGGGTTGGCCTAACCCACTATTACCCAGTTGCACGAACAGCTTGCGAAGGGACAGCAGGACTGTCCTCATCACCTCCCTCATAATGTACTGGAAGAGGAGTTTTCAAATGGGACTCTTCTGACTGAAAAATCACTCCCAGAGTCTGCGCCATTGTCCTATCCCTCAGATGCTGTCTCAGTATCTGATGTCTCAGTCTCTGATCCTATTTCAGAGCGGTCCTCTATAACCCGAGTGCAGACAGCAGTCATCCATCAAGATGCCATCTCTGCTATTGGCTAAACTGTTGCTCTAAAACACTAGCCTACGTAGACAGTCACAAAATCGATGGTGTGTGTGAGATACGTGCAACAGTAGAGGCCACCTTACCTGCGCTTCTTCCCTCAATCAGCACGTACTTTCAAGACACTCAAAAAACACCTTGTCACATACCATTCGTCACTGTCTTTAGCACCTCCTGCGCCCAGTCCAACAATCATTATTGGTGCTCCCACTCCCTCCTCCTCGGATTCCCTCATTACCACCCAGCAAAAGTGCCCTTCATCTCTCCATAGACTTTACTAATGTACTCAGCTATTTACATAAAATACAGATGTGCTCTTTGCAGTAGGCATATAAACCTTCTGCGCTTCTTTATGGCACTAAAACTGCCACTAGACAAGTCGGACCCTTTTCCCCCCAGGGAAACCACACACATATTGACAAAAGTGATATATATATGACAGCCAACCACCTGAAACTCAACTCAAGCAAAACCGAAATAATCCTCTTTGGCTCACACAAAAACACCTGGGACCCCCCATGGTGGCCCACCACGCTAGGCCCTGCACCCACCCCCGCCAACCACGCACGCAACCTCAGCATCATCCTAGACTCCTCCCTCTCGATGACCCAACAAATCAACGCTCTTACCTCCTCATGCTTCAACAAACTCCGTATACTGAAAAACATTCAAATGGATCCCCACAGAGACCAGAAAAACTGTCACTCACGCACTCATCAGCAGCAGGCTTGATTACGGAAACGCCCTCTACGCCGGCACCACTCTAAAACTGAAGCGCAAACTACACGCATCCAGAACTCAGCAGCACGACTCATCCTCGACCTCCGCCGACACGAACACATCTCTCCACACCTCAAATCCCTCCACTGGCTCCCCATTGACAAAAGGATCACCTTCAAGATCCTCATCCTCGCACACAAATCACTCCACAACACAGGCCCTGCCTACCTCAACGAGAGTCACCTTCCACACCACCACACGAAACGTCCGCTCAGCTGACCTCTCTCTCGCCTCTGTCCCCCGCATCAAACACACCACCACCGGGGGCAGATCCTTCTCCTACCTTGCACCCAAAACCTGGAACGCACTCACAACCCACCTTCGCAAGACCCAAAACCTACTTCTTTTCAGGAAGGGCCTCAAAACCTGGCTTTTTGAACAGTGAACCTCCCATCCCCTTTCCCTCCCCCCGTCCCCCCCCCAGCGCCTTGAGACCCTCACAGGTGAGTAGCGCGCTTTATAAATCTCTTTGATACAGATCTACCTCTATATATATATATATATATATATATATCTACATAGATATATCTATAGATATATCCATGTACCTAGATATATCTATCTACATAGATATATACAGATATATATATACATATATTTTTTTTAGTTTTATGGTTTCCTTGGGGGCCAAAATGGCCCCCAGGGAAACCCTACAACATCTAAAAAAAAATTGCCCCCACAGGGGATCACCCTGCCCACGGGTGACCCCCTGTCATTTCATTTTTTTATTTATTTTTTTATTTTTGAAAAAAAAAAAAAATCCCCTGGGGGGGCGCGATCGCGCCCCCCCCCCCCCCCAGGGGGCACCTACCTTTTAAAAAAAAATTAAAATTATGCCGGGGGGGGGGAACGGCCCGTTTTCCGGGGGGGGCGCCCCCCAAAAGTGAAATCCCTGGTGTCTAGGGCCAGGAAACCGTTTCAGAAGGCCTCGTAAGAAAGGGGAGACTCTCCCCTTTCTTACGAGGCCTTCTGAAACTGTTTCTGGCCCCCGATCGCAGCTGTGCTGCGATCAGGGGCCAGAAACAGTTTCAGAAGGCCTCGTAAGAAAGGGGAGAGTCTCCCCTTTCTTACGAGGCCTTTTCAAAGTGTTTCCTTGCCCCCCTGATCGCAGCTGTGCTGCGATTGGGGGGGGCCAGGAAACCTGAAAGTGTTTCATGGCCCGATCGCAGCACAGCTGCGACCGGGGGCCAGGAAACACTTTCAGGAAGGCCTCGTAAGAAAGGGGGGGGGGGGGCCCGTTTTCCGGGGGGGCCGCCCCCCAAAAGTGAAATCCCTGGTGTCTAGTGGGGTTTCCTGGCCCCCGATTGCAGCTGTGCTGCGATCGGGGGCCAGGAAACCGTTTCAGAAGGCCTCGTAAGAAAGGGGAGACTCTCCCCTTTCTTACGAGGCCTTTTCAAAGTGTTTCCTGGCCCCCCGATCGCAGCTGTGCTGCGATCGGGTGGGCCAGGAAACCTGAAAGTGTTCGGGGGCCAGAAAACACTTTCAGGAAGGCCTCGTAAGAAAGGGGAGACTCTCCCCTTTCTTACGAGGCCTTCCCGAACGTGGAAAAGGCCGTTTTCCCCCATCAAAGTAGGAAGCGGCCGCTAGGCTGCTTCCTGCTTTGATGGGGAAAACACCTTTGAAACGTCAGCGCGCCTCGCGGCGCGCTGACGTCACAAAGGGGCGGGTGGGGGGCGAGGGGAGACACAGTAGCTTCCGTGTCTCCCGGGGGGAGTAAAAATAAAATAAAAAAATCCTCGGGTGCGTCGCACCCGAGGATTTATTAATGCCCTTCCTGGTGTCGGCCACTGGTCGTGACCCGCACCAGGGAGGGTGCCCAAAGCGGTTAATGGTGTATTCTTGATGCTGAGGAATATTAGGCAGGGGCACAATTTATAGTTAGCTTAGGGCATGAATTATAGTTACTTGAGATAATTCAGACAGGTGAATTTCTATGGTTTTGTACACTTAATATATGAGCCAAACTACAATGTCCCACTAACCTTTAGACTTCTTTTAGGTATATATATATATATATATAAATATTCCCCAAAGCCAGTCATTTCCACTATGCATGCCGGTGCGATACGCGGGAAAAGGGGAGCCCAATATTATACAAATAAGGCACCATGCTGATATATATGAACACCAATGAATCACACTCCTCCACAGACTTCCAAAAACACTTTATTGGCAATGCATTTCAAGCTGCACAATCTCCATCCAAGCCATTTTTGACATTTGTGCCCAACTTTCCTTAAAAATCACTTCGCTACTCCAAGGACAGAAAAAGAGAACAGACTCTCAACTTTGTTATTAGAAGACAGACTCTTCACATATTCACTGACAAATTAAATCTACCAACAAAACCATCATAAATACATGTATAATAATCAAAGTGCAAATGCAGAATTTCATTATTTCAAACAAGTATCAATTACACACAATAAAGTACAAACTTTTCTCTTTTTTTCGTGTGTAAGTCATTTCACACTTTTTGGACTTGATAAAATGATAAATGTTCATAACATCAAATCCAAGTGGTTGAATTTCATCATCTGTATCATAAGTCTGCAATCCTCTTTTCTTCTTTTTAGCCCTTGTCAAATAATCTAAATATTAATAATGAGTATGAAACCATATCAAAAAGAAGAGGAAAAAGTAATTGAAGAAATGATATCATAGCAACTAACTTCCTCATTTGTTCTTGTAAATTAATCAAATACATCAATACCCTAATCATATTTATGTATTGACAACATAATTTCAAATGCGCACAAAAAGTTCTTCATTGGAGTTCAAACCTCCAAGTGCACGACTATTTAAATGTATAATGTATTCGGATTCGATGATTCTAAGTTTCTTCTCTCTGTCACCTCCTCTCTTGCTCGGAGTGACCCTGTCAATTCCATAAAAAGATAACATATGAGCATTCCAATCATTTTTTTGAGACCAATGTTGTGCTACTGGACAACTGACACCAACATTCTTAATTGCTATCATGTGTTCTAAAATCCTCTTATTTACCGGGAAAATAGTACTCCCTACATAAAGTAATCCACAAGGACAACTCAGTACATAGATTTAATAATTGTTACTGCACGTGATGAATTTATTTATATTTCTAACTTTGTCACTATGCTTGCAAGCTTTGCAATGTCCAAGTTTGTAAAAATCTTATTGGTCTTTCAACCAAACTCCAAACTATTTCTGCATAGTAAAATACCTATGCACCAGTCTATCTCTTAGGGATGGAGGTTTTCGGGCAGTGAAATGCGTGACGGGTGCTACTGCACCCGCTGCACATCAGCATTGACGCCGGCTCTATTATGAGCCGGCAGCAATGTTGATGTGACATTTCCGCTGGGCTAGCGGACGGTAACACTGTTACCGTCTGCTGGCCCAGCGGAAATGTCATAATAGGGAGCCAGGAATACCGCCGGCAATGGCGGTATTCTGTCTCCCGCGGCCTCGGCGGTCTTTTTCAAAGACCGCCGAGGTCGTAATGACCCCCATAGTTCTTCACACTCCATATATATATATAATATACAAATATTGTTCATTATTTAATTCTTATTTATGTTTTATTGTGGGTTGTTGGATTTGTAGGCTAGTAGAGTGGGAAGTTATTTAAGCAATAATGTGCTTTTTTCTTACAAATTAATGTGTATGTTTTATATTTAATTAGTAGTTAGTTATGTGAGTATTTTAATTATTTGTTACATAAATTCTTTTTATGTAAATTATTTCTTGTGTTTAATAATCTACTTTGTAAAATATTTTATATTTATGATGGGGTGTGGTAATTTTATTTGTTTTATTTGATACTATGTTAGTATTGTTTTATGTATATTAAGGTTTTCGGGTCGTGGATTTTTTTGTATAGTAAGGAAGGGAGTTTATTCATTTTAAAATGTTTTTTTTTCTTTTTAAATAGTTTTTGTACTATCCTTTTCATTTACGTTGAATTATATGTATGTATATTGAATGTATATTTTTTTATTTTGAACATGTTTTAATAATGATATGTTCTTAGCTATTTCCATTTTTACTAATAAGAATTAGAATTTGGAATGGAGTTTGTTATTCTAACATTTTCATTGTTTTCCCCTACGTTGGAGTGGTCCTAGTTTATGTAACCCCTCCAAAGTATAACACTTTCCTTGCTTTTTCTTGGATTGGAGTGGGAATAATAAATGCAACCCCTCAAATTTTAAAAAACTTTCAGACTTTGTCTTAAATTGGTATTAGATCATTCAATTTGACCCCCTTAAAGTTCAACAAATTTGCTAGTGCTGTTTATTCTTTATTGTTGCTATTTATTTAATATTTGCATTTTGTTATTTAATGTTTCGATTACTTTTGAAAATAAATAATGAATTAGTTATAGTATTAGATATATTAAAATTTCAATATACTTATTTTTTATGCTATTCCTTTCCACAATATTTTTGACACAATATATTGTTAGTTTTCATTCAAAGTATGCAACTCGATATTTGTGTACTTAAAAAAAAAAAAAAAAACATTATTTTGGTAAGTCGATGTTTTTGTAGTCTGTATTCTGTCATACAACCCTCTGGTCACCATTGGTAATGGACAAATGAGTAATCAAAATTTTCCTGAAAGTGAAACTGTTCACATCCTACCCTGATATTTCTATCAAGTACTTTTTTGCATTTTGCAACCGGACTTCTATTTTGTAATGTGACCCATGGTCTGATAGGTTGCATCACAAAATCTCTAGCCACAGTGGGTTGCAGAATGACCTGACAAATAGAGTTTAATGGCACAGGTCACTATTTGTGACCCCTGTGATTTTTGCAACATGTTGATGGTGGCCTCGAGGGAAGAGCAGACCAGAGCACCTGTTTCTGCATTCCAAAACACATGTTTTTAATCCTTGGGTCCCTAGTTGGTAGAGGTATGCACCCTATCCAAGTAGGGGCCACAGTCCTAGTCAGGGTAGGTCACAACACACCCTACATTATCCTGTGCCCCCCTCTGGTAGCATGGCACAGAGCAGGTGGCTTAGCTTAGAAGGCAATGAATAAAGTCTTTGTATAGTACCTCATACACTAACACAGTGAAAACACCACAAAAAAGTATTCCACACCAGTTTAGAAAAATAGGTAATATTTAGCTGAGTAAAACAAGATCAAAACAACAAAGGTCCAATATACACAGGTCAAGATATCACTTTTTAGAGGCTTAAGCAGGTGTTGATCCCTAGGAATCAATGAATGTAGCTCCTGAGCACAAAGTACCTAGGCTGCTTCAAAAACAAAGACGATGCGGGTCATTGGGAATGTGAGGCATCGGAAAGCAAAGCGAAGCATTGATTCCTAACTGTGCAGAGGAGATGATGTAGTGATTCATCCCGAGTGGGTGAGAGGATGTGTCAGTTCCATACCAGCAGGGGAGGTGATGAGTTGATTCTTTTCTCACAGGAAAGGCGATGCATGGATTGCCGGACATGTGCTTGGTTCCTCGCTGTGGTGCGGAGTCAGTGCAGAATTGGCGCCCAAGGGCGAAGCGTGAAAAATTCACATGCACTGTGATGTTGGAACCACAGCAAAACAAGGGCTGCATCGATTCGGCAGGTGGTGCATCTCTTTTTCAGCCGTAGGATAGGAGTGTGTTGATTCTGCAGACATTTTGTCAATTTTTCACCCTTGAGACAGGTGTTACATTGAGTTTTACAGTGCAGCACATTGAGGCCTGGATTTTCTCTTTTCTGTGAAGTCTCTGATGACCCTGTGACTTCTTAACAGGAAGCAAGCTGACAAACCCTTGGAGATCACTTGTGGTGGGTAGGCAAAGTCCTTCCAGCAGAGTCAAGAAGCAGCAGGCAGCAGGGCAACAATCAGAAGATCAGTATTTCCAAAAATGCAGTTCAGTTGAGACATTTGGACAACACTGCTGTCCTTCTGAGAGAGTCCAGTGGTAGGTCCAAAAATATCTGATTTTTAGGGGGTCACAGACCCAGTATATGTACCCAAATGTGCCTTTGAAGTGGAGGAGGCTTGAAAGAGTAGTTTTGAAGTGCACCAGTTCCCCTTTCAAACCAGGCCCACCTGCTAGGAGATCTGTGGAGGGGTTATCAGTCTTTTGAGTGGGATCGAGCAAACACCCTTTGAAGTGTAAGTGAGGGCCCCTCCACCCTTCCTGCCAAGGAGGACTCATCAGTATGCAGATGGGTGCTGATGCAGCTGAGTGACCTGTGTTTATGGCTTTCTGGGTGGAATGCAAAAGGGAAGCTGTCAACCAGCACAGACCAGACATGTGTTGGAGACAGGCTGTTAGGCACAGAGAACAGACAGTGCAGAGAAATGCCCCTCCTTCTAAAAGTGACATTTCTAAAACAGTTATATGTTAAATCCAACTTCACTAGTAAGCAGGATTTCTCACTACCATACCAAACATGACAATGCCACTCCTTTCACATCAGAAATTACCACTTAAAAATATATAGGAGAATTGTCAATGCTGGCCCTTGAGGGGGGCAGGCTACACAATAGTGTAAAATGACTTTGGGAGATTTTCAGTACCAGGACATGTAAAACTTACAAGTACATGGCCTGCCTTTTAATGGAATAGCACCCTGCCCTATGGACTACCTAGGGCTTACATTAGGGGTGACGTATGTAATGAAAGGGGAGTTTACAGCTTGGAAAGCATGTTTAAATGCCAAGTCAAAGTGACAGTGAAGCTGCATACACAGGACTAGCAATGACAGGCCTAAGGAATTGTTAAGGGGCTACTTATTGGGGTAGCACACTAGCAGCATTTAATTTACAGGCCTTGGGCAGATATAGTGCTCTTTGCTAGGGACTTATAGGTAATTTAAGTATGCCAGCTGGGTAGGAAGGAATGTTATAATGGTTAGGGGATAGAGCATAAGTACTTTAGCACTGGACAGCAGTGGGCAAGCATGCAGAGTCCTAAAACCAGAAAAAACGAGTTCATAAAAATGTAGGGAGGCAGGCAAAATGTTGAGGGAAGACCACCATAAGGCTGTCAGGTCTAACAGCTCCCATATTCCTTAAAAGTACAAGTGCTGCTTAAAAAAAATCTCATTTGGGAACACCTCTGGTGGGGGGAGAAGGCAGTGGCCCTATGGCAGGTGAAGGACTGCTTGGAATGTCATATGGGTCAGATAAGACAAATAGCAGGCTCTGGAGTCTCTTAAGAGCCAAGTGAAAATACCAGAGCCTATCTCTCTGTTACTCTCATTCTTACGATACCTGTGATTTATGATCTGTACTGTCCATGAATACATGTTCGATGAAGCACATGGTTTGACGTGTTCTTGAACCGCTGCTGAGTGTGTCACAACACATTCTACACTGCAATAAACATATGACACTTTTTAACTAAGACACCTTGCCTATGATTGATTGGCTTGAACCCATGTTGTACCTGCGAGACCCTGAGTACACTCAAGGTCAGTTCAGCGACAATACTTGTGATTCAAAATGGGTCAGTAAACCCATTTTGCAAGTTGGAGTTGCTTTTCTGACTCACAGAATGGATTTAGTTCATAGGAAAAAAAAAACATTTTGTAGTTACAAGCATGCTACTTTCAGAATCACAAGGTTTATAACCATAAATTGTCTTTCTACATCGGGCTGTTGCTTTTCTAGTACTTATAGCTCACACCTCAGTTCAAGGATTAAGCTGATTCCTGAGTGAGATGTGAATACTACAAGAGTAGTATTTACAGACAGGTGTATCAAAGTGTTTTGCTTTTGCAAATGGTGTGAATTGCAAAATTCCACCATTTGCAAATGCAAAACAGTCTTTCCAAATGTATGAAAGGTAGTGCATTTTTAAGGATTCTCAAAAATGTGACTCAGTTTTGCGATTCGCAAATAGGTAATCACAAAACCAATCTGTGAACCTTTATCAAATTGCCAATTGTCGCAAAATGGGGATTTTGCATGTGCAATTTACCATCAACTCAAATCAGGTGGTAATCAGGTGCAACCTATGTAAAGATGCCCAGCATGCATCAGCCCTTTTCAACAATGGCTGCAATCTACATCATGGAAGGAAGGATGAGGATACTGGCAAGTTTGAGGAGAAGGAGGAGGAGACAGGAGCGCATTTTCAGAGTGCGCATTACTTTGACCAGACAGAGGAGGAGGTACATCAGAAGTATAGATTGAATTCTGCTATGATATTAGACCTAATAGCAGATTTACAACCACAACTGCAGCGACACAGACATACAGAACCAATGTCCTACCCAGTCATGTGCAGCTGTTATGCTTCCTGCACCTCTTAGCCTCAGGAAGCTATCAGGGGGTAATAGCAGCAGCTAGAGGTGTGTCACAGAGTGCACTCTTATGGTTCTTCTGTGCATTCCTTAATGCAATGTTATCAAAAATCAGTGAGCACATCAGATTCCCCAATACCCCGCAGGACTTGAAGCTCACAAAATTAAAGTTTTATCAGGCAGTAAAATTCCCACGTCATTGGCTGCATTGATGAGACACATGTTAGTGTGTCCACCATCTGACAATGAACATGTATACAGAAATAGCAAAAATAGCCATTCCATGAACATACAGGTCATCTTTAATGCCTCACACATCATCACAGATTTAGTGGCCAGATTCCCTAGGAGCACACATGACTCATATATCTTCAGGGATAGTGGAATCTATGGCTACTTGGTGGAGTTTGGAGAAGGATACCTACTTGGTAAACTAACACAGAACAATGTAGCACAGTGTGCAGGTGAGGTTAGAAATGACAATGACTCAATATTCACTTCTGTCATTGTAGGAAACAGTGCATGTGGAGCAGTCCTTCAGCTTCACACCATATCTCAATCCAGCCACACCAAGTGAATGGCATTACAATGCTGCACATGGGAGGACCCAAAGGCCTTCATTACAACCGTGGCAGCAAATGCAGCCTACCGCCGTGCTGACGGCCGCCAACATAGTGTGACCGTGACGGTAATCTGCTATGGTTATTATGACCCACACAGAGAAATCCACCACTATACAGACACCCACACAAGTCTGCCACAGCAAAGGTCAGTGATAAACTGGCGATAGCAAAACCCCCACCATTACGCCAACAGGAATATGCCCACAGTATCACGACCCACGAATCACCACGGTGGTCTTTCAACCACAGTAAACCATTGGCGGTACACACCGATGCACTCCAAATACACACACGTTTATAGAACCCCACTACATTGGACAATTCAAACTACAAACACCTGACACACATACACACACCACGCACCCACACCAATATAAAACACACACCCACACTAACCACAACCCTTTACGACCCAAAGGATTTGACAACTGAGAGAGAGACAAGACAGGAGCACCCACTCGATCAGAGGCACAGAACACCAGCACCCATACACCATCCACACGCCTCACACCAAAACACATTACCCCACACATCACCCCACACATCCTCACACCTACCACTCACACCACATCCATGGCACACCAAAGACACCCCAGGTTTTCTGAGGAGGAGCTAAGGGTCATGGTGGAGGAAATCATCCGGGTAGAGCCACAGCTATTCGGATCAGATTTGCAGCAGGCGTCCATTGCAAGGAAGATGGAACTATGGCGGAGAATCGTGGACAGAGTCAAGGCCATGGGACAGCACCCAGGAACAAGTGATGACATCAGGAAGAGGTGGAACGACGTATGGGGGAAGGTGCGTTCCGTGGTTTCAAGACACCAGGTAGCAGTACAGAGGACTGGAGGTGGACCCCCACCTCTTCCTCCACAACTAACAACATGGGAGGAGCAATTCTTGGCAATCATGCATCTTGAGGGCCTCACAGGAGTAGCAGGAGGACTGGACTCTGGTAAGTCAAATCTTTACTACTAAATCCCCCACACTGTCTGCATGCCATCACAAACTCCTACCCGACCCTCACCACCATCACTCCAACACCTCACATATACCCCACCATCACAACCCTCCCATCCCAATACCAAGCCCTGCATGCAACACCAATGCATGGGCACCCATCACAGACCTGCATGGACACGCATCACCACAGCATGTCCATCACAGAGATTCACCCAGGCCACAAAACCACCATGAACACAAGGCCAAACTGACAGGGAAATCACAATCACACCGGGAAACACACCCATGCACAAGATGGCACACGCAGATACATTAACACTGCATTTGCATCCCCACAGGACCTCTACACAACGTCACCAGAGAGGAGGTGCCAACTATAACCAGTCCACCCCCTGAAGAGGCCCAAAGTGATGACAGCAGCTCTCCACGCCTGGATCAGGATGACCAACTTGGCCCATCAGGGACCTCTGGACAGTCGGTTCCCCTGCCACAGTCCCAACTCATCATACAGCCTCCCCCCTCAGGAAATACCAGCACAGCACCCACCCAGCGGGCCCATGCCACTGTCCCTGGGGCACGTCAATCAGCAGTGTGTCCACCACTACAGGGACCCCAGGCAACCCCACAGACACAGGATGATCAGGGACCTGGGGTCAATGGCATTGGGCACACGGTTCAGGGGACAGAGGCACAGGACAACAGGGAAGCTGGGAGGACTGCTGTGCGACAGGGGGAAGACAGGCCCAGAGAACCCACTCTCCACGAGGCTCTCTCCAACATCCTGGGAGCATACCACCATTCCTATGAGACCATGGGACCATGAGACCATGGGCCAGAGACTGGCCAAGCTGCAGGAGACCATCCTGGTCACCATTGCAGGGGTGCTGGGTGACATGGCAAAGACCATGAAGGAGGCAGTGGCAATCAACAGGCCCCTGACACTAGCCACACAGAAGAACAGCCCTCCACCTCCACCTGCGCTAGTGGACAAGAGGCCCCGCCACAGGACCAACAGGCCACCAGCACCCCACCCCCTGCAGAAGGAGAACCACCCTGCAAACGGTCCCTGCGATCCAGGCAGAAGACAGAAAACATTGCCAAGACCCCCGCCAGGAAATAAGACTTTCCTGATTGTCACCCTTCTGTCCCACTATGTCACCCTGTCCATCTTGACCTGCCATTACTCCCCTTCCTATGTCCCCTTGGACAATGCATCGGTGATACCAAGAGACTGGACTCTAACTGAACCTTCCTCTACCATCACCCCTGCCCATTGAACATCCCCCTCTACTTATGAGCACTGAAATAAATGCCCTTGGATCAAATACAAGTACAGAGTCTGTCAATTGATTGCAAAATGTATTAGGTTAACAAGCTGTAAACATTACAATCCATATGTCCAGTTATATTCATTGGTATGACCTGTAGTGGGTAGCAGTACACATAGCAGGAACCAGAGTGGGGCACAGGGATCTGAAAATAGAGATGGCAAAGGGTAAAGTCAGTGGCCAGAGACATAGGGTAAGTATGTACAATGTCCAACAGTTCACTGAAATGTAATATGAACGTACAATGTCTTACCTGTGTGTCACTGGAAGTATTGCAGAATAATGTTGCACCTGTTGTCAACATCTTCTTCCTCTGCCTCCTCTTCCTCGCTGTCCACAAGCTCCACCACTGCCATGAGACCATCTCCAGGCTCATCCTCCTGCAGAAAAGGCACCTGGCATTTCAAGGCCAGGTTGTGCAACATGAAACAGGGAACAATGATCTGGCACACCTTCTTGGGTGAGTAGTACAGGGATCCACCAGTCAGATGGATGCACCGGAATCTGGCCTTCAGGAGGCCGAAGGTCCGTTCTATAATCCTCCTTGTACACCCATGTGCCTCATTGTAACATTCCTCTGCCCTTGTCCTGGCATTCCTCACTGGGGTCAGTAGCCATGAGAGGTTGGGGTAACCAGAGTCACCTGCAAATATCGAGGGATACCTGTTAGACACACACTTACCCTTAGGGACAACCCCCTTACCCAGACACCTACTCATACTGTGTGGGGACCTTAGGCTCAACTATTAGCCACACCCGGTGCCTCTGGAGTTGTCCCATCTCATATGGGATGCTGCTATTCCTCAAGATAAAGGCGTCATGCACAGAGCCAGGGTATTTGGCATTCACATGGGAGATGTACTGGTCCGCCAAATACACCATCTGCACATTCAGAGAGTGATAGCTTTTTCTATTCCTGTAAACTTGCTCATTTCTCCGGGGGTGGGGGGGGGCGACAAATGCCACATGTGTACTATCAATGGCATTTATTATGTTTGGGATATGTCCCAGGGCATAAAAGTCAGCTTTCACTGTGGCCAAATCCTCCACTCGGGGAAACACGATGTAGCTGCGCATGTCTTTCAGCAGGGCTGACAACACTCTGGTCAACACGTTAGAGAACATTTGCTCAGACATCCCTGATGCCATGGCCACTGTTGTTTGGAAGGAACCACTTGCCAAGAAATGGAGCACTGACAGGACTTGCGCTAGAGGGGGGAATACCAGTGGGCTGCCAGATAGCTGACATCAGATCTTGCTCCAATTGGGCATACAGTTCCTGGATTGTGGCAGGATCAAGTCTGTTGGTAATGATAATGTGTCTGTTCTCCATTGTTGCAAGGTCCACCAGGGGTCTGTACACCGGAGGATGCCGCCATCTCATATGCAGCCTCAGCGGTTGGAGCCTATGGAAGAGAACGGTGAGCAGAGGGTCACAGACCCACATCTATTGCACTAATGCTGTTTTTTTAACTTTACAGAAACAAAATGTGAATCATAAAATCAGTTGCCGTGTCTGCTGTGACACAGTTAGGTGCCATGCCCTGTGGCCCCCTGAAACGGCAGATGCCTGTGGAAATGAGGTAATTGCGCTGGCATTATGGGCCATCGCGGTAGGCGGTCGATGACCACTGCGCAACTTCGGATTGGTTATCATTGGGCACTATGGGTTCCAGGAGCCAATGGCGATGTACGCCAGCGGTGACGGTACGCACCGCCGTGGACGTCACCGCCATTTTCTATCTATACACTCACTTGCTACCTGGCCATCACCAGGAGAGGACCTACACTGAAAGTGCTGCTGTGACCTGTGACTGAAAGCAACAATGGCTCGAGTGTCTGGGGAAAGGGCCCCTGCTTTCACTGTGGAGGAGTTGGAGAAACTGGTGAATGGGGTCCTACCCTAGCAAAGTTACTCTACGGTCCTCCAGACAAACAGGTGAGTACACTGTGAGCATGATGTGTGGGCCATGAATGTCTGGAGTGCTGTGTGTGTAAGCCACATGTTGGGGGAGGCTGAGGGGTCCTGGCCAGAGTGTAGCATGTAAGGTGGTCAATGTATGTGCATCAGGGGATGGGTGGGCAATGAGTGTGATGGTCCGGACGGGTGACTAATTCCCTTTTCTGCTTTCTTTTCCCTGCAGGTCAGCACCCACCAGACAAAGGGTATTTGGCGTGCCATCACCAAGGAGGTGCGGACTCTGATGGTCTTTGACAGGCGGAGCACCCACTGCCGCAAGAGGCGGGAGGACCTGCACCACTGAGCAAAGAAGACGGCGGAGGCTCCCAACGAGGAAGGGATGCCCGTCACACCATGACCCCCCTGATGTTCGGCTTCCTGGCGGTGGCGTATCCGGAGTTAGATGGATGCTTGAAGGCATCACAGCAGCCACAAGGGGGTGAGTACTGAATCTGACTCCTACTGTGCATGCGTTAAGAGTTACCTGGGTGGGGGCTATGGGTGCCCGTAGGCCAGGGCAAAGATAGCAGGGTAGGTCCCCTGTTGGGCACGCTCTGAGGCACACCTACACCAATAATGTTAGAGGGCATCTACTACTGGGCAGGGTACTTTGGGTTTCTTGGGTGCAGCTGATGGTGTTAGGCATGGTACCCCATGGGCTGGTGACTATCTTAGGAACTGGTTGGGCATGGCCTAGTACATAGGGCTGCTCCCTGTGTGTTGTGTCCGCCAACGGTAGTGGTGTTGCTGGCATTGACTATGTGTATCCTCTGTCTCTTCCCCCCCTTTTTGCTTTGTCACCCTGTCCTTATGTGCATTAGCATCATCTGGCGGAGGAGCAGAGGCACCGGCGACGGAGGGAGCTGCATCCCACATGGGCCTGGAGGCCGAATCCACCGACGGTGAGGGCACCAGTGGGCCGGAGGGTGAGGGGAGCACCACGACAGGAGGGGAGACCACAGGTAGCGACTCCTCCTCCGATGGAAGCTCCCTAGTGGTGGCGGACACCCCTGTGCCCACCCCAACTACAGGTACAGCTGCCACCCCCTACCATTACCTCCCTCTCAGCAGCCCCTCAGCGTGTTTCCCGTGCCCGCTCACCCAGGAAGGTGGGCATCTCCTTCGCCCCAGACATCTCAGGCCCTGCCCCAGTCAGCCCTGCTGCCCTCAGTGACGAGGCTGATGACCTCCTGAGTTCCCTCACTGTTGGGCAGTCAACCATTCTGAATGCCATCCGGAGTGTCGAGAGGCATTTGCAAGAAACAAATGCATGCCTGGAGGGCATTCACTCTGGCATGGCAGCCCAAATGAGACCGTTTCAGGCTCTGGCCTCAAGACTGATGGTAGCCATTGTCCCTGTGTCTAGGCTCCCCCCTCCAAATTCCTCTACACAGTCACAATCCCCTCAACCCAAGCCTATCCCAAGCACATCTTCAGACCAGCGTGCACACAAGACAACACACAGGAGTGGTTCAGGCAAACACAAGCACCACACATAATCCCACAGGCAATCACACAAGCACCATCCCCATGCAGACACACCAACATCCACTGCCTCCACTGTGTCCCCCTCCTCCTCATCGTCCACCTCCCTCACAGTATCGTCTCCACTCACACCTGCATGCACTACATCCTCATTCACTACCGCCATCACCAGCACGCCCATCACAACACACCCCTCACGAGCAGTCACCAGCCCCATAACCATACAGACGTCCCCTGTGTCCTCTCCCACTGTGTCTGTAACCCCTCACAAACGCAAGCACACACCCACCTAACAGCCATCCACCTCACAACAGCATCCAGCACTTGCACCTTCACCCAAACTCAGCAGACAGACACCTCCTGCAACCACTTAATCTTCCTCCACTCCCAAACCCTCTCCCTCGTCCCGCCCCAGTGTGTCTAAAAACCTTTTCGCAGCTAACATTGACCTGTTCCCTGTCCCTCTCCCCCATCATTCCCCTCGGGCCAGGGCATCCAGAACCCAGGACAGCACATCAGCCACCATATCGCCATCCAATGTGGACCCTGCAGCTCCCAGAAGCTCAAAGGGGGCACCCTTCAGGAAAGCCAGTGTACCACCAACCGCTGAAAAGGAACAAACCATACCACCACCTGCCAAGGTGAAGAAGGGGCCAGCATGCAGCAGGGGCATGGATGACGACCCACCCAGCAAGGCCTCCTCCAAACCTCCAGCTGACAGAGCCAAGGGCAAAACATCATCATCCAAGGTGAGGAAGGGGAAGAAAACTGGAGGCAAGGCACTTCAGCCGACAGAGGATGCAGGTGAAGCCCTGGTGCCCACCAGCAGAACCGCCAGCCCCACCACCTACACAGTGTGCAGCACCGCCAGCAGCCCCACCGCAAGCACTGCCACCTGCACCGCCACCTGCACAGCCGCTGCCACCACTACTGTCAGCAGCAGCATCCCCAGTGGGCAGCTGTCCGAGGCTGAAGGAAAAGGGCTGGATCCTCCCTCCACCACTGGCAGCACCGGCACCTGCACCAAGGCCAGCACCACCAGCAGCCCCGCAGCAAGCACCGCCGCAAGCACCGCCGCAAGCACCGCCATCTGCACCGCTGACAGTAGCACCACTACCAGCAGCAGCAGCCCCAGTGGGCGGCAGTCCGAGGCTGCAGGGGATGGGCTAGAGCCTCCTCCCACCACTGCCAGCACCGACACCAGCCTAGCCACTGCCACCACTGAGCAGCCATCACCGCCAGCGGACAGTGTGTAGTCCTGCCTCCATGGACTGTTGTGCATCCGTGCCCCTACAAAGCATGTGGGTGTGACACCCAGGTGAGAGACTGTGACCTGGCACTCCCCAAGATTTGCATCATAGGGCACAATGCCCCCTGCAGGACCAGTGGAAGAAGCCATCCACTCACCCTATCCTTGGCAGGATGAAGCACACTGGGCACAAGGCCCCCTCCAGGACCAGTGGAGAAAGGCATTCACTCACCCAATCCTTGGCAGGATGAAGCACTCTGGGCACCAAGCCCCCTCCAGAACCAGTGGAAAAAGGCATCCACTCACCCAGTCCTTGGCAGGATGAAGCACACTGGGCACAAGGCCCCCTCCAGAACCAGTGGAGAAAGGCATCCACTCACCCTATCCTTGGCAGGATGAAGCACACTGAGCACAAGGCCCCCTCCAAAACCAGTGGAGAAAGGCATCCACTCACCCAATCCTTGGCAGGATGAAGCACACTGGGCACAAGGCCCCCTCCAGAACTAGTGGAAAAAGGCATCCACTCACCCAATCCTTGGCAGGATGAAGCACTCTGGGCACAAGGCCCCCTCCTAAGTCAGTGGAGAAAGGCATCCACTCATCCTATCCTTGGCAGTATGAAGCACACTGGGCACAAGGCCCCCTCCAGAACCAGCGGAGAAAGGCATCCACTCACCCAGTCCTTGGAAGGATGAAGCACTCTGGGCACCAAGCCCCCTCCAGAGCCAGTGGAGGAGCCACCCACTTGAGAGACTGTGGCTTTGCACTCCCCTGGTCCAAGCAGTGGACAAACAACCCACTTGAGAGACTGTGGCTTTGCACTCCCCAGGACCAAGCAGTGGGCAAACCTCCCACTTGAGAGACTGTGGCCTTGCACTCCCCACGACCAAGCAGTTGGCAACCACCCACCTGAGAGACTGTGGCTTTGCACTCCCCAGGACCGAGCAGTGGACAGACCACCCACTTGAGAGACTGTTGCCTTGCACTCCCCAGGACATCGCTGTGGACATGTAGCCCCCTTCGTTGTCCCATCTTCCGGATGAGGTGGCCCCCCTCCCCGTCCCCCTGAGGTGCCTCTGTGTTTATGACCTGATACCCCTGCAGTGTTCTCTCCGTATTGAGGCAGGAGTCAAGTGTTGGCTTGGCTCATGATTTTTGGCCCAGTGACTCACGGATATTTGTGAATGGACAATGTACGGCCTTCTGTACATATTGTATATTTGTGTTAATACTGTGTTCCATGCTCTATAGTTTAACTGCCTATTTCTAAAATATCACTAATTTGACTCAATTCCTTTTGTCCCTGCATTCTTCCAGGGGGTTACGGGGTGTATATGTAATGTTGCTGCAGGTGTTTGTGTATATGGTGTTGTGGGTGGGGATGTGGGTGTTGCGTGTGGCGTGTGTGGAGGAAGTAGAGCAGCATCGGCAGGACCTGTTACTCAGGCTCCATGGTGTCCTGGTTCTTCATTGAGTGTCGAGAGGTGAGTGGTTTCCCTTCCAATTCCTGTTTCTGCTGTGCCTTTGGTGGCGTTGGTACCCCCCGGGAAAGCTGGCGGATTGGCGGGTTGTGATGTGGTGGGCGGTACATTGTCTTCCACCTGTCTGTTGGCAGTGACCACCGCAGTGTTTGTTGCTACCGCCGTGGCTGTTGAAGTGTTAAAGTAGCTTTCTGTGTTGCCGGTTTCCGCCGTGGTCTTGATCCCATTTTTTTTACCACTGACCTGTTGGCGGTGTTACCGCCACTTTAACACCGACCGCCAGGGTTGTAATGAGGGCCAAAGTGTCATTGAGATTACTTTTGACCTGCTGAAGAGTCACTTCTGGTACCTGCACAAAAGTGGCAGGGCACTACAATACAGTCCTGAGACCTGATGCAAGATTGTGGCCACATGTGCTATGTTGAAGAGCATCACAACATCAAGAGGGATACCCGTGGAGTCCACAGATACAGAGTCAGATGAGGATGACAACCCATTACCACTTCCTCACCCAGCAGATGGATTCAGAGCAGCAGAAGGCAGACAAATATGTGCAGAGATTATGAACAATATTTTTTTATGTAAGTAATGAAGATACCTCGTACTGTTTTTTTTTTGCAACAAGTACCATATTTATTGCCCTAACTTCAGGTCAAATATGTGGGCATACAACATAGGTAGTCCAAAAGCACTATTGTACTTAAATCAAATGGTATACTATTCACATCATATAAGTAGTGCAATGTCACAAAACAACAAGCCCCAGAACATGTTTCTATTAGGTTTTACGTCCACTCACTCCATTAGGATGGTCAGTGGGATCAGCTGCATTTGTTGTTGAGGCTTCTGAGACAGTACTGTGTCTGGAACTGCAAAGCCTGTGCTCCATCACAGGGGCAGTAACACTACTGAAGCTAGAGAGCTCCTCACTATCTACACCACCCAGGTCGCTGTCCGCAGTGATCTGGGCTGTCTCATGTTCTCCACTGCATTGGTAACCTGCACCTATCCCCATGCAATGTCCCCACTGCAATGTGTCATTTCCACTTGCTTGCCCACAGCATGTTGTGACAGCAAAGCAGTTATATTAGTGAGGCGATTGACAGATCTGATGAACCCAACCAATCTACCCATCAGTTGGTGATGGTGCCTATGAAGAGTGACATGGTTCTGCTACATTACTGTACAGAGTTCCTTAATTTCATTTATCATCTCCCTTAGATTGTCTGCTGTTGCTTCCTGTCCTTCCTGCACTGTTGCATTCAGCTGGCACATGTTGTGATTGAGAGACATCAACTGCCTGTGAATTGAATTCATGTGCTTACATTGTAGGCACTGCACCTTTAACATTGATACCTCCAGACCATCAAACAGAGAAGGGCCCCCACCTTCCTATGAGCTATGTCTGACATCTGATCTACATCTCCGGAGGGGAGTGTTTTGGTGCTGGAAAAGGGACTAGCGTCTGTGGGTTCATCTATCATCAGAAGGTGGTGTATGCACATCTTCTGGCAAGTTCTCAGACTTCTGAGTAAACTCAGGGAGTGGTTCCACTTTTGCCCTGCATCTGGGTTGTTCTGGTGTAATTGACACAATGTTCTCTGTCTCAGATGATGGCTACCTTTCCTCATTCCACTCAGTTTCTGTTTCTGCTGCATGTGGTGCAGGAACCTCTGCAACATCAATGAGCAGCATTTGACTTACAAAGTACTTTTGTATGTCTCAGTTCACAGTTATATTTTGTAGTGAACAGTTTCCCTGACAAAGTGTTTCCAATTGTCATTTGTCTTGTCTATCTGTATGGTTATACACAACGCTGCAATCTTTGTTCTAGGTTAACAGTTGGAGTATGGACTACAACTCCCACAAGCCACTGTTGGGTTGAATGGAATGTGCAGCATGGGCTATTTTGTTATCAGTGAGTGATACCTTGGCTTTTCTCTAAGGGACAAGTTTTCATGCACATATGGTAATTCAATTAATTGTGGTTCTCACCTTTGCTGGTTTCTGGTGTGGCTGGTGTGGCTGAGGTGTCTATGTCAGTGACACCAGCCATAGCTTCAGGCTGTAGTGTTGCCTCCACCATGTCCTCCAAGGGGGTGGATAGTGTCTGGGTGGATGGTCCCCCGTCAGTGCTCCTTGCCTCCTTAAGCCTGGTTGCTACCCTCTCCTTAGCACATGTGTGTAAATCGTACCAGCGCTTGCAAACCTCTTCCGTTGTGCACTGTGCAACACCTACTGTGCTGATTTTTGCTTGGATATCACTCCACAATTTTCTCTTCTCATGCTCCGGGACATGGAGTGACTTTTTCACGAAGAGTTTGTCATGGCTTTTCACCACCTCTTCAGTGAGCACATTCCAATTCCTGCTCACTGAACCTGAGCTTCCTCTTTCTTCCTTTTGTCTCCTTGCCATTCCCCTCAGTGGCCATGGTGCCTTTGGGTCCTATATGACATTTCTGAATGGCTCCCTGCTGCTGTGCTCACTATGGGGGTCATTCCGACCCTGGCGGTCCAAGACCGCCAGGGCCGGGGACCACGGAAGCACCGCCAACAGGCTGGCGGTGCTTCCCAGCCCATTCTGACCGTGGCGGTAAAGCCGCGGTCAGAAAAGGGGATCCGGCGGTTTCCCGCCGGATTTCCCCTGCATGGGCTGAATCTCCATGGCGGCGCTGCAAGCAGCGCTGCCATGGAGATTCCGACCCCCTTCCCGCCATCCTGTTTCTGGCGGTTTTTACCGCCAGGAACATGATGGCGGGAACGGGTGTCGTGGTGCCCCTGGGGGCCCCTGCACTGCCCATGCCACTGGCATGGGCAGTGCAGGGGCCCCCTAACAGGGCCCCATAAAGATTTTCACTGTCTGCTTAGCAGACAGTGAAAATCGCGACGGGTGCAACTGCACCCGTCGCACCCCTGCAACTCCGCCGGCTCCATTCGGAGCCGGCTTCCTTGTTGCAGGGCCTTTCCCGCTGGGCCGGCGGGCGCTCTTTTGGCGGTCGCTCGCCGGCCCAGCGGAAAAGCCAGAATGGCATCCGCGGTCTTCTGACCGCAGAGCGGCCATTTGGCGGTTCCCGCCAGGCGGGCGGCTCCCGCCGCCCGCCAGGGTCAGAATGACCCTCTATGTTTGCTTCTTCCTGTGGCTCAGGCGTCTGGAAACATCCTGCACTGACTCACTTCCTGGTTGTGAAGTCATCAAGCTGCTCCAGAATGCAAATATCACAATTTGCGTCTACCGAATAGTGATTCGCTATTTTACTGAATGGTTATTTGGTAATCATTATTTGCAATTGTGGATTTTTGGTAATCACAAAATATTTTTGGCAAATTCCGAATAGTGATTCATTAAAAATCACTGTATGATAATTGCAAATGTAATGCTTTGTACATCTGGCCCTTAATTATTAAAACTGCAGTTGGTTGAGTTAATTTGAAAGAACCACAATACTTCTGAAGTTTAATAGTGCTTGTGATATGAGACTGTTTTGTGTTAGCTCTGTAATATGTCTCTATGCATGCGTAAAACATTTGCTACATAAAACATTGCTCTCACACACATACTCACACACACACTCACACACACACTAAAAAGAAGGCAGTCAAGTAACAAAACATTAATAAGTAAACATTTTTCTGGAAGATGGTGAACGTTATTATGCAGTCCTTCAGAGGTATCAGGAACAGGTTTACTATCTCTGATCAGAGCTGAACCCCTGCGTTTATGCATCTGTACTGCCTACTGTGTATACATATAATTTGGAATTTCTATGAATTAATGAATAAACTGCAAACAGCAGTCACAAACAGTGGCCTGGGCTTGCTGCACTCAGTTTATGACAGGGGCAGCTCCTCCATTAGGGCAGAGGAGCGTTGCCTCCAGCCAGCAGTGACAGCTGCAAATGTTTTACCAAAAAACAATAATAAACACAGTTTATTATCGTTTTTTGGTAAAAAGGGGTGGTCCACGGGGTGATGAGCAGTGAAGGGGAGTGCACAGCACTCCTCCTCAGAGGCCATGTGTGTTTGGTCGGCCAAACAGACATGTGCAGTAGGCTCTCTCCAGTACTGCAACACAGTTGCCGGGCTGGAGGCAGCCTGCACAGGCTCCCAATCTGCCTGGGAGCCCCCTGGCTGCGTGCTCCCAGCCAATCCTGACACTGCCTTGAGCAGCATCAGGAATGGCCACAGGACAGGCTGAGAACCTGTGCCTGTAGCCTGGAGCTATGAGGGACAGAGGAGCGGCATGGCGGTAACGAAGGAGGCAAGTGTTTTAAAAAAAAAAAAATTTTATTTAATTTGTATTCATCCCCCCACATGCTGCCCACCCCTTCTGCTTGCCGTGAGCCGCAACTGGTTTCTGAGCTGTACTGTCTGCAGTTGTTCTATTGACTTGTGAGATTCTGAGATATGTACTTATGAACAGCTCTGATCTGAGCTAGTGCCAATGTTTATGGTATGGCCAAGGTGGAATAACTCTTGATGCAGGCATGTGTTTTTTTGTGGGAATGTTGTGAATTTTTAGTCACTATAGTGGTAACCACATTATTACCCAATGACACTGAAAGAGTAAAAGGGACATCTCTGTGCAATAGCCATTGTTTAGTGTCCTCACATTGAAATAATATGTAATCTGTTCAATATCATCACCATCTTTGTTGCCCATTCAAACTGGAGGATCAGAATTTTAGCACAAGTCTCACAATGTGCATACCACTCTGCAATATAGTTTCTGTATAAATGCCACTTATGACCTCTGGTGTCATTACCTGAATCCAGCTTCCCACATGCATATATTTGTGGAGGAGTGTGCAACTGAAATGTGTTCATTCTTATTTTCAATGAGGAAAAAATCCCCAATCAAGCATGTGATCTTTTTGATGCTTGGAAAGTTAAGATTTGTAGTCGTTTTTTCTAGTGCTCCTACCAGGTTTTTAGGTATGGGGCACCAGTGCTAAAAGACTGTTTTACTGCTTTTTGGTGGTCAGCATTTTGGTGCAAAAGCTCATTTTCTGTTGATTCACTTTGAAGCACTTTTCACTTTGAAGCACTATGGATGTTTGGCAGCTGTCTATTAGTGGGTCTGCATTTGGGTGGAATTTTGATGTATTTATTTTCCTTTGGTAAAGTATTGAAACTTGCTTATACTGCTACCAACTTTATGTGGTTTGAAGTGGCGCCATCTTGATGTGTCACAAATCAAGTCATATGTGCCAAACCAAGACGACTGTGTTTATCACCACAAAAAGAAGACACAATTATTCTTAGAATTAATCAGTGCCTTGGATCCAAAAAAATGAACAACTTTGTTACTAAAGTTGAATGCACCACAGTTGCCATGTGAGGTTTTGTTTTTTAGGGGATTCACAGATTGTGATCACAGTAGGCTACACGTGTGATTCCCATTGACATGCTTTCATGATGACACCCAGAGCTTCCAGTAAATTGTAAATAGGATAGGACAAGGAAACTATTATTATGTTTGTTTTAGACAGATTCATTTTAGTTGTCTATTGCACAGTCCTCTAGTGTCAGAAGGCACAGGGACCATTTTCCATTCTCCTTCCATCTCTCTTCTGTATTCATCAGGAAGGTGATCAAAACGTTGATGTTATCGACATATTCACCCAGAATTAGTATATCCCTTTTAACAGTGAATTTAAAAGCAATTGACCACTTTGCAAAAAGAGGTGAGAC
Organism: Pleurodeles waltl; assembly: GCF_031143425.1. Classification (NCBI taxonomy): domain Eukaryota; kingdom Metazoa; phylum Chordata; class Amphibia; order Caudata; family Salamandridae; genus Pleurodeles; species Pleurodeles waltl. The sequence goes on along the minus strand of NC_090447.1, from coordinate 263,330,455 downwards.
TTTAAAGGCCTGCAACACTTTATTAGAAAGCACATGCATGGATGGATATGATCTAACATCTTTCTCACAAGAAGTAAATAATGCAGTCTAATAATTTCTCTGATTTGCTTGCACTTACCTCATCAGGGTGACGTTGAATTCTGCTAAAATAGCCTTTAATATCAGTACCAGACACCATTAACTTCTTGGAACTAGTGCAAGTATGAAAGAGCTAATATCAGCTTCTACTAGGGTCCTATTTTCCTAGTGTAAAAACAGCATTCTTTCTACAAGAAATCCTTCCAACATCTTGATCGGTAAGGAATGCTGGAGACTCACCTGGTTAGCAGGTCATCATTTAAGAAAGACACTTTCATCCCTACTAATTCTTTCAGCTGCTATGTACTTCACTAGCTGACACAGCTCCATGCTTCCTTCGTGTCTTTTTCTCGAATTTTCAACATTTTAGGGCAAGAATTATCAAGTTGTTGAAGTGGAACAGCACTACAAGTCCCAGCAAACATATGCATTAAGCATAACATGTAACGGCTTAAAGTGCAGTACAGCAACCAATCTCCTCTGCAACAGCCGCGTACCCTCCAAACGTTAGAACATGATCAAAGAAATAGAAAAGTAATACATTCCGTCAGACATGCCTCTGTATTATGTCTTCGTCTTATCATACGTTTCACCATCCTCACCAAAGAGGAAAAAACATTTTTGTGAAAACAGTAACAACTATTATCAATCAAAGAATAATGGCGTCCACAAATTTGAGACATTAGTAATTTGTGTGCTTGCCTGCACTGGCCTTTGCATCCTTTACCCTTCCTGAAGTATATTGAAGTATAGAACCTTACATGCTCATCTCTATCCTACTTTTGAACTTTAAGCAAAACTATAAATGATTGAAGAAATTCATTTATCAATTTCAAACCAGTTTTTTGTGAAAATAATACTTCGTAAAAAAACAGAAAATGAAAATTTACTCATGGCCGACATTTTTGCAGAGTTAAATAGATTTCAATCGTTTACGGTTTGCTATGAACCATGGACGTCTGAGCAACACAACAAATATTAATACGTAGTTTGAAGTAAACCCCTTTAAAGCACAGAGATTGTAATGCTCATGTCGTCCAAGCACTGCAAATTATTGAAATGTGCGAATCGTTGTATAGCATTATTGATTCAAAGTCTACGGAAGCAAAGTGAGTATACCCCCACATGGTGTGTAAATCTACAAAATGGACATATGCTGCTTTACATCTAATAAAAACTGTTGTAACAAATTAAGTTTTCTTAAATAAACGCTACTTAAGCTGCTATTTTTATTCCCCCCTATAAAGAGAAATATGAAAACCCCACTAATAAAATGAAGGGAAAAAAGACTGATGTGGTGCACGCATTTAAGTGAAATTAAAGGCAATTTATAAAAGGCATGCGGCACATTGTAATTTTTAGAATTCAGGTGTAGATTGATTAACATTGAGTCTGACAGATGTTTACAGTTAATTAGAACAGTGACATGAGTAATAGAAGATGTGATTCGATATTTCCCAGCAGCATTATTAATATATGACATGTTTAAATAGGTGCTGGCAATCATTCAACATCTTTACCCTTGTAAGAGGAAGAACATCAGCACCAGAATAACAGTTTAGGAAAAGGAAAAAGGTGTGTGAAGAGTAATGAAATCATCTGAAAAACAAATGTCAACTCTCCCATGTAGAAAACGTTCGAGAACCTGTCATAGTATGTGAAGTTTGTTGAATTAATCCACCAGAGTATGCAAGTATTGTGAAATGAAAAACAGTCAAAGCCTGCCAAATAGTTAATAAACTAGGATCTAGAAATGCAGAAATTAGGTTGTAGAATTTAAACCAAACCGCACACTACCAAGTTGGCACAGATGAAATATAAGCTGCATTTTATTGTAGGAATAAAGTGTGGGGGTTTACATGCCAGCTGACCTGATGGACAGGTTTCTTGAAAGACCTCAGCGAGAACCACTGGAGAAATAATTGAAGAATATTTTAAAGTGGAAAGTGGATTATTGGTAAGGGCTGGTAGGTACCTACTCTTAGCAATAGGCCACAAACCCCCACTAGGTCCAGTCAAGGTCTCAATAAATTACTCCTGGCTCAACCCTTGGTGGCTTGGCCATGAGCAGTTAGACTTATCTTAGGAGAGAGGTAGAAAAAGCATTTAATATCAGCAAAACAGTAAATATGTAAAACACACAACACAATACAAATCTAACATCAATTTATTAAAATAGATCATATCTTTCTCTTTAAAATAACACCTAAACGACAAAAATCCAATAAAGGGAACCAGTGTGGCTGCCTTCCCATGGGCCGAATTACAAGTTCCCCACTGGGTCAGCGCCGGGTCATAATTGACGCCGGCTCATAATTGACGCTGGCGGCAATGTTGCAGTGCGTAGGGTGCAACAGCACCCTTTGCACCAGCGAAAAGCACTACAAGGCTGTTCATGGGGGCCCCTGCACTCTGTCTCTGCCAACCGCCATGTAGAAGTTGGCGGAGTGGGGGAGGTCGTAGTCCCCAGGGCGGCGCTGCATGCAGCACTGCGCTAGTGGATTAGGACCGTCAGCACCGCTAGTTCCTCCAGTGGAAGTAAACTGGTAGTGCTGGCAGTCAGACTGTGGCCCAATCGTCATAATGTGGCAGTCGGACCACTGCTTTGGCGATGGTCGGACCACCATTATGGCCCTGGCAATCTGAAGACCGTGAGGGTCGTAATTAGGACCTAAATGTTTTCTAGTGCCTAGAAATCAAAAGCGCCACTCCGGACATCGCACTCAACCAGAGCAAAGTAAAAGTTGAGGGCATAGTGATGGAGCCCTGCTTGGCCACACTGAGCAGGAGGCCTCGGTCAAAGTTTTACCTTCACACTTAGAAAAATTCTTGAAGATTTCTTATGGACTGGGACAAAGTCACTGGTTGAGGTCGACCTCACTGGAGCCCTCTTCGGATTCGCATAGCGGGAGTCCTCGGTCAAGTGTTCTAAGTTTCGACTTGGAAACGTTTTCAGGACAAACCCCTTCGTCTGAGACCAAGTTAAAAATTGAGGCCGACCACAAAGGAGCCCTTCTCGGAAACACTGTGCAGGAAGCCTCGGTCAAACTTTTACCTTCGGACTTAAAAACCTTTTTGGAGCTTTTCTTCCCTCCTGTTGAATGACCCTCCTCAGCAAGTCAAATCCTGGAAGTCCAGGGCTCTGCAGCTTTTTAACAGGACAAACCTGCAAGTCAGGTCAGGTCGTGGTCGACGTTAGCCGGTTTGACTCACGACGTTAGTTGATTCAATTATGGAGCTCTTTTTCCATAGTTGCTGCAAACTTCTCCAAACTTCTGGATCTTCTTCCAGAAGTACCTTTAAGGTCCTTCAAGAGTACACAATGCACCCCAAGGTTCCTGAAGCTCTGAGTTGCTCCTTGTGGGTTAGGAGTTCAACTCCCAGAATGCACCTGTTTCAAATCTTTAAATGACCAGTGGCCACTGGTCAGCTGAGCTGATTTAGCAGGACTTGATGTAGGAGACTCTGGTCAGTTTCTTTCTACCTGAAGCTTTCAGGGAGTCCCTTCTTGAACCTGTAGCTGTAAGGCACAATCCTTTCCTTGATGAAGCCCAAAGTGTGCAGCTGGTGCAGTCCTTCTGAGTGCAGTGTCCAGGTGCAGGCCAGGGTTCCAGCAGGGCTGTCCTTCTTCTTCTCGTCTTTTTCCAATAGGGACCTAAAGTGTGGGGCAGCTCTGCCAAATGCATCCTTGTTCTTGGGAGGAGAAGCAGGGGGGTGCTCCTGTTCAATCATGTGCAGGCCGCTACCCTCTTGAGTGACCACTTTGTGTAAATAAGTGGCATAAATCAATCTCAGGGAGCAACATTCCTCCAAAGTCCAATTAGGCACAAAATACATCTTAGAGTCTATACATGGCTGAGCAGACCCACTGGTGTAGATACGTTTCCCTTGGCACACCCCTTTCCTGACCTCTCCTAATCTAATCAGGGGACATCTGGGTGTCTAGATTTACAGGAAAGGGGGAGGCACAGTGGCTGTACCAAATGTCCTTCCCACCTTTGAAGTCCAGTTTGGCTGCTCTCACCTTGTCCAGTTTCACCATCTGCTGAGGCACATCTCCTCCCACCAGATGCTTCCTTTGTGTCAGCCCAGGCCACTTCACACCTCATCAAGACAGCCTGGCTCAGGCTGACAGAAGCTGACCAATCAGAGAAGGGCATTAGAGAGCTGAAACTGGGAATGTTTAGGAAGAGTTCTAAAACTCTTTCTAGGTGTAAATTATATCAAATTCAGCAGTGGCAAGTTGTAGTAGGGTTTATTTTAACTTTACCTTTGACACTAAACATATTGTGTTCCTTCCTATCAAAAATAAGCCTTTAATATTTTAAAATAAAGTATCTCCATGTCAGCCTGTGGAGCCTATTCACGTGTGCGGCAGTGGTTGGATTGATGTATAATAATGAAAATTACTATATGTAAAAAAAACATAGAAATTCACTGAAAAAAACAACAATTACAGGAATATTATAGTTAGGCTCCCATTTTAAACATACAAGAGTTATCTTAAGTAAAAATAACTTGTGCCCTACGTTAACTATAACTCACGCCGCCACAATGCACAGTATTTTTTGTCAAAAAATGTACTGCAAGTATTACATTGATATTATCAATGATGCTATCAAAGATGTCATGAGTGCTGTAAATTGTGGGGTATTTAGCAGTGCATGGCGAGGGCGCGAGTTATAGTTACCTTAAAACACACATTATAGCTACTTGAGGTACCTCTATAACTGGTGACTTTCTATTGTTTTGTATGTTTAAAATGTGAGCCTAACCATAATGTCCCTGTAACCTTTGTTTTTTTAACTGAGTTTCTGTGTTTTTTTAACTTATAATAATTTACATTGGTAAACATTAATCCAACCACTGCTGCGCTTGGCCTTCAGCCATGCACGGCGATGTTTGGCCACAGGGCCTGGTGTGGGGCTAGGCCAGGAGGCCAACCCCCTATAAGCACCCGTCCTTGCACGATCTTCTCCCTTGTGTAGCAGAGGTTGCCTGGAAAACCTAGCCGGCAGTCAGACTCTGTGGCCAGCCCCCCTAACTACCCAAACCCATGCTATGCATGGCCCTTTGGCAGTGCACAGCTGGAGTTGGCCATAGCATCTCTAGGTCTGAGAATAGGTGTGAGAGGGTGTATCTGGAGGTGAAAGTGGCTGTGAGAGTGTCTGTTTGGGTGTGAGAGTGCAAAGGTCAGTGTTTAGTGGGTGCGTCAATGTGTGCAAAGGTCTGTGAGTGGGTGCATGAGGGTGTCAGTGGGTTTGTGAGTGGGTGTGAGTGGGTGTGTGAGTGTCTGAGAGGGGCTGTGGGTGGGTTTGCCAGGGTCTGCCCGGAGCTGTGTGTGGTTGCACAAGGGATTGAGTGGGTCTGTGAGTGGGTATGAGAGTGTCTGAGTGGGTCTGAGTGGGTCTGTGAGAGGGTGTGCAAGTGTCTGAGTGGGTGTGTGAGTGGGAGAAAGAAATTGAAAAAGAGAGAGAAAGAAAGTGAGAAGAAGAGAGAGAGATTTTTAGATTTCGATGTATGAAATTCTTAGAATTATATATTTCTGTACAATTTGAAAAGAAATATGTATTTGTCATTTAAAAAGAGTAAGATCACCTTTCAGTATGGGCCTTAAACGTTTGCACTAAAAAAGATAAATAAATAAAGGAGAGAAATGACCATGGATACACCTCGACTTTAACCTTCAATGCTCTGTGTGAAGGTCTGTGACATTTAAAAAACATTTTTTTCACACTTTATGGGCTATCTGGGATCGTGGGGGCCTTGAGGCCTCACCCCGTGTCCCTGATGATTTTTTACATTTATTTTATTATGGCCCTCATTATGACTTTGGCAGTAAATACCGAATACCGCCGTGCTGCCAGCATACCACTGCGGAGGCTGACATCCGTCCCCCACATTATGACACATACATACAATACCAACAGAAAAGAGCCACAATCACAAATCCACCAGACCCACTGAACTGTCGGTACTACCACCCATACCGTTATGCCACCAACACTACTCCCTTTAAATAATGACCCACCAATCACCATAGTGGACATTCAACGATAGTAAACCATTGGCAGTGAACACCACCATGGCAGATACGGCCACCCAAAGACAAAACAAGACAACATTAGCCAGAACAAAAAAAACACACCTGACACAATTACACACACCCCACACACCCACCAACAGCACTATAAAACACACACCTAAGTCACCCACAATCCTTTACGAACATGGAAGAACCCCGATAGCTAGCCACGCAAATCACAGAGACAACTACACACACATACAACAACCACTCATTCATCCGTCACGCACCACACACCCTACACCCCACCGCATTACTCAACACCCTCTGCACAACACACACACCTCACAATACCCATGTCCCCACAAAGGCACCCCCATTTCACTGATGAGGAGTTGCAGGTCATGGTTGAGGAAATAGTCAGGGTAGAGCCACAGCTGTTTGGAGCACAGATCCAGCAGATATCGATTGCCTGGAAAATGGAGCTATGGTGGAGGATTGTGGAGTAGGTGAACGCCGTGGGACAGCATCCAGAAACAAGGGACGACATCAGGAAGAGGCAGAATGACCTACGGGGGAAGGGAAGGTACGTTCCATAGCAGAAGGGCACTAGCTCGCTATTCAGAGGACTGGCAGTGGACCCCTACCTCCTCCCCACTGGCTGACAGCATGGAAGGAGCAAGACTTGGCAATCCTGCATCCTGACGGCCTCACTGGAGTTGCCAGAGGATTGGACACTGGTGAGTACACATTTGCTACCTATCATCCCCATACCTGCATTCCACCACCACCCCTCATGCTGACACCAATCACTCCACTCCGTCCCACACAGTGCACCAACACAATTAACAAACCTAAGTGCCAAGCCCTGCATGCAATACCCACTGCATGCACATCCCTTCCAGCCTTGCAATCCCACAATACATCACCATACACAAACAAAAGTGGCAGGGCAACAGCAACAATACAGGGGAAGCTAGGGATGCAGATTATGTCACAGACATGTGGCATAACACACCACTTACATCCCCACAAGTGCTCCAGCCAATCTCAGTGGTGGGGAGGTGCCACAGCTACCCTGTTCCTCACCAGAAGATGCCCCCAGTTAGGACAGCAACTCTGGAGTTCTGGATCTGGATGAACTCCCTATCTCATCCGGGAAGACTGGTCAGTCAGCTATCCCAGCCCTCACTCAGTCCATCACAGAGCCTCCTCCCTCAGTAGCCAAAACCACAGCAGCCACCCAACATCCCCAGACCTCTGTCCCCAGGACACGTCAATCACCAGTATGCCCACCTGTACAGGGACCCCAGGCCACACCTCACAGGCAAAACAATGAGGGTCCTGGAATCAGTGGCAGTGGGCACACCATTCAGTAGACACAGGCACAGGGGGCTAAGGATGGCCGGAGGACAGCTATGCGCCAGGGGGAGGACATGCCCAGGTAACCGACTGTCCAGGAGACACTCACTAATGTCCTGGGGGCTTACCAACAATCTAAAGACAAGATGGGTCAGGTGATGGACATCATGCAGGAGAACCAGGGGCTGCAGGAGGAACTCCACCAGGAGACCAAAAAAGAATTGCAGGCCCTGAACACCACCATGGTCTCCATTGCAGGGGTGATGGGTGATATGGCCAACATCATGAGGGAGTACACATCATACCAGCGGTCCCCTTCCACTTGCCAGTCAACTGACCAGCATTCCACATCTGCTGCAGCTAGTGGACAGGAGGCCCTGCCACAGAACCCACAGGCCACCAGCACCCCTCCTCCTGCAGAAGGTGAGCCACCCCGCAAACGTTCCCTGTGACCCAGACGGACACCAGAGACACTTGCCAAGACCAAGACCACCACCAGGAAATGAGCCCCTCCTGAATCTCCCCCTTGTGATCCATTGTGTCACCTTGTCCAATTTGAACTGCCATTTCTCTCCTTCCTATGGCCCCTTTGACATTGACCTGTGCTAAAAACGGACTGGACCACTACTCTGGACTATTCCCAACGATCACCCCACCCTATTGCACTTCCCATTGTAGAACAATTTTCAATAAACACCCTAGGACAAAACTTGAGTAATAGTGCTTTATCTACAGGTAATGTACAATGTAATGAACTGTAATGAACTGCATGATCCTGTATAAATGACCAGTAACATGTTGATCCATCCAACAAATGTGTCTCAGCAGTCTGTATACATCGCAGCAGTACACTGTTGTAACAACACCAACATCTGAAATACGGGAAGGCATAGCTGACAGTCAGGTGGGATGCAAAGGGAATAACTGGCATTATGCTGCAGTCACACAGTACAATACTAAAATATAGAAATGTTTAGTTTAACAGTCTTACCTGAGTGTCATTGAAAGTACTGCTAGATAAAATGTGACCTGTTGTCCACATCCCCCTCCTCTTCCTCCTTCTCACTGTCCTCAGTGTCCACTGCTGCCACAGCTGCATTGTCACCCCCTCTTCCTGCAGATAGGGTACATGCCATCTGAGGGCCCAATTGTGCAACATGCAGCACACAACAAAGATTCTGCAGACCTTCTCAGGGGAGTAGCATAGGGATCCACCTGTCAGATGGAAGCACCTGAACCTAGCCTTCAGGAGACCAAAGGTGCTTTCTACAACCATCCTGGTACGAGCATGAGCATCATCGTACCTAATTTCAGCCTCGGTTCTTGGATTCCTAACAGGGGTCATGAGCCATGACAGGTTTGGGTAGCAGGAATTACCTGCAAGAAGTAAGGGACACACATTAGCCCTGCACAATGGCATGGGACATGACTCATGAAGGCATACACTCACAAACAATGGTTGGAACACAGGCTCACCTATTAGCCACACTCTGTGCCTCTGTAGTTGTGCCATCAGCTGTGGCACACTGCTATTCCTCAGGACAAAGGCATCATGCACCGACCCCGGATACTTAGCAGTGAATGAGGAGATGTACTGGTCAGCCAGGCACACCATCTGTATAACGAGTGAGTGGAAACTCTTCTGATTCCTGTACCCTTGTTCACTGGTCCTGGGGGGACTAAGGCAATATGGGTCCCATCGATGGCCCCAATAACATGAGGTATATGTCCCATTGCAGAGAATCCAGCCTTCACAGTGGGTAAATCATCTACCTGGGGGAATGCGATGTAGCTGCACATGTGTTTGAGCAAGGCCGACAAAACCCTTGCAAGCACAATAGAGAACATTGGTTGTGACATCCCTGCAGTCACCTGGAAAAAGCCTGTTGCCTGGAAAGGGAGCACTGAGAGTACCTGCACAAGAGGGGGGATTGCTGTGGTGCTACGGATAGAAGGTAGCAGATCAGGCTCCAATTGTTCACACAGCTCTGTCATTGTGGCCCTGTCCAAACAATAGGTGAGTGTGATGTGCTGGTCCTCCAGTGTAGCCAAGTCCACAAGGGGTCTGTACACGGGTGCTTGCCTCCTCCTACTCCTCCGCGGTGGTTGGTACCTAAGGGACCCAAATGTAAGAAAGGAGTGACAACAGGAACCATGAACTACAGCAGTGTACATGTGTACAGATGTATATGTTGGACACTGGAACTGTGTAGGTGAGTACATTCAACTACAATGACACATTAATTAATATGTACATATGGACCAGCATTGGAAAATGGCCCCAGTCTGTCCTGTATTCAGGGACAGGTGGAAGTGACCTCACACCGTTGGCGTCATGGCGGTAGGCGGTCTGCACTGCAATGCAATCCCTAATTGGCTAACATGGCCCTCTACGAAGAATGGGAACCAATGATGGTCAATGCCGGTGGTGAGGGTGTTCACTGCCGTGGAGGTGACCGCCATTTCCTTTCTACCCCTTCACTCCTGACTTTTCACAGAGCGACATCTCCACTACGTGTGCTTCTGTGATCTGTGTCTGGAACCTGCCATGGCTCATGCTACAGGGGAAAGGGCCCCAGCCTTCACGTCGGAGGAGTTGCAGTGCCCCATGGAGGGGATCCTACCCCAGTATGGCCAGTTGTTTGGGCCTCCAGACCAACATTTGAATACACCATGGGAACGTTGCATCCAACATGACTGAATGGAGATGTGTGTGTGTGCTGGCAGTGTGTCAGGTGGGAGGGTATGGCTGGTAGTAGCGTCAATGCAGGGGTACGGGTCATGTGGGTCCTGATGAGGGGAAATACTTTTGTGAGCCATATGTGTGACAGGCTGGATTGTCAGGTTCATGGTATACCGCCTTCTGTGTTTCCTCTGCAGGTCAGCGTCCACCAGAAGAAGGGATTGTGGCATGCCATCGCCAAGGATGTGCGGACCCTGGAGGTCTATGGCAGGTGAAGCACCCACTGCAGGAAACAGTGGGAGGACCTGAGACGCTGGGCCGGGAAGTCCACGGAGGCCCAGCTGGCGATGGCCTTCCAACGAGGGATGGGTGCCTGTCAGAACCTGACCCCCTGATGGCCTGCATACTGGCAGTGGCCAACCCAGAGGTGGATGGGCACTTGAGGTCATCACAGCAGCTACAAGAGGGTGAGTACAGTGTGATTGAAAACCATCTCTGTTGCCTGGCATGGAATTTGGATGCAGGATACTAGTCAGGGGATGTCCCAGTATCCCAGTTCAGATATTGCTTCCTGGTCCAGCTCAGGTTAATAGGGTTTAAAGCATGTATTAGATAGCTAGGTAAGTGGCTCCCCATGTCAGACAGAGCTTAGGTGGTCCCAGTTGGAGTGTAGCTGGCAGTGTTTGGCTCCAACCTGCTTTGGTACTTAGTCAATGGTATGCGAGTGTTGTCCATACTGCCCATTCTCAGCCTCAGTGTGTGACAGTGATGTGTCTGCCATCTGTTCTGTTGGTGCTGATATTGACCCTGTACTCCCTTTCTCTCTCTCCCCTCTCATCATCCTGTCCATGTGTGCTTTAGGATCATCTGGCGAAGGAGCAGGGGCACCGGCAAGTGAAGGAGCTGCAGCCCACAGGACCCAGGAGGCACAATCCACAGATGCCGAGGGGACCAGTGGGATGGAGGGCGAGGGGAGCACCATGGCAGGGACAACCCTTACTCTGATTTGTCCTCCAAGAGCTCCCTGGTGGTGGCGGACCTCTCTGGGACCACCCCAGCTACAGGTTCTACCGACACCACTGTGCCAGCACTGCCCTCCATGTAGTCCCCCACCAAGTTGCCCGTGCCAGCTCACCCAGGAGGGTGGGCATCTCCTTCATCCCAGGCACCTCAGGCCCTGCCCTAGTCAGCCCTGCTGCCCTCAGTGAGGAGGCTATTGACCTCCTGAGATCCATATCTGTAGGGCAGTCAACCATTGTGAATGCCATCCAGGGGCTGGCATTCCAGATGCAGCAATTCAATGCCTTCCTGGAGGGCATCCACGGTTGGCGGTCCTACAGAGATCGTTTCAGGCTCTGGCCTCTTCACTCACAGCAGCCAGTGTCCCTGTTTCATCTGTCCCCCTCCAAGTACCACTACCCAGTCCCAGTCTCCTCACCCCCAACCAATCCCACACACACATTCTGACAAGCATGCACCCAAAACAATATACAACACTCGCACAGACAAAGACAAGAAGCACATTTCAGTCTACAAGCACTCACACAGACAGCCAAGAGACAGATGCACACACAACATCATCCACTGCCTCCAATGTCTCCCCCTCCTCCTCCACCCTCACAGTCACATTGGCACTCAGACGTGCATGCACTGCATCATCTGTCCCAGGTCCTGCCACCTGCACAGCCTTGCTCGCAGTTACCACAACAACAGACCCACAGATATGCACCCCACACACCACATGCCTAGCCACCACCACCACCACCTCTTGCAGAGTTGCAACCCTCACCCACCCCTAAAACCACCTGAAGTGCCTGCCCATTTCCATCATGATGCATCCGAAACAGTGGAGTCCCGATGTTGTCAGGAGTCAAGTTAGGGCTTGGACTTTGCCCTGTGGGCATTAGTGACTTTGGATTGGCCTTTGGTCCTGCATATATTTATTTATTTATGCAGTTGTGCATGTTTTTGCATTTTACATATTCATACAAAAGGAATACAGTGGTTGGAACTGTGTATGTGTCCTTTACTCCGGGGTTCTGTTACTGTTATATTTATGTGCATGTGTTTCTGGGTGTGTGGTGTGTGTATGGTGTGTGTTGTGCGTGTGTGTGTCACTCTACTCCCCTTTTTTCCCCATCCTTGTGTTCCCATTGCTCCAGCAAGCAGGCAGCTGCTTCTAACAGCAGCTCCCTGCTTGCTGAGCAATGTTTTCATCTGCATATCTGCATGCAGGGAAGCCTGTTTGACAGGTCCTGCTGTTAGAAAGTGGACTTTATTTGCTGGGACTTGGCTGTAGCTGTCAAAGCTGCAGCCAAGCCCCAACAAAACAGCTATGTCTTGGGGGTGGGCACACCAGGACATAGCAGGAGCCGGCCCTGGGGGGTGGGGGTCCCAAGAGTCATCAGTGGTTCCTCCAGGGGAGCCGCGCGGCCACCCTAAAATGTAGAAGAAGGTCTGGAGAGGTAGTGGTTCCAGAGGTTACATATAAATAATGCCCCCAGGACTTAGACCAGCTGGGGGCTTAAAAGAAATGAAGCACAGCAGCCTGTGCTTTGTTATTCTTTGAAAAATGTTGTCACAGATTCATGACCCTGTTGCGATTCTGTGCAAATAAATTTGCTTTTTAGCCACAGGGGATCACTTTTGGGATTCCAGCAGTAGAGCTGGCACATTTAGTTTTTTTGTGTTCTTTTTTTGCGTGACATGGCTGACAACACTTCCTTGTTGAAGTGTTGTCAGCCAATCAGATCTTAGATCTGGAGGGGTTGCGAATCCATTTTGTACCTATATATACAGATTTGAATTTCCTTTAATTTTTCAAAAACTGCTTAACTAATTTACACCAAATAACAAAAAGGGCTCTTTCTTGATCAAGAGCTACCTTTCTCCAAATTTGGTGTAATTCCATCCAATGGTTTTGGCACTATCGCTCTTTAAATTTTCCTATGGGAATTAACATTGGAAATGCTCTTAATTTCACCCCTCCTTTATCTCTTCTTGGATCACCTCAAAACTTTCCAGACAGCAGGTCACATGGCTGTCGAAATTTTCATGAAGATTCTTCAAGCAGTGCCAAAGATATACGCAAGCACAAAACAGCTTTTTCCATAGAAACTAGATCCTTACTATAACTATCTTGTGGCTACCTTCACAAAGTGCAAAGTGATGTATTTGCCATAGGACTAGTGGGCCTCCCAGAATGTTTGGACTCATGTATTCCACACAGTGTATATTCATCTAACTTATTCATGCCACTGTGAAGATAATAAACTCAAGAAATAAACTGCAAGAAAATTGTCATCTCACATGGTAAACTGAAAATGTGTCAAACTGTAAGAAATTGAGTTGTGGGTTCACTTGTGTGTGATCCCTGGTCAAGCAGCAACTACAATCCTTGTCAGAGTAAGGCAGAGTAAGGCACAAACAAACCCTATCCTCATCCAAAGCTTTGCTCATCCTCTTGGTTGCTTGGCACAGAGCCATCAACTTAACTTAGAGGCAACGTATAAAGTATTTGTACAACACTTCTAACAGTAACAAAGTGGAAACACACCACAAAAGGATCCCGCACTAGGTTAGAAAAATAGAGTAGTTTTTAATAAAAACAACAAAAATCACAAAGTACCAACTGTGGACATCTGGTCGCACCAGACCAGGACACAATCACACGATCAGGCCAACCGAGATGGAGCACAGGCAGGCCCACTGAACAAGTACCTTAATTCCTAATATGCGGAGCACTGCAATAATCTGCTTCAAATATGTGTCGAGCAGCCAATGCAATGCATCAGTTCCAAGGTACAACAATGCTGGGATGCGAGGTCCTGCGTCATCGCTCAGAATCCCATCAATGGAGGTTTGTGGTGCAAAGTCCAGCATTGAAGATGCATGATGAAGTTGAGACAATGTATCAGTTCAGAGGAGCTGTGAGGCTGTGATGCAGAGTCCTGCATCACCATTAAGGCTGCAGTTGATGAGAGATGCGAGAGCCTGTGCTGAGGATGTGTCACACAGTGGCAGTTCTGAGGAAGCGACGGGCTGTGAGGTGATGCAGGCCTATGCAACCGTTTCAATCCATGCAGCAGTGGTGATACATGCATTCTGCTTTGGGTTACATTATGCAGCAGAGGAGATATTTTGGTTCTGCTAGATCCACAGAGGCTGGCGAAGCACTTTAACTATACTACCAAGAGTTCAGGACTGGACTGGCACCACATTGCAGGGGTGCCTCACAGATGACAGAGTCTAGATGCAGGTGCAAGGTTGTTGAAAGTCTGTTGGTCCCAGAGTCTTCAGATCAGGAAGATAGCCAACTAGCCTTTGGAGTTACTTTGGGAGTTTGGGCTCAAGAGATGCAGGTCCAGTCCTTCCCACCCAAGCAAGAAGGCAGCAGGCAGTAGGTCAGTCCTTCACAGCAGAAGTCTAACACAGTGTCAGCCCTTTCAAAAGCACAACAGTCCTTCTTCCTATCAGAGTATCCAAAGGTCCAGATGTGTACTGAAGAGTTGGTGTCTGAGGTCCAATAGCTACACCCAGTTTTGCCTTTGAGGTGGGGGAGAAGCTTCAAGAGGCTTCCCATTGATGTTTACCAAATGACCTGCCTCCACTGCATTTGCTCCTGACTAACTACAGAGGGTATGCAGCCTTTTGTGGTGAAGCAGAACACATCCTATTCCATCATAAGTAGGCCCGTGCTTAGATCCTCCCTCCCAACCTGCCAGTGAAGGCCATTCAGCCAAACCTAAGCTCTCTACTCTGTGTGGCTTTCTAGGAGGAATACCGAAGCTCAATTGTCAACTACTACTTCCAGTCATGTGACCCATAGCAGGCTGCAGGCACTAAATGGCTAAGACAGGAAAATGCAAATTTTCTAAATGCAGATTTTTCTAAATATGCAGCAAAAAACAAGATCAGCAAAAGTAGTGCAAGTGAAGGCAACAAAAAGGTTGGGGGAAGACCACCATAACGCTCACAGGTCTAACAAAAACTCTTTGGGTATCAAAGATTATGGGGCTAATTTAGAGATGAGACATTAACATGATGCAGCAACAAAATGGAGGCTATCTAATTTGTCAGTCTCTCGCACACATTGCCCATAAAGGTGAAGGTTTGGTGTTTTCACATGGCAAAGCTTGAGTGGTGTCTGCTAACAGGAAGACCGATCGAAATATCCAACACTGGAGTCATCCTCATATTCTCCTGGACACACAGTTCTGTATTTGTAATAACTGACAGATTCTTGGGTGGTGTCCTAGAAGTCAAAAACTCCTAAAGTAATTATTTGCTACCGTAGGGCCTGTCACTTCCATTGATATACACTGGTTTACCTTATTATCAGTGCTTAGCTAGTTGAAGAAAATTAGTGCCAAAGACCTCACCAGGAGTCCACCACAGCTTGCACCACTCATTGCCCCTGCCAGCACTGTCAATGATAGTACAAACACAGCTACTAACCATCATACTCCGACAGGTGTGACAATAGACTATCCTTGCCTCCTAAACTATAGAAATGGGTTAGAAACAGGTAGTACTAGTCATTAAAAGTAATGAACAACTGGTGTTATCCTCATCTTTGAAATTACACATACACCATGTGGCCATGTGGCAGACTGTCATAAGTGTCAGCTTTGTCAATTAGGTGCTGGGGCTGAGGACCAGAAACCACAGGCTCAAATCAAGTGGTGCTTATTACATTTGTTAAGTGATAACTTCTGATTGAGAGCTGCTGGTAATATGGTATTTACACTTAAATTAATTGTAATTTAAAATTGTCTTTAAAGGTGAAGTGACATTGTAAGTTAATATTCTGAAAATCCCACTTTTAAAAAATGTGCATTTTCTTGTTCTAACCAAATGTGCATTTCTGCCAGTTTACTGGGTACCATGACTGTGAATGACTTTGCTGTTGAGGTTTGTGTAATAGTTCCAGACAGTGACAGGATGGGCCAACCTGGCAGGATGAATGGGGAGGGGCTGTACCCAGCCCCACTTACACTTCAAAGGGTTTTGTCTACTGCCTGCAAAAAAGAATCAGACACCAGGTCTGCCATGGCATTTGTTACCTAAGATTATTTTGAATTTCAACCAGGAAAACGGGAAGAACCCCAATGTTACGGGTAGGCCAGCTAATGCCCCAAGCAAGGTTAGCAAGAGGTGTAAATATTGGACCTCCAGATACACTCATCAGAACACTCCTGGACCTGTGAAATATTCAGAAGATGAACTGCCCTGTGGGTTGAAAGGCTGCTTTGCTGGCTAAAGAAGGAAGATTGGACCTGCTTGCCTAGATCACAGTCTACTCAGAGTGAAATCAAGGGTCTGGCGCTTTAACTCCTGAGTGAGCTACTGGGACACAACGAGCTTCAGAAGCCTCCCAGCAACTGGCCAGGTGACCAGTTGCAACTGGACCTGCCTGAGCCCTGCTGCTGGCCTCTGCTGGAGTCAGTCCTCATCCTTAAGAAATACCTCCCCAAGTTCTGCATGCTTGGCTGGCATTAGTGGAGCTCCTCCAAAAAAATAGGTAAAAATCCTGAAGTTTTGGATCTTCTTGACCACAAACGGGCCCGTTTGTGCCAAAATTCTACCACCTGCAATGACCAACAACACAAACCTTCAGTGAGACCTGCTCTTTGCACCAACAGTGACCATTGACGATGACTGGCTACAAGAGACCTGCACTGCACACTACAGCGACATCCACCAAAATAGCTCACTACACCACGCTACAGCTGGCTACAGCATTCATTTTAACACCCAAAATTTGACATACCTTCTTGCTATGCATAAGCTCTAAAAGCTTACATTGTTTCCTACCTTTGAAAGCATGATTGAGACTGTGTTGGCAAAATTTTAGGATCGTAAAGCTTAATCATTGATAAAAATCAATACAAAATAATCAGTTTTTGTGCATGCTTTGAATCCTCTGTTCTACTGCAAATTCCATTGAGATCTTTGCAGATAGTAGCCATTTATGTGGTGTGCCTTTTATTCTCTGATTACTGTACAGTATGTACTCTAAACATATTTTGTATGCAGGATTTAGTCAGAAAGTGGATTATTTATTTGGGAGAGGATAACTTGAGCAGGATTAATTCCATACTCTTAGTAGGTCACAACACTAGTTTAAGTGAATACATGCTAATGCCCTTGTAGCTACAGACTTTTGCCCAGGGTGTTACGGCACAGCCGCTCACCTGAAAGACAGGATATCTGCAGGGGCGATGAGTGTCCCCCTGACCTCTGGTGCACCTTTAGATGCTGTTGCCATGGCACAGGTGTCCCAACAGGTGCCCCACAAGGAAAGGGGATTGGAAGAGAGAAAACACTGCTACTCCTTGTCACCAGGTCCAGCTGGTTGCCTGGATATTCTGGATTGCGGGAGTTTGTCAGTGCCATTCTCAAGTGTTGCTCTAGAGTCGATACAGAGAGCAGCTAGATTAGTGAGGCTTTACACTACAGGGGAGTCATGAGTACATTACAGTATTCTATGAGAAATGCAATCAGCTGTCACCCATGATAACATGCCTTTCACTCACTTCATTTCTAGCACAATGCAAAGGGGCGCTGAGATGAATTCTGTAAGGAACAATCTACATTTTTTGCATCCAAGTCTCTAGTGCTGGTCTGGCAGTCTCAGGAGCATTTTATCATCATTCCCAATAATTATTCATTAACATAACAGAATGCAATGTCAAGCACTCACTGGTGTTAAGAGAAGTAATGTCTTGCCAAATAAAGATAGATTATAAACAATGATCTTAACGCCACATAAACCAAACACTCACAGGTGTTAGCAGGAGTAAATATGGATTAATTATAAACAAGAAATCAAAATGAAAAGCAAATCTACTATGTCCGCGGCTCCCAACCACTTGTACGCATTCTCATGGATAAAACAAATAAAGTCTTAATAAAGTCCCTTGCAACATAGCAACATATGTTAGGCAGTTCAAGACCAAGTGGTTCAATACAGGCTAAAGTGCAATGCTCAGATATTTCTGAAAGCAAGTGAAATCATACAGACAAACTCCCAGGTGGAGGTCAAGGAGGCTTGCTGTCAGTCAGAGGCTGCTGCCATGAGTCGCTAGAAGAAAATTGTCCATGCTCAATGAAGAGAGTCAGAGGAAACAAATTAGCTTCTCAAGGGCTGAAGATTTGCCAAGTCTCAAAACAGTAAAGAACCAAGCACAGTCATGTGCCTGACTTGGATATTTATAGCCAATTAGGATAACCGTTATTAGTACGAGGGAAAACACTCCAGTAAACTTCGGGGAGTGATGGTTGCCTAGTAACCAAGGAAACAATCCATCTAGAAATGTGTTCAGTGCATGAGTCATAGCACAAGTCAGAACATGAGTCATTGGTACTTTATTAAAAAGCCTTGGCAAGACAATGCAGATAAACCATGAATAGTGGAAACATCACGTTGGTTAAGGACAAATAAGTAACAAGCATGAAAAACACTCAACTGTAAATTCACAATACAGACCATGCCAATATAATTGAGAGTCTTATAGCGATATGCACAAGTGATTGATCTGACAGCCCCCGGGATACTGACACATTATACAGCATTGGGACTGAGGTTGTCTGACACAGAGAAATGTGTTTGAAGTCAAAGCAACACAAACAAAATTAAAGATAGGACACATTAAAAATCCCAAACATGCTTGCGACCAGAAAGACATAAAATCATTCCAATGGGATTCAGTGATCAAGACATTAGATTTTTTTTTTTAAATTGAGACATACATGGAGAAATACAAAATGTATATATGAACAATGACGATGGAAGAAGCATTATCATTCTATCTGCATTAATAAATGAATTATCACAATATGCCACGCTTGGGCCCAGAAGTGGTATTAAGGAAAAATTCTGTTTCAAAGACGCCGGCAGGTGAGGGGCAGATGGTGTCAGCAATCTTACGCAACTGTATCCTCCAATGTTTGCAATATTACTTTTGTTCTTCTGGGGGATTCATCAATTGTATCTGTGTTCTTCTGGGGATTTCAGCAACAAATCCAAGGGTAAGGCAGAACTCTCTGTCCCTACTTCCTGGTGCAGTCAAAAATTCCAGGGCAGGCTATGTGGTCTTTCTGTGGTAGGCCGGCATCTGGGTCCTGTTCCAAAATGTCAGCTGGGATTTTAACAAGGCAGGGATCCTTTCTTCTCTTGGTGTCCCTGAAGAAGGAACAGGAGGCCAACCAATTAAACGTAGAACCACAGTTCTGGTTCCTGGTAGCCAGCATGAATCAGGATACATTCAGTCTTCTTTGTCTAGCAGCCAGAAAGAATTGGATTTGTTCATTCAGGGTCAAAAAGTTACTGAGGAGGAAATAATGACGTGGCAATCTTATCTTGTGCCCTGTGAACTAGCCAGTGATTGAAGAACTCTCTACATCTAATCCTGGCAACTTTCACATGGAAAATTCATTTAAGTTTGTAGCACTTCCTTTCCAATTTAACATATTCTTTCCCAAAGTACCCCATTAAAGATTGGGCAACCTTCTTCTCTGTTTCCTTTGAGACATAACACTATTGAAATGAATTAACCTTCCCTCTCCCTGTTAAAAGAACCAGTGTTTGCTCTGGCTGGGAGCACAGAAAAATATCTGTGGAGTTTCTCGGAATTAATGTTTTTTAGTTCCTGTGACCAACATGTGGGATCCACACTTTAAGAAATGCTATTATCTTAGTGCTTTGGGTTGCTATCTCCTACTGTCTACACTGAGATAACTATGAAATCACTCCCTGTTAAATGATCAATGCAATAATCACTTCATCCTTCCTACTTCCAGAGGCAACTGCATTGTCCTCTGGGGGCATTCAGTTAACACATGTTCTGGAAAGTGTATTCCATCCTCTGGAGATTGGCTGCCAGGTAAAGTGGTTAAATCAAGTTTGCTTTTGTTTTTCTTTTCTTCTACAGTTATGAAAAATCTAAATTCCCCAATGAGTTTTTAAATTATGAGTGAAAAAAAACTTTAAATTATTTCCTAACTATTTTTCATTCAATATTTATCTGAAATCAAAACTTTCGAAGGAAAATACTGTGTTAGACAAAGTGGCAAGAAACATTTTGCACTATTTTACTGTGGGGATGTACTTTCCCTTAAAATTTGCATGTCACTCTTTTATATATTAAGCCTGTGAGCTTACACATTACTCTTAAAAGTGACTGGGGGAAAGCCTACTTAATATATAAAAGAAGTTTTCTTACATAGCATAACACATTTCGTTCTTGATGGTGTAAATACATACCATATAAGAAAATTAATTGTCCCAAGGATGCCCTGGGTACTGTGCGGAATCCCAAGGGTCCCTAAGGAGAAGAGGCCTCAAGAAAACTGGACACAAACCCCAAAAGAAAAAACAAACATGTATATAAGCAGATACAGTGTAAAATGTATTTCATTATAAACATCATTACAATTATATTGTAAAACAACACTTTAAACTGATATATATATATACATATATATATATACATATAACACTGAAGTGAAATCAAAACAAAATGTGCACACTGGAAAAAACAAGTTATAAAAAACTAGAAAATCATAATCACACCTCTTCATTCACACAATTTAAAAACAAGATGAAGTTTCAAATAGATGCCTTGAAACCAATACGTAAATAGTCAAAACAGGACTATAAGGTGTAATGTACAATCATGCCTAATAGTCTACTTCATCAAATACAATAATTACATAACTATATGGTGGCCCAACTTAATTGTAAAAGGCCCAACATAAAGGGGGTTATTCCAACTTTGGAGGAGGTGGTAATCCGTCCCAAATGTGACGGATTTACCACCAGCCGTATTACGAGTTCCATAGGATATAATGGACTCGTAATACGGCTGGTGGTATATCCGTCACTTTACCGTCACTTTTGGGACGGATTACCACTTCCTCCAAAGTTGGAATAACCCCCAAAGGGTCCACAATGTCCAATATATATGTACTAGTAGTTATCAAACTTCGAAGGTCCTGCTTAATCTAAGGGATCTTTAATCTCTTTTGATGAGAATGAATGGATTGGTCTTGAATTACCAAGTAATTTCCATGTTAGCCATAGTAATTATCTCAATTGTATTATACGGTGCCGACGTACGTTTCAGTGACTGACGACGAAACAAAGGTCACCCACCTTCTTCAGGGAACTGACTTTAGTATATTAAAATACAATTCCAGGGAGCAATAAATGGCATAACATCCTCCTAGATGTATGCCGGCAATGTCATAATGTCACAGAGAGGATAGGGTCGCTATTAGCCCGATCTTGATGGCGCTGTGAACGGCATCTGATATGATTTTCACTGGAAAGTAAGTGAGAAGCCGATAGTTTCACAAAAGGGTGCTCCGGCTGAGTCTATTCAAGTCGCCTTGACGAGCATACAGCAAGAGAGCTCCTGTCGTATCGACTCACCCTCTATAATGAAATAATGAAACCGGGGTGTAATGAGAAGCTGCGCGAGCGTTCGTGTAAACAAACGACTCTCCTTCGAGGTAGGACACGGTATTGACTAGCGCGGGGCTCCTGGTGCTGCCTAATTCCTATATAAATACATACCATAGCCAACATATTACACAACTCACATGCCAATGGTCAATTTCCTGTGACAAACCCAATGGGTTTGTAGCATACCCAATTAGATCTAACCAATTTGAAAGAACAAGTTATGGGACAGGGTGCAACCATTGTGGCACTCTCTACAAGTGTCACATTGGCCAGAGTAAAAACAATATTAATAGCAAAAAATGTCCAAAATAGGTGAACTACAAAGAGGAGATCACTCCAGAAAGGCAAATGGCACACTAAGAAAGGGTCATAGGAGACAAAAAAAACTCTAAATGTGAACATACCCACTAGTTCAGAAGTACCTTAAACATATTATGCGTCAGAAGACCTCAAACCCTAGTATCACAGTTATTCCACTTATATCTCTAGCAAACACATGGCATAAAAAACAGGACTACTGACTATGTCACATGTTTTTACTAAGCATTTAAAAGTAAAACACAAGTATTTCACCATTGAATTTCACTATTTCAAAACCATTCCTATGGGATTTAAAATGTGATGAAAGCAAACAGTGTACAACAGTGAATTGTTCCATGAAAATCTAATATATATATTATTAAGCCAAATTACATAGCAATAAAAGAAAACTAGAAACTCAGTTAACCTCATTTAACCTCTGAACCCTTAAATAAACTCAACAAACAAACTTTGAAGCATTCAAAATATGTATCCGTTATTTTATTTTGTTTTAAAAAGAATTGTGTGCACCACTGGCATCTTGCAATACAAGTTGATAACTCTCACCTCTTATGACACTTATACACTGTGGGGCATATTTACATGGATGTGCTGCCCTGCGCCACAGGGAAAGGGCATACATGTACCATATTTACAAGATATTGTGCATTTTTGTCTTTTCCCCCTGATCTGGTGCACAATTTGCTGCCTGCCGCCAACGCAGGCACCCTTACATCATGGTACAAGGATGTCTGTGTTGCGTGCAGAATAGTTTTTCTTACTGTAAGGGGCTCCTTCCTGTACAAAAATAATCTTTGGAAGCGTTTTTCTCTTTCTATTTGTGCTGCAGAATGCAGCACACATAGCTAGAAGGAAATACAAGGAGAAGTAAAGATATTTGTCCTCATTGTGCCTACCCTGAGGGGGCGTAACATTTTGACTCATTCCCAAGTTTACAGGCCTTTGTAAATCTGGGAATACCCCAAAAACCATAGGTGTTGCGTGGGAAAACCCACCACAATGCCCATGGAATTCTCCCCAATGCACTGTGAGGCAACGCAGTGATTTGCGCTGCATTGACTTCACCATATCTATTAGGCCATAAAAAGTCATGCAAATTGGCTTTGCATGGCTTCATAGATATGGGTCTGCACACTGCGGTGCTAGGGCATCAAAAAAAGTCACTGCCCAGGTACATGAGAAAAACCCTCACCTCATGAATATCACAATGCCTCCAAGAATAATGCCAAAGGTGGCCTCCACAAGACTTACTTCCTCCAGGTGTCTCACCCACATACCTCTTGGGTCACCAGCACCACATGTCTTAGTACGCATGTGGGCATCGATTTGGAAGGACTAGTGACATGGACTATTGGCAGGAACAGCTCATTCCTGAATAAAGCCACAATGAGCCTGTGGGCATTACAAAAATGTCAGAAACATGTAGACCTAGGATGTGGGCGATCAGGACTATCTCACAACACATCCTCCATTGTTCTTAACCTTACCCAATGTTACTATTATTAAAATTGCCTTGAGTGGTGGACAAACATGAGGTAATTTGAATTCAAAGATCCCTGCAAAACCAAAACACGCTCCACTGTAATTCAGATGTTGTAGCACACGCAGGTGCGCTAGGTATTTCGGGTGGGAACCCAATCATGAAGCATGCCACTAACTAGCGTTGGTGAGTTAGGGTTTTTTTTTTAAATGTGAAGGGTTTTCCTACTCAGGTACATGAGAGGCATTTCAAGATGTTTTGAACTTTGCTAACTAACTTGCTTTCATTGATTGTTATATTTCATTAAGGAAATGAAGCGAGCCTCCTCTCTTCACACTTTCTCCCTTTTTACCCTCTGCACTGCCAGTACGCCTCCTGACATCTTCTTTGCTTTTGTGCCCACATTCATGATATGGCGGGAGGACAAAGGTAAAGAGATTGGCTCATTTTCATGGGGCCATGTCCCCATGCAAATGAAAGAATGCACTCTTGAGATAACGCTGGGACTACATGTGCGCCACCTCTGTCAGTATTACAGATAGAACGGCACAAGCATTTGCTGTCCCTTCTTTAATACCAAAATGTCCTGGGGTGCACAAAGAGGGTGCACATGCCTATTGCATTGCCAGGGCACTCTGTATAATATGGACTCTGGGACCTGCATGGGGCCATGTCCCAATGCAAATGAAGGAATGCACTCTTGAGATAATGCTGGGGCTACATCCCGCCACCTCTATCAGTACTACAGACGGAATGACACAAGCATTTGCGGACCCTTCTTTAATACCAGAGTGCCCTGTGGGTGCATAAAGAGGGTGCACATGCCTATTGCACTGCCAGGGCACTCTGTATAATATGGCCTCTGGGATCCTCACACTTCAGAATCTGTTTTTATACACACAACCTTCACTGTTCATTCATATTTTATTTGAATTGTTTGAAGTTAACCAAGATATAGTCCACACACCACATCTTATTTATGATTTACCTGGTAACCCTTTTTGTGTTATGAATAGAGGACTCCATTTCAATTATGGTGCATAGCCCACAAGATCCAATGGGCTGGTGAAAACCCTTCATCTGCCCCCCAAGTTATAAATTATTCACCTTTCTTTAAGATGATCACCTGCCTTGTAGAGAACTCTAAGCCCTACGTCCATCTGCTGGTAAGGCATATGTACCTTAGTCTCAGATAAATGGAAATAGCTGATATGTTTTATTGGCCTGGTCTGCATTTATGTTGGTTTAGGCCAACAAATTCCTTAAACCACAGTTTTTTCCCTGAACAAGCCCACCATGCAAAACCAGTGATGGTCATCATGCACTACTAAGGGTGGAGCAACTGTTACTGTGACCTACCAGTAGTTTGAATATGAGATGCCAGGTCAAGGGTTTCCAATGCTGGACAAGTTGAAACTCTGCCACTAAAAACCCAGCAGACCCCTCAAATCAACATAAGACAGGGGAATTGAGTCTTTACTCAGAGTGAACACCACTGATATATGGAGATTCCCCCACTCTACCGGATTCTACATGAAGGCTTTAGTATCTTGTTATCTGATTATCAGAGACACTCAACCGCTCTGATTGAAGGAGCTTAGTGACAAGTGTAACCATTGAAACTGTGTGCCCTGAGAAACAGATATCACTATGCTCCTTCTGAAAAGGCCTACACTGGACCAGAAAACCCTAACAAGTGGTAATGGATATAATTTCTAAAAGAGACCATCATGCAGGCCTTGGCAACCCTACTTCAAATGAAGGTTATGAGTAATGTGTTCCTAGAAGAATGTCAGTCCTGATTAAATTTTCAGTGCAGTAGACTTATGACCACTGTCCATATGGTTGGCAAAGACGTGGTCAACATCTCCTTGTTCTGTTTAACCTGTCTGTAGCCTTTACCACCATTGGTCCCAAATCCCTATGTGACACCCCTTCACTTTGAATTGTCCTCAATGGACTTGACATGAAGTGGTTGACATCATATCTACAAACGAGAGACCATGAGTTTGAGATGAGTTTGTCAAGGTTTGAAACAATCTGCATCCACCTCATCACCTACCAAGGCTCCATCATCTCAGCACTGATCTTCCTGTATACAGAATTCGTCGACGACCTGTTAGCCATGCAAAAACATCAGTATTCATCAACTGACAGATGATTATCAAAGGCACTGAAATGTTCCTGTAGGAGGCTGGCTCTTCATGTAGTATGCTGACGTCCAGGCAACCACACTTTGGTTTATAGAGGTAAAAACTAGGCCACCTAATGCCCTAAATTTTATGGTAGCTTGGTTGAGCAGTTAGGCCAAGCATTTGCTGTACTAACAGTATTGATAAATGAAGACACAAACTGAAAAGGATAACTTGTGATCAATTTAATTATACTGGCACCTAAAGGTATTTCCAATTGTGCCAGTGCAACACAATGGTTTTGGGAAAGAGATCTGGCCCAGGGAAATTGATTAGCAGGGGTCCTGGGCACTCACAACTTTGAAACCACATCAAATACCAGGCAAAAAGTGAGGGCTAACAATGACAAAATAGGACCTTTCTCACAGTTCCTCTGCACAGAAACTATCTATTTCACTTTGATTCTGTAAATTTGCTGCTGACCCCCATCCATAATTCTAGCCAAGAACAATATGATTCCATTGAAGAGTGTAGTCCATGCAAAGGCCTAAACACCATGGTGTCTGAAGTCAAAAGTTGGCTTCTGCTATGGAACATGAAAATGACTTTTAATTAGCCAAGCAGCACAGGCTCGCCCCACATTATTACAGTAACCAGATGGTTCCATGCCACCTGTAGAGTCCAGCTGGACTCATTCTAGTGTTTCTGTCAGCCACTCTGCTGAGGGCTGATCTTACTTGTATAACCCACACCCACCCAACACAGGCGTCACCAGTCAGGTGACCCTGCCAATAAAAGGGGCCGGGCGCACGTGCCTGAGGCCAGTTCAGTACCACCCTACCACCGTGTCTGCGTCCCTTACTTACCAGCATGAGGGCCTAGGGCCCCACATTACAATGGCGACGAGTGGGATCGAAAACCCCACGTGGTCGCAGACATGGAGTCAACTTGGTGGAAGGAAGAGGAGAAGTGAGGCCGTCGCAGCCCCAGCTTCATTGGGGCCAAAGAAGGGGGTGAGTGCTGCTGATCAGCGCGTCCCGCAGCACTGCCAAAACGGCTGCGGGCGCCGAAAATAAAGCGCTGTTTCCCCCACCCCCAAGAAAATAAATGCGGTCCGCAGCGTGTCCCATGCCGCTGCGGCCGCGCGCACAGAAAAGAAAAAAATATGGTGCGATCGAGCACCAAGAATGAAGACAATGACCGGGGGCCGTTTCCCCTTTGTCATTTTGAAGTGGCGCTGTCGTGCGCCATGCGCCGTAAGAAGAAGTGCCCAATTGTGCCGGGCGGTCGCCCCCTTGTCACTTTTAAGGAATGGTGCACTCGCGCACCAAAGAAGAAAATATGCCCAGGGCCGCCCCCCCTCTTCCCTGCAGGAGTGTAATGGTGCTCAGAGGCACCAGGGAAAAGACACTCCCGGCAGCGCAAGTGAAGCTCCCGCGCCGGAGAGCAAATGGTGCTGTTTGCGCACCGAACAAGATGTGCCCAGGGCTGCCCCCACCCCAAAAATGCCAGAAAAACGGCCCGCAGCACAAACCACGGCTGCTGCGGCCGCAACGAGGGATCCGTGACGGTGCTGGCATGCACCACCAAAGGAAAGAAAATTGCCCAGGGCCGCTCCCCCACCTCCAAGGGAACAACGAAGAAGCGAGGTGCTCACACGCACCTACAAGAAATGAAAAGCAGTGCCCGGAGCCCCCACCCACCTCACTGAAGTCCTGCCATCTGCATGCCTCTTCAAACGAGGCTGTGCAGTTTAAAAAAAAAAAAAAAAAAAAAAAATTGGACAGAAAGGAAAAAAAAAGAGGAAGAGAAAAGGGAGAGAAGTGAGAAAATAAATAAAACTGAACTTACCTGCAGCCCCCACGAGCACGAGAAGTCCTCCCAGCAGCATGCCCTCCTCACCAGCATCTGTTGAAACAAACGAGGCCGGTAACAGGAAAGACCGTCTTGAAGCTAGGAAAAAAAGTGCACTACTGGCATCCAGTGGCCAGAGTTGGTATTGCACCCTATTTCTGTTTTAAAGATAAAGCAAGCTTGGATGAAGGAAAGTTTACAGCAGCACCTTCAGAAAGTGACTGCTCCAAACCAAGAGTGCGCCCGTAGACAGAAACGGCGCAGAAGACGGAAACGGCGAGGAAGAAGGAAGCGACACGAGCGACGCTGCAAAAGGGAAGGAGAAGATTGCAGCTGTCCTAGCCAAGCTGCAACAGTGAGAAACGGACGCCAGTGCCACGTGAGATACGAAGAGAGCGCGCATGGTCTGCGCAGCCCCTGGCGGTCGTCCGCCGCCACCGACGAAAGAACGCCACACGCCCCAGCAGTGATGGACATCACCGCAGGACAAGAAAGGGACATGCCAGGCGTTGCCACAGGACGCCCAGAAAAAAAAAGAGATTGACACGTGCGCAGCGTGCACAGAGAGCTGCGCCCGAGAAGGTGATGACATGGGTAAAGTCCGTGAAGATGGAGAGAGTACCCGAGAGCGTGACGTAACGCACGGGACAAGAGGCCATGTCAGCTGGCCGCACAGCGACGGAAGATGGCCACTGTTGGCCCATCAGTGAGCAGGTCATCTGAACTGACCGACCCTGCCAGAGCAGATGGCAGGAGTGAGCGCCACAACAGCGCAGCCTCGAGGCGCAAGAGCGGTGCCTCGAGTGAAAAGAAGGAGGAAGAGAGCGGGGACCCTCCTGCCAGAGAGAGGTCCACCGTGAGGATCCAGGAACGGACCAGACCGGGAGAGGTCTGCATGAAGAGCAGATCATGTCCTACCCGCAGGACTCAGCCTGTGAGAGGCTGCGACCGAGCAAGATGCACCAGAGGAGGTGCAGTGATAGGTCCATGTGAGGAAGCATGCGACCTGTGGCACAACGCCACATCGAGGACGAAGAGGAAGATGCACCAGCGAAGGTGCAGTGATAGGTCCGTGTGAAGCAACATGAGACCTGTGGCACGACGCCACGTTGAGGACAAAGAGGAAGATGTACCAGCAGAGGTGCAGCGCAAGGTCCATGTGCCGCAACATGTGACCTGTGGCATGATGCCACAGCAAGGAGAAGAGAGAGTGGCACGATGCCAACAAGAAAGGAGGAGAGGAGTGTGACAGACCGGTCACACCACAGATCAACTCCATCGCAGGTGTGAAAGTGGAAGGAAGTAGAGTGACACAACTGAGGACTCGTGCGAGCAGATGAGGAGGTACCCATCAGTACAAGACAGTCACCGGGGTGAGCAGAAGTCACTGAAGACAGCGATGTGGGTGGTCCCCCACGCTTCCCAGTACGACCGACCTGTCACCGGCTGCTTGGCTGTGATGGCATCCCTGACGCCGACTGCACAGGCCACACAAGACCCGCCGTGGCCCCTATGTCCATCAAGTGGTCCTTCCGCTGAAGAAGCCGCCGCCACCTGTTTGATCTGCAACAGGATGAAAAAAAAACATCATCATCATGATGAGGTGCATCGCCCAATCATCGAAGGAGGAGCACAGCACCACCTGAGTGGAGACAGTCAGCAACAAGAACCGATGCTGACAAGGCATGTCTGGCAACGTAGAAACTTATCATCTGAACACTTACCATGAGTTCTGTGAACCAGACGCCTGCCGGTGAGAGCAGACCAGATCATTTGGACCATCCACCCTTGGGGTTGCACAAGACTAGGATGTGGCCCTGTTGGGAGTTCAGAGAGACTCCTTTGGCGTGGCCGACGTTGGCCCGCACAGCCCACGCAGTCCCGCCGCAATCCAGGGACAAGGGCCTCCAACAAATTCCTGTGAGAGCGGAATATCGCTGAGAGAATGCATCTGAGACAGCTCCACGTCAGGCATCCGGAAGCACGGAGGTCTCATATCGAGAGACTGGTCACCTGAAGACTTTGCACTATGGCCAGAGCACCTGAATCCGGATGGCTCGAGCAAGCGGACCCTGCATCAACAACCCTTGTGGCTCCATGCGAGACTAGGATGTGGTCCTGTAGGCTGTTCCTCTGAGACGTCTTTGCTGGGCCTGAGATAGGCAAGCACAGTCCACACAGTCCTGTGGAAGCCCGCGAAAGGGCCTCGAGGAGACTCCTGCTTGATGGAGATCTGGCACGAGAGGGAAGACTGCCGCTTCTCTGCCGCTGGACTCCCAGGTGCCCCAGGCCGTCACGTCATCTGCAGTCTTAGGAGGTAGACAATCTCCAGAGTCAGAATGCCGTCCAGAACTGTGTACAGTGGACTCACCACTGCTCCAGATGCACCCGCATCAGAAGCTGTAAATAGACTTTGACCACATGAGCCCAGGCAGGACCGGATCGACAATATCCAGCGAACTGTGAGGTCGTGGACAAGCGACTGAAGTATCTGGACTTCATCCACACTGTGTTCGTGCCCAGCTGTACCTGGTTAAATTATGGACTCGTGCGGAGGTGTCCGGGTGCTCCCAGCTGCACCATGTCCACTGCAATTCTGCAGTCTGCCTTTTCGAGGCTGAGAGACTGATTGTGGTGCTTTGTTATTGTTTCTTTTACAGGTTGGACTTTTGTTTGGTTCCTCAATAAAGTTTGGGAGGGATGTAGAGTCCAGCTGGACTCATTCTAGTGTTTCTGTCAGCCACTCTGCTGAGGGCTGATCTTACTTGTATAACCCACACCCACCCAACACAGGCGTCACCAGTCAGGAGACCCTGCCAATAAAAGGGGCCGGGCGCACGTGCCTGAGGCCAGTTCAGTACCACCCTACCACCGTGTCTGCGTCCCTTACTTACCAGCATGAGGGCCTAGGGCCCCACATTACACCACCATGAGTGCAGTGCTCCAGTTCTGGATTTTTATTGCCAAACCTAATGCATTGTTGTAGAGTTAGTCTTGACTCCCATGAATGGCACCGAATTACAAGTAGAGAAAGGGATGGAAACCTCAGCACTAGACCGTTGTGTCTCTTGTGGCAGAGGGTCCTTTGCTCATCCTATAATAGAAGAAATAAAGGTTTTCGTTTGGGGAAATGACATTGGAGGGAGAACTTGAATGCTTAAAGACAAACATTAAAAATTACAAAATGTCTCTTCCTCATTGTACAGACCCCCAAAGCAACGTTGATGTACGGTCCTGTGATTATTTTTTGTACTGGAGCCCTGTCCCATCATCTTTGCTCTGCTTTCTCTCTCCTCATCCCCTGTACCACTTTACTGCCAGATATCTCTATGATCTCAGCAACTCTTCACTGCCCCATAGCTTCAGAGTGCCCCCCTCCCCATGACTTACCCGTCACACCCACTGCAACTTGTCATTTTAGCTTTCTGGTTTACACTTGCTCAGAATGGAATGAACTTGTGTAAAATTGTGCTTTGTGTGTTGGGGCAGTGTTTTTTAAAAGAATAGAAAAGCAGGATGTGGTGTTCTCGGTAGTTGATTCCATTTCTGAATGGAATCAACTACCATGATGATAGAATCCTGAGGGGAGCGGAGCAAGCGCATCCGGGGACGGTTGATGGCAGAAGCTGTAGCCGATGGTTGGGGCGCATATAAAGATAATAAATACTTACATTTTCTACTTCCGACGACGGTGTCCACCCTCTTGATTCTTATATTTCACACTGGCGATGAGGGTATGTGAAGACACAGCACCTCAACATGGCATGGCGTTTATTTTAGAGAAGTTTGTCCCTGGTGGGTTTTTAATTTCCTGGTGTGCGGTCGCAGTGACGATCATTGACGGGACGGCAGAGAGGAGTGGACACCATACGATTGTCACTGCTGAGGAAGGACATGCTACGTGAAGAAAGTGTCGGTGTGTTGACTCAGGAGGTGACAAGACAAGCTGCTCCTTCTTGGCTGAAGACGGTCGTGTACGGTGTCTACATTTTAAGGCGAGCTGAGATAATTATTGGGCGTTTCCGCACTCGCTGATAAAAAAATAAAAAAAAGAGCAGAGAGCCTTAAAGGGGCACGCAAACTTTAAGGCAGGCAGCCTTAAAGGCACGGGCTGTCTTAAAGGAACGGAGAGCCTTGAAAGGGCAAGCAAACTTAAAGGCAGGCAGCCTTAAAGGGACAGACTGTTTTAAAGGAGTGGAGTACACAGAAGTAAAGGAGTTCTTCTTACTTCATACAGAAAACATGGTGATAGCCACACCACTGCCTGTTGTTGTGTGGAAACTTGAGGTTTAAAACCTGAAGAACACGGTGGCAGGCACACCTTTACCTGCTGTTGTGTAGAGACTAGAAATTATAAACTTATGTTCATGGACTTTTAGAATCAGTTTCATGACTCTTGACTTGTGTGTCTCTTATGTTTATTCTTATGTTTATTTCCTGTTCTGCTGTAAAGCGCTCTGTTACCCTCTCGGTCTTGCTAGCGCTATAGAAAACTCTTAAAATAAAATAAAAAAAAAAAATAAATTTGGTTTGTTCTACTCATTGGGTTTTGTTACAAGTGCAATTCTTTTGGATGCTATTTTTGGTTTCTTGGTTGTGTGAGTTTTTTTTTTCTTCATTATTTTTCTTTATCATAAGTGTGTGGGTGGAAACTGTACTTATAGATTACGCAAAAAGGGGTGTGTAATTTTAGCGAAAAATTCAGAATGTGACTCCCCCACCATTCTTTCTGAGTACTCCAGGAGAACCTGTCTTTTGTTGGGCTCAATGGAAGAAGATGTTTATGCCCTTTGCGAGAGTGTGTGGACCTACGTTAAGTGTGGAGAGGAAATATGCTCTATTAATGCATTGTCTTGGTGGGGAAGGACAGGAGGTGTTAGAAAATTTACCATATTTGGGAAATGAGGAAGGAAGGAATTTCAATGACTTTGAAATATGTATTTCGAAGTTGGACAAGCACTATCTGCCAAGAGTGAATACGATAATGGAGAGATATTATTTTGGGAAAAGAAAGCAGGCTAAATATGAGTTGGTTGAGGAGTACATAACAAGTATAAGGAAGTTGGCAGCTTCGTGCAAGTTTGGGAGTTTGGTGGATGAGAGAATTTGTGATCAGTTTGTATTGAAGTTTAGTAGTGACAAGATTAGAGAAGAGATCTGGTTGAAGGATGAGCCACCATTGTAGAAATTTATTATGGTTGCGAAAAGGGTTGAACATATGTTGAAATGTGTCATTAAGTTGAGTGCTGTAAACGATAAAGATTTGAGTGGAAATAAAAAAATTGATGAGGTAATATGTGAGGTGAAATCCAAGGAAGCAGTGAGTGGGAGGAAGAAAAAGGAGCAAGTGAAGTTTAAAGGGGAGTGTTTTAGGTGTGGAAATAGTAGACATAAGTTGAATGCAAGTAATTGTCCAGCGTTAAATGCATTCTGCAATGGATGTGCAAAGAAGGGCCATTTATATAACTTTTGTTGCAATAAAAGGAAGGGTTATCATGGTAACATGCTAAAGGAAGTGAAGGAATTGTCACAGGAAATTGTTTTTCAGGTAGACATGCAAAAGTGCAGTAGTGATCATCCCAGTTAAATCGTACTGGTGGATGGGGTCAAGTTGTTGATTCGTGCTCACATTTGACAATTATTTTGAAACGCAGTTTCAAGGCTAATAGTAAGGTGAAGGGAAAATTGAAAAAAATGTATGTTTGTCCAGGTGGGTATGGTGGACAACCTATTAAGATGTTATGTTATTTTGGAGGACATTTGGAGTTGAAAGGAAGACATTTTGTAGGGAAAATGTATGTCTCAAGTAAAGGTGATGATTTGTTGGGGTGGACACATCAGAAATTGTTGGATGTAGTTCTTAATCCAAATGCACAGCCACAAGTACAAGTACAGGAAGTAGGAGTTTGGGAGTGTGATCTTTTAAAGGAATTTCCAGACGTATTCTCTGATGGCTTGGGTCATCTCAAAGGTTACTAACACAAGATTAGACAAAAAAAATGCTTTGCCGGTGGTGTTCAGTGGAGAAGGAACTGAAGAGACTTGAATTACTTAGGGGTGATTGAGGAGGTGGAGGCTACAGAGTGGTTGGCCCCCATTGTGATTGCGAGAAAGGGTGATGGTGATATCAGGTTGTGTGTGGATCTGAGAGTGTTGAATAAGGAGATTGTAGTAGATAAGTTTCCTCTTCCTAACATCTAAGAGATAGTCTCTGTGATAGGTGGAGCAAGATATTTCTCCACTCTGGATTTAGCATCTGCCTACCACCAGGTGGAATTGGAAGAAAGTCTGCCTTTATTACACCATTTGGGGCGTTTAAGTTTAAAAGAATGCCTTTGGGGCTGGTGTCAGCTGCTTTGGTTTTTCAACACATAATGAGCAAAGTGTTGAAGGGTTTGAAGGGTTTGAAACGTTATCAAGATGACGTATTGATTTTTGGTGACACAGTGTAAGAACATATGGATAGAGTGAATAAGGTGTTGGAATGCTTAAGTCTGGCTGGTCTCACACTCAAGAGGAAGAAGTGTCGTTTTGGTGTGACTGAAGTTTAATATTTGGTGCATTTGATTTCTGGTGAAGGAGTTAGACCCAAACCAGAACTTGTTAACACTATTAGGAATTTGGTATCTCCTCAGACCAAAGAAGAGGTGAGTTCCTTTTTTTAGAATGGTTGAGTACTATGGAAGATACGTAAAGCATTTGGCAGAAAAATCAGTAAATATGAAGAGTTTTCTTAAAAAAGGGAGAGAGCTTAACTGGGATGTTCTGTGTGAGAAAGAATTTCTGGGAATAAAGAAAGAACTGGAAGAAGCGTCATGTTTACAGGCATTTAAACCTGGGAAACTGACATTTGTGGTCACAGATGCCAGTGCTAAAGGTTTGTGAGCCTTACTGCTACAGAAAAACAATGGAAAGAAAGTGATGGTTGCCTGTGCATCTAAATCATTGTGGGAAGTAGAAAAAAATATTCTGTCATTGAAAGGGAGTCTTTGGCTATATTCTGGGTGCTAAGAAAATTTAAGCATTTTATTTGGTGTACAGACTTTGTGGTTCTGCCGGATCATAAGCCTCTGGTTGAGGTGTTTGGCAACAAAGGTTTGAATTGCATTTCTGCTAGAATTAGGAGGTGGATGATTGGGTGGTTACAAGAATTTAATTTCAAAGTTGTGTATGTCCCTGGTGCAGCAAATGTGAGTGCAGCTTGTTTATCAAGATTGGTTGAGGTAAATAGGACTGGAGGAAGTGTTGATATTGCTTTGATAGAAGAGGACGTGTGTGAAATTCATGAAAATGTGAGTTACATTACTTTTGGGGCTATTACAGAACAGGAATGGAAAGATGCCTTTGAGGATGATGAAGAATTGATTACGATTATGGAAGCAATCAGGAATGGGAATTTTTCTGATTTAAATAAAAATTGGAATTTGATAAAAAAAGAATTGGCGGTAAAAGGTCAATGCTATTGAGGGGAATAAGATTAAGTCTGCAAATTTCTCTAAGGAAGAGGATAATGGATTAAGCTCATGTGGGTCATCTGGTTATAGTAAAAGCTAAGGAAAATTTAAGAGCATTTTTTGGTGGCCAGGAGTGGATCTGGAGAAAGAGCGATTGGTTCGGTAGTGTGTACAATGTTCATGTAGCGACAAGATTTTGAAATCTCATAGTATACCTATGGTTTGTATAATATTACCTAACAAACCATGGGATGAAGTGGCGATTGATATTGTGGAGCCATTACAAGGTGAACAATTTACTCCGTATCTTATTGTGTTGATTGACTTGTATTCAAGATGAGTTGAGGTTAAAAATATGCGTGATATTTCGTCTTCAAATATCAAAGTATTTTTAGAGGATGTGTTTAGAAAAGAGGGACTTCCTAAATCGATTTTGTCTGACCTCAATTTTGTTCTAATGAATTTGAAGATTATTTGAAAGATTGTGGTATAATACACAAACAATCTGCCATTTATCATCAAGAAGCAAATGGTGCTGTGGAGAGATTCAATGGATATATAAAGGAAAGTATACAGTTGGTGAGGGTGAATTGTATGGATTGGAAAAAAGAACTTTCAAGAAGAATTACAGCCTATTGTTTTTCACCACATGTGTCAACTGGGAAATCACTGTTTGAACTGTTCAAAAGAAGAGTGCCCAATACAAAGTTGTGTCCAGGATGGATGGATTGGGTAAAGGACAGTTTTAATGTGAATTATATGAGTTGGAGGAGAAGACTGGAAAATGCAACAATAAAAAGAAAACTGGATTTTGATTTGAGAAAGAAGGTTTGTGATGTGTAAGTAGGGGATGTGGTGAAGATCAGAGCAGTTGTTGGTAGTGTGAATTGGTCAAAGTATACTAGACCTTTGAAGGTACTTAAATGTTTCAGGAATGCGGTAAGGACATCTGATGGGAAAATATGGAATTTGGACAGAGTAGTTCCTCTAAAAGTGTTGGAAGAAGAAATGTTGATCGCATCTGCAGAGAAAGACCGTGTAGAAGAAAAACCACCATCAGTACGATCTGGTGGTAATCTCATGAGGAATGAAGTGTGTGAAGAAAGGAAAAGTAATAGGAGAAGGTTTTCTCTGGGATATTTTAAAGACCATGGCCCTCATTACAACCCTAGCGGTCGGTGTTAAAGCGGCGGTAATACTGTCAACAGGCCGGTGGTAAAAGAAATAGGATCACAACCACGGCGGAAACCGCCAACACAGACAGCCACTTTAACACTCCGACCGCCACAGCGGTAGCAACAAACACCGCTGCTGTCACCGCCAACAGACAAGCGGAAGACAATGTACCACCCACACTATTACAACCCGTCAATCCGCCAGCTTTTCTGGGGCGGTACCAACGCCATCAAAAGCACGGAAAAAATGTCTTTGGAAGGGAAACCACTCACCTTCCAACAATCAACGAAGAACCAGGACTCCATGAAGCCCGAGCTGCAGGTCCTGCCGATGCTGGTCTACCTCCTCATACATGAGGAATATCAAAGGAGGCAGCGGCAACGACCATGGTGAGTACTGCACCTAGCACACAGGGGAGGGGGGAGGAAAAAGAGAGTGGCACACACAAACAACAAGAAAAACTCACACCCCCAGCCACAACACCATACACACAAACACATGTCTCAACATTACATTTACACCCTGTTACCCCCTGGAAGAATGCAAGGACAAAAGGAATGGAGTTAAATCCGTGATATATTAGAAATAGGCAGATATACTTAAAGAATAGAAAAACAGTATGTACAAATATTTACAATATGTACAGAAGGCTGTACACTGTCCTCAAATCATGGGCCAAGCCCATACTTGACTCCTGCCTCAATACAGAGAGAACACTGCAGGGGCATGTTACTACACCACTGCTCCTAGTGGGGGCTCCATTCCCACAGCAATGTCCTGGGGAGTGCAAAGCCACAGTCTCTCTAGTGGGTGGGTTGCCCACTGCTTGTTTGTGGGGAGTGCAAAGCCACAAACTCTCAAGTGGGTGGGTTGCCCACTGCATGCTCCTGGGGAGTGCAAGGCCATAGTCTCTCAAGGGGGTGGCATCTCCTCTGGTTCTGGAGGGGGCTTTGTGCCCAGTCTGCTTCATCCTGACAAGGATAGGGGGAGTGAATGCATTTATCCACTGGTTCTGGAGGGGGCTTTGTGCCAAGTCAGCTTCATCCTGCCAAAGGTAGGGGGAGTGGATGCATTTCTACACTGGTTCTGGAGGGGGCTGTGTGCCCAGTCAGCTTCATCCTGCCAACGATAGGGGGAGTGGATGCCTTTCTCCACTGGTTCCAGAGGGGGCTTTATGCCCAGTCTGCTTCATCCTGCCAAGGATAGGGGGAGTGGATGCCTTTCTCCACTGGTTCAGGAGGGGCCTTTGTGCCCAGTGATGCTGCACTTGGGGTGTGGCAGTTCCCATTCCCTCACCTGGGTGTCTGTGCAGGGAAAAGGTAGCATGATACTCCATGGAGGCAGGGCCAAACTCAATTGTGCAGCTACTAAGGCTGCAAACTGGTGGTAGTGCTGGTGCTGGTGGGGGTGCTTCCAGTGGTGGTGGGAGGCTCAAGGCCGTCTCCTGCAGCCTCGGACATATGCACACTGGGGATGCTGCCGCTGACAGTTGTTGTGGCAGGGGTGGGGCAGGTGGCAGTGCAGGAGCGGTGCAGGTGGCGGTGCTTGTGGCGGTACCTGCGGCGGGGATGCTGGCAGTGCTGTCCTTGGTGTAGGTGCTTGTATTGGTGGAGGGAGTCACCAGCCCATCTCCTGCAACCTCAGACAGCTGCCCACTGGAGATGCTGCTGCTGACAGTTGTTGTGGCAGCGGTGGTGCAGGTGGCGGTGCGGGGGCGGTGAAGGTGGCGGTGCTTGTCGCAGTACAGGTGGTGGGGCTGTCCATTCTGATGGTGGTCAGAAGGCCCTCACCTTGAGCCTCCCAGGCCTGAAGTGCCTTGCCTTGGCTATTCTGCCCCTTCCTCACCTTGGCAGATGCTGCCGGGACCTTGGCACTGGCAGCTGGAGTTTTGGAGGAGGCCTTGCTGGGTGGGTCGTGCTCCTTGGCCGTGCTGCATGCTGGCCCCTTCTTCACCTTAACAGGTGGCGGAAAGGGTTGGTTCTTTGCAGGGGTGTTGCAGGTACCACAGCGGGCGCTGAATTGGTGGCCGAGGTGCTGGCATGGGATCTGGACGCCCTGGCCCGAGGGGAAGGACGGGGGGTAGGGAAGAGGTCAACGTTAGCCAGGAAAAGTTTTTAGAGACAATGGGACGGGAAGATGGAGAGGGTTTGGGAGTGGAGGAAGAGGGAGTGTTTGTAGGAGGTGTCTGTCTGCTGAGTTTGGGTGAAGGTGCATGGGCTGGATGCTGTTGTGAAGTGGATGCATGTTTGGTGAGTGGGTGCTTGCGTTTGAGTCCTTTGGGAGGAGGGGTCACAGACACACTGGGAGAGGACACAGGGGACATATGCATGGTTGTGGGGCTGGTGACTGACAGTGAGGGATGTATTGTGATGGGCGTGCTGGTGATGGAGGCAGTGGATGAGGATGTAGTGCATGCAGGAGTGAGTGGAGACAGTACTGGGAGGGAGGTGGATGATGAGGAGGAGGGGGACACAGCGGAGGCAGTGGATGTTGGTGTGTTTGCATGAGCACGGTGCTTGTGTGAGTGCCTGTGAGATAAAGTGTGGTGCTTATGTTTGCCTGACCCATTTTTGTGTGTTGATTTGGGTGAATGCTGGTCTGAAGGTGTGCTTGGGATAGGCTGACGTTGAGGGGATTGGGACTGGGTAGAGGAAGTTGGAGAGGGGAGGCTAGACACAGGGACAATGGCTGCCATCAGTGCTGAGGCCAGAGCCTGAAATGCTCTCTGTTGGGCTGCCACACCAGAGTGAATGCCCTCCAGGTATGCATTTGTTTGTTGCAAATGCCTCTCAACACCCTGGATGGCATTCAGAATGGTTGACTGCCCAACAGTGAGGGATCTCAGGAGGTCAATAGCCTCCTCAGTGAGGGCAGCAGGGCTGACTGGGGTGGAGCCTGAGGTGCCTGAGGCAAAGGAGATGCCCACCGTCCTGGGTGAGCGGGCACGGGAAGCACACTGAGGGGCTGCAGGGAGGGCGTGCTGGTAGGGGGGGTGGCGGCTGTACCTTTTGTTGGGGTGGGCACAGAGGTATCCTCCACCACCAGGGAGCTGCCATCGGAGGAGGAGTCAATGTCTGTGGTCTCCCCTCCTGTCCCCGTCGTGATGCTCCCCTCGCCCTCCGTCCCACTGGTGCCTTCACCCTCGGTGGATTCGGCCTCCAGGCCCATGTGGGATGCAGCTCCCTCCGTCACCGGTGCCTCTGCCCCTCCACCAGATGATGCTAATGCACACAAGGACAGGGTGACACAACAAAAAGGGGGGGAGACAGAGGATACACTTGGTCAATGCCAGCAACAACACCACAGTTGGTATACACTACACACAGGGAGCAGCCCTGTGCACTAGCCCATGCCCAACCATTTACTAAGACAGTCACCAGCCCATGGGGTACAATGCCTAATGCCAGCATATGCACACCAGAAGCCCACAGGACTCTGACCAGTAGTAGATGGCCACTTACACTATTGGGGTAGGAGTGCTCCAGAGCCTTCCCAACAAGGTACCTACCCTGCCATGTTCGCCCTGGCCTAGGGGCACCCACAGCCCACATCCCCCACCCAGGTAACACTTTAACGCGCACAAAGTCATGATTCTGACTCTGTACTCACCCACTTGTGGCTACTGTGATGCCCTCAAGCTCCCATCCAACTCCAGATAGGCCACCGCCAGGATGCAGAACATTAGGGGGGTCATGGTGCGACGGGCACCCCTTCCACATTGGGACGGCGCACAACGCACACAACGCCAGTGCAATTGCCTCATTTCCACTAGTTCCTCCTCACAGGTCAGGCAGCCGCCATTTCAGGGGGGCACAGGGCATGGCAACTAATTGCATCACAGCAGACATTGGCACATCAACTGACTCTTGAGTTCACATACTGCTTCTGAAAAGTAAATTATTCAACATTAGTGCAAAAGATGTGGAAATATGACCCTCTGCTCACCGTTCTCTTCAATAGGCTTCAACCGCTGAGGCAGCATATGAGATGGTGGCATCCTCCGGTGTAGAGACCCCAGGTGGACCTTGCGACAATGGAGGACAGACACATTATCATCACATACAGACTTGATTGTGCCACAATCCAAGAACTGTGTGCCCAATTGGACCCAGGTTTGATGTCAGCTATCCACCAGCCCACAGTAATCCCCCCTCTAGTGCAAGTCGTGTCAGTGCTCCATTTCCTGGCAAGTGGTTCCTTCCAAACAACAGTGGCCATGGCATCAGGGTTGTCTCATCCAATGTTCTCCAACGTGTTGACCAGAGTATTTTCTGGCCTGCTGAAACACATGCACAGCTACATCGTGTTCCCCCAGGTGGAGGATTTGGCCACAGTGAAGGCAGACTTTTAGGCCCTGGGACATATCCCCAACATCATTGGTGCCATTGATGACACACATGTAGCATTTGCCCCCTCCGAAGAAATGAACAGGTTTACAGGAATAGAAAAAACTATTACTCGATTAATGTGCAAATGGTGTGTTTGGCGGGCCAGTACATCTCCCATGTGAATGCCAAATATCCTGGCTCTGTGCATGACACCTTTATCTTATCTTAAGGAATAGCAGCATCCCATATGTGATGGGCTAACTCCAGAGGCACCGGCTGTGGCTAATAGGTGAGCCAAAGGTCCCCACCCAGTATATGTTGATGTCTGGGTATGGGATTGCCCCTAAGGGTGTGTCTAACAGATGTCACCCTATATATACAGGTGACTCTGGTTACCGCAACCTCTCATGGCTACTGACCCCAGTGAGGAATGCCAGGACAAGGGTAGCAGGACGTTACAAAGAGACACATGGGCGTACAAGGAGGATTATAGAAAGAACCTTTGGCTTCCCAAAGGCCAGGTTCCGGTGCCTCCATCTGACAGATGGCTCCCTGTACTACTCACCCAAGAAGGTGTACAAGATCATCGTTGCATGCTGCATGTTGCACAACTTGGCCTTGAGATGCTTCTGCAGGATGATATGCCTGGAGATGGTCTTGGGGCAGCAGTGGAGCCTGTGGACAGTGAGGAAGAGGAGGCAGAGGAAGAATATGTTGACAAAAGAAAAAATATAATACAGAAGTACTTCCAGTGACTGACAGGTAAGACACTGTAACTCCACTTAACATTTAAGTAATCTGTTGGACATTGTACAAGGCAGCCTCTGTCCCTATATCTATGGCCACTGACTGTTCCCTTTTGATTCTCTATTTTCAGATTTCTGTGCCCCATTCTGGCTCCTGCTATATGTTCTACTGCCCACCAACTGTCATCCTTTATCATATTTCACTGTACATATATGTTGCAATGCTTTGATAATGTTGTACTAATACATTTGTGAATCATTAGACTGACTGCAGATTGGTATTTGTTTCAAGGGTGTTTATTTAGGTGCTAATAAGTATAGATGTATGTGCAAGGGGCTGGGGTGATGGTGGAGGAAAGTTCAGGGTAGAGTCCAGTCTCTTGGTATCACCGGTGTATTGTCCAAGGGGGCATAGGAAGGGGAACTATGGCAGTTCCAGGTCGACAGGGTAACAGACTGGGACAGAAGGGTGACTATCGGGAGAGTCCTATTTCCTGGCGGGGGTCTTGCCAGTAAAGATTAGACTTACCAGAGTCCAGTCCTCCTGCTACTCCTGCGAGGCCCTCGGAGAATGATAGCCAAGACTTGCTCCTCCCATGTTGTTAGTTGTGGGGAGAAGGTGGAGGTCCACCGCCAGTCCTCTGTACAGCAATCTTGTGTCTTGCTACCACCGAACGCACCTTCCCCTGTCGGTAATTCCACCTCTTCGTGATGCCATCCGTTGTTCTTGGGTGCTGTCCTGCGGCATTGACCCTGTCCACTATTTTCCACCATAGCTCCACCTTCCTTGCAATGGACGTCTGCTTCATCTGTGATCTGAATAGCTGTGGCTCTACCCAGATGATTTCCTCCACCATTACCCTTAGCTCCTCCTCAGAAAACCTGGGGTGTCTTTGGGGTGCGATGGATGTGGTGCGAGTGATATGTGTGAGGATGTGTGGGGTGATGTGTGGGGTGATGTGTTGTGGTGTATGCTGTGATGTGCATGAATGGTGTATGGGTGATGGTGTTCTGTGCCTCTGATTGAGTGGGTGCTACTTGCTTGTCTCTCTGCTTACTATCTTTTGTTTCGCTGTAAGGGGTTGTGGGTGATGTGGGTGTCTGGTTTATATTGATTAGGTGTGTGGGTGTGGTGTGTGTATGTGTGTCAGGTGTGTGTATTTTGAATTGTCCAATGTGGTGTGGTTTTGTAAGTGTGTGTATATTTTGAGCGCAGTGGTATGTACCGCCAATGGTTTACCGCGATTGAAAGACCGCTGTGGTGATTTTTGGGTCATGATAGTGCTATAGCGCCTTGTCCTTAGTAAGTAAATTTACAAGGGAACGAGTATAGGTCGATTAATCTTTTGGATCGCATAGAGTATCCTAGCTAAGTGGTGACTAGAGAAAACATCAAAAATAATTCTACCCAAACATATAACACCAAAACCTAGTCTAATAAGAAAATGCCATCACTCTCTGCAAGGTTAATTCATTTTATTCCCTATTAGATTACAATTCTAATCAAAAGCCCTTATTTCAATGAATCCATGGTTAATCAAACTTTATTAGCATCATGAGCAATAATTCATCAAGACTTTATTAATAAGCAAAATGACATCAATCTAGGTTTGGCTAATTCATAAACATAGATTAATTCAGCAATGCGAGACAGTCGGTCAGAGTCAAAGTCACCATTGAGTCGCCCTTTGTCAGCCTACCTATCTCAGATTAGCATCAGCATGTGGGTCTTCATGCTAAAAACAATTTAGTCAAAAATCATAATTTGGAAAAAATCTAACTAAGGGAGAAAAATATTTTAAGCAGCGCAGTTGTTTCCTAGAAGGAAAAAGTACACATTAGTCAGTCAACATTTATAGCTACCTATCCAAGATAGATCAGCAACGAGTTAGTCTTTGTCTCCAGATCATCAGTCAACAGCAAGGCTTAGGCTCACAGGGAGCAAGCCCAAATTTCAGCACTTCGGACAGCGTCTCCTGAAGTCATCAACTTTTGCCTCTCCACTCTGATTTCCCTTCTCGTGTCATGACTTTTTATTAGGGTCTCTCAGTCCGTCCCACAAATTGCTAATTGGTCCACCTTATCAGGGGTTATGACTCTAACCTATAGTTTTTGTTTACCACTTGTTTGCCTTGGTTCAAACATCAAGTTCCATTAATATGATTGGTCCCTCCGTCGATGAGAACAT
Organism: Pleurodeles waltl; assembly: GCF_031143425.1. Lineage (NCBI taxonomy): Eukaryota > Metazoa > Chordata > Amphibia > Caudata > Salamandridae > Pleurodeles > Pleurodeles waltl. Next base: position 263,287,158 of record NC_090447.1, on the reverse strand, counting down.
CTGGCTCTTCAGGTAACAAAATTGTTGCCCACTGTCTCTTAGTCAGTGCTTCCATTGTTCAAATCCTGGGAAAGTACATTTAGCCTACTCTACACATAATTGTATCAGTTTGTTCTGATCGTCTCCTGTCTGCTGCTGCATTGCAGAAAGGTGTAGCAGAGCTCATCTCTGAACTCTGTACAGTTCAATGTCCTTTTCTCTAGTTCCAGTCCTCTGCGGCTCATTGCGTCTCCATGTTTAAGCAAGCAAGGCCCAGCGCCGACCAGGCCTCTAGTTCGGCTAAGTTAAGGATATGAAGCATCATAAAACATAGGTAATATCATCAGTTATGGCAAATGAATACATATTTCATACAAGTTCATGTTATTTTAGTACTGTTAACACAGATGGTGACCACTCCCCCTGGGCACATTTTGCACATTACACGTTATTTTCAATTATTACTTTCAAATGTCATTTTTCTCATTAATATGTATATGCAAATTATTAGAATATTCTCATATTAGCATATCTGCTGCAACAATACTGTGGGCATATTCCTGTTGGCGTAACGGTGTGGGTTTTGCTATTGCCAGTTTATCACTGATCTTTGGTCTGGCGGACTTGTGTGGGTGTCTGTATCGTGGTGGATTTCTATGTGTGGGTCATAATACCTGTGGCGGATTACCGCCACGGTCACGGTATGTTGGCAGCCGTCAGCATGGCGGAATGCGGCATTTACCACCAGGGTTGTATGAGGGCCTATATTTTGAATTGATGGTGATCAAATGTATTCTGTTTGGGGTAATTGGGAGTATTTTATTTCCTATTTGTTGCAGATCTCATTTAAGTATTTCTTACTATTTTGAGAAGTTGTCATTTAGGCCTTGTGTTGTTGTATTCTATTTCTCTCTTTTTTTTTTTTTAATTAGTTATTCAAGACTTAATATTGGTATTTGCATTTAATAATTGTCGAAGGGAGATGTGTGGTGCTCTCGTTAGTTGATTCCATTTCCGAATGGAATCAACTACCATGACTATAGAATCCAGAGGGGAGCGGAGCGAGCGAGTCCAGGGACGGTTGAAGGCGGACGCTGTAGCCTGTGGTAGGGCCGCATATAAAGATAATTAATACTTACGTTTTCTACTTCAGACGACGGTGTCCACCCTCTTAATTCTTATATTTCACACAGGAGTTAGTGTTGTGATGAACACGTGTGTAAATTATGTTTTTGTGCTTTATATGTTTTGCAGGCGTTTAACCTAAATGTGAACGTTCCTTTTTTCAGGTAAAGCAGAAAACTTTTCTTTTAGGATTGTATTTGATGATCTCACAGAAGCTAATAATTTCAACTCCTGCTGAGCTGGGAGTGAGACATCTGAACTGTGACCTCTTTAGTCTAAAGAAAAACAAATGGCAATGTCAAACCCCCCACTTTGTTCCTCTCCAAGTACAGGCATCCACGGGATTCACAGTCCAACACTAAAAATAGAGAGAATTTCATAATTAGAAATCAGAAATGCACCATTACAGTAAGTTAATTGGTCACTATAGTGTTCGATAAAACAAAGATGAAGAAGTAGCCATCCATAAGATTCAAGTTAGATAAATAGAGGGAGGAGTAATTATGAATCACAGACAAAGCTAAAACGACGCAATTTCTCTGATCTTTGGACCCTCCTTAAAGGTACAAACGCCCACTATCCACACTGCAGAGTCAAGCAGTGAAAGAGAGAAATGATTCCTGTTTTTTGCCCAGCACTTTTTAGAGGTCGATAGCTTTTGCCTCTGGTATCAGTTCTCCGTAATATTGAACTTGCAATTCATTTACATCTTAAATCAAGCCACAGAGTAGCTTTATCACAACTTCCTAAATCGAGTGCTGGGAGAAGGAGTTTCAATCACGGGCTGCTATTTTTAATTTTCAGCCTCCTCCTTGGGCTGACATAATATTACTCTGTGCATAACCTTGACGCTATCATTGACCCGCAGTTAATTCCTGCATTTTACTATGCCAATATATGAATTTCTTCTGCATATGATTTACATGTTTTTCTGCCCTTCTCTTTCTTCTGACTCCTACTGTAAATTCTCATCAATCACACTTTCATTTTAGCAGAGGAGCACCTGCTCATTATTTGTTCCTCTCTCCATCTGCACCCCATCTGTTCAGATGAACCTAAGAGATAAACATTTTGCTCCACTCGGACCAAATAAAGTTTAAAAATAACTGCATGCACATTTCTCCAAATGTAAAACTCCCTTTGACCTATTATGCAGAATACTGTACAGTAAAATACACATTTCATTACAATATCAAGGTGAAAGGGCTGGGTGTGCAATTTTTCAGCAGGTAGCATTTTTAGGGGGTCACACAAGGACAAACATCTGTCCAAGTTGCTTAGATTTCTCAGATGTTTTGACATGGTTATCATTTTGATGAATTATTTTTGCTTGATGTATATTGAAAGCGCTGCCACGCATTCACTGCATCTATAACAAGAAGAGAATGGTTAAATAATAAGGTCCGTCTTCTGTGTCTCACTTCACGTGTATCAGTCACTAGCTACCAGAATCCATCACAACAACAACAGACACATTGATTGTCCTCTGCTGTTGTATTCCTTTAGTGTAAAGGTCCGTTCAATCAAATCAGGAAAGAGAGTCAGGGACCATTCAAACCTTGTTAAATTCCAACGTAAGGATAAAAGCAGGTTTTTGCCTAATAAGCCACAAAATGGCGAACACATCCATGCCAAGTAACCATGAAGATCCTACTGATGCATTCATAACCGTGCCTACAAGAACACACGTAGCATATATGCAGAAGTGCAGAGTGTAATATGTTATTTATAACCATTGTGTGTGGAGATGAGCCATGACTCATGAGAGGCAAGGGTTTCATGATGCTCACAACTTAAAAAAAACATTGAGCACAGTTACACCAGCCTTGGCATGAACCTATACCTTTACTCAGAGAAGTCCCTTTACTTAGTTTGAATTAGGGAACTTGTTCCTCCATCAGCCGTTTCAGGACAGCAAACTTAAAACTGAATCAGTGAACTGGAAGCTTTCAATTAGTTGACAGCAATGGAGACATTTCTGTTGCTGCTGCATCAAGGGGGACACAGGGCCTAGTTCCCAACTTCTGGAAAAAGGAAGAGGTGCATGAGAGTGCATGGTGAGTACAACCTGGTCCCGAGGTCAAGGGCTGGAGGGGCCTTGGACCCTCTAAAGCTTTGCAAATGTGGATCAACAGGGCGGCCCTAATTAACGATTGCAAACGATAAGCTAAAGTTATGGTTCCCAGTAGCTTTCTGGATATGTTTTTGAGTCTATGAAGTCTGTACCGTCAGGACAGATTTTATTGCTTTCATTTTTGTTTAGGAGTGGTCTGGGATCACATTGCAATTATAGGGAACTGAAACTTTTTAAAAATGCTCGAAGTCACGGATTCAAACCAGAGTCCGTTGACCTGTCATGCCTTATCACAACTTCAGAATTTCCGGTAAACTAGGCAGACGTTTTGTCAAGTCCAAAGGTATGCTTAGGTTTTTATTAGTCAAAAGCTGATATATTCTTCAACCAAGTTAAAAAGAGGCATTTTGGGAAGAGAAAGAGAGCTTTGCAGTTTCTATACAGCAACAGTCGTGTATTCCACCCCCTCGGCCATGGTTGATAAAGCTGAAAAGGCAGTTCCAGGCCATCACCTGTTTCATTTTGTGTACACGACGAGGATGGAGTGATACACCCTTTAGACACTTTGAAACCAAAAAAGAAACCAAAAGATCTTATACATTTGAAGTTTTTGATGTATGCCCACTAGGATTCAAACACCTCAGCGCTAGGTGCATAACTTGCAAACTGTTTGACCCGAACATCTCGGGACAGAGCAGTCGGTATTTCTTTGACAATCTCAAGACAATCACAAGCCAACTGAAGTCAAAGCACAAATAGGGTAATTGACATTTCTGAAAGAACAAAAGAACCTGAAGCTCCAGCTGTCATGGCACAGACCACTCAAAATCTTCCTGAGTAGGTGGAACAGGAAACATAACGCGTAATCTCTACTTTACCATACAATACAGTACTTTGAGCCTCAATTACATTAGGCCTCAATTACAAGAAACTGGCGCATCATAATCGATGCACCAGTTTTCTTGTGCCAGCCCTGGAGCCCTTAACAACACCTTGGTAGAGCTGTATTTATGATACAGCGATCCATGGTGCACGTTTGCACAGATGTGTCAGAAATTCTGACGCATCTGTGATGCTAAACTGATGCATTCAAGGACAAGTGTCATAAAAATGATGCTAATCCAGCAATGCGTAGAAGACTCCTATGTTAAAGAGCCCTGCGTCAGTTTAACACCTGCTCAAAGCAGGTGTTAAATTCTGATGCAACGAAGTCGTAGAACAACACAGTAAAATGTAGCAAATTTCACTATGCTGGTTCTTCGTGGCATTTAACGTGGGAATGCCCCCTTTGCATACATTATACCTGGCGCAGGTATAATGTGGCGCAGGACTTAACAAACTAGAGTAATGGTCCCATTGCACCAGTTTGTAAATGTGGCTAGCGCCGCCAAAGCATAAAAACAAAGTGACACTACAGCGGCACAAGGGGCTTGTAAATAAGCACCCTTTTTCAGCAATTTGCCGAAATAATGGTCAGATTTATACTTTTCACGCAAAACTGTGCAAATGCAGTTTTGCATCAAAAAGCTTAGCGCTGGCTAGCACCTTTTTTTAGCACCGTCTAGGCATCATATTTATACCATGACGCAAGATGGCGCTAAAAATGGTTAGAGTAAAAAAAAATTACGTTAACCATTGCGCCTTGTCATAAGGCAAAATGACATTAACACTGCAAAAATGACACTAACCTGTTTTACAGCACTTAAATTTGTAGCAAAACTGAAATGCTCAATTTTTAACTGTAGTAGCGTCAACTTTAGACGCTAATGCAGAAAACAGTACAAAGGAGAGGCAAAATGGACCCAGAAAGCCAGGAGAGGCCCCAGGGTGACCCTAATCAACCAGGAACCAGCCAGGAGGACACACACAAGACCCAGGTGAGGGAGAAGAAAAAGAGAAAGTGCTGTTTCAGTGCAGAGGAGCATGAAATACTGGTGTGAGAGGAGACGGAGCATCAACATCAACTCTTGCCAATTAGCAGGAGAGAGGCAATCTGGCAGCAGATAGTACACAAGATTAACAGTGTGGCAGAGGTGAGGAGAACCGTAACTGAGAGCAAAAAATGCTGGCATGATTACAAGCAAAGGACAAAGGCAAAAATGGCAAGGAACAGGAATGCGGCACTGCAAACTGGAGGTGGTAGTCCAGCACCACAAAAGGACCTGGATGAGATGGAGGAGATGGTTGCAGCAGTCATCGCAGAGGAACTGGTCACTGGAATCGCAGGACAGGACAGTGCAGACTACAAGGAAACACCACAAATGCAGGGTAAGTTGCATGGGGAAAATTAATGCTAAATTGTCAAGTGCAAGAAGGGGGAAGCACATAGGACACACGCAATGCATGTTAAAGGAGCACAGAGAGACATATTGCACATGTAGCAAGTTGCACCATGCTGATATATGCTACACATGTGCCTATGCCTTTATAGTGCCATGCACCACAACACATACACAACCTGGGCATATGCTAAATTACCAGGGCCGAAAACCTACATGTACATATGCAGCACATGGGACGGATGGCATGTCTAATGACTGTGTCTCGGGTTGTGTCATCACAACATTCCTTGCATATAGTCAAATTAACCCTACCAACATGACCAAGACATCAGAGACTATAAAGTCAGTCAATACCATTCCTGGGGTTAAGTCATGGTGGTGTCCCTTGCAGTAACAACTTGAACTGCCTTGCCTCATTGCTTAAACACGTGTGCTGCATCTTACAGCACACAATTCATTGCAATCATCTCAACAATACCCAGACATGTGCTGGTAGCACCACCACCCCGCACATTAAGAACACATCCACATGAGGCAGTCATCACTCCATCATGCAGTAAGGATGCCCCTGGGTGCAGGGAAAAATAATCTGAGAAGGCGCTGGGGGAATAGCAGAGGGGTCCTGTATCACTGGAAACATGCCACTACCCAGAGCAGCTAAACTGGTGTAGTGTGGAATCACACATCTTGATGTTGATCAGAAATGTGCCACTACAGAATATATGTACTACAGATATCAAACTGTAGGTCACAACAGATACAGGCTTAGCCCACAACTACTCTGACACAACCATGTGAGACACATAGGAATGGGGAAATAACCACACACAAACAACAAATGGTGTATGACTGTGAACATAATGGCGTATAATTTCATATTGACAGGGGAATGGTGCATTGGCAAGTCTCGTGTTGGTAAGACAGTCAGTGCAGTGTACCCTTTGTGGTTGGCAGTATGAGTCATATGTTGAGATGGCGGGTGGAAGTCTGTCTGCTCATGGTAGCTCTGTGGGGCACTTAGCACAACATTGTTGATGGATCTAATAGAGTCAGTGCCAGTCTTGGGGTGCATTGTGTGACAGAACCCGCTGCTCTCAGCCCTGCAAATCAGGCAATAGAAAGGGCAAAGGGCAGAGCATGGGATCCCCTGCACTGCTCATGCCAGGCGCATGGGCTGAACATTGGCACCAAGGGCAACACCACACCACATCACCACCAACCTTTGCATGGGGGTTTCACCGCTATGCAACGGCTGGTGGAAAAGCGGGAACATACCTGGAGGGCAGCGTTAGTCGTAATACTGGTCCGGTGTCACAAAACTGGTGGCATTGCCAGTCTGTAAGCTGCTGGAAATCTGCCAGTGCCAGGTCATTGACCCATGGGGCATTTCCCCTTGACAACATGTGCTACTACCACCTGCGCTGTCGGGGGTGGTCATATAGACAATGGCAGTCATGTGGTCATAGGACTGCCACACTTGTAATGAGGGACCAGTGTGACTACCTGCAGAATCACCATCAAGCTAGCTCGAGGCCCTGACCTAAGTTCAACTCCAGTTAACTGCCTGTGTCCCTAAACTAATTTACCATCAGGCACTGTCGTATACAAAATGATGTACACAGCAAAAAATGATACCCATGCTGGCCTTCCTTGGTTCCACCCTGTGCCTGTGTCAATTTAGCTGCACTGCCACTATGTTGCATCTCTTGCATCATAGTGCAAGGATGGCTGCATGGAGGGGGAGATCATACTTGTGTAGGAAGATGCACCTTCCAGGACAGACAGAACTTGAAATGGAAATATGCTAGGTCAATGTGCGCTGTGCAATGTGGCACACATCCACATACATCCACATGAGGAGCTATCAAAGGAAACAACAGCATGATGTCTTGGCAATGGCATCCCTGGGGGGGGGGTGCAAGGTTTCAGTACCGCACGGGTGTGTGTGAAACATGTAAGACTGGGACAGGGGCATATTGCCATGTGTGTTGCTGTGGCTTGACCACTGCAACACCCATTGCAAGACCCTACCACGCAAATGGATGCATAGGGAGGGTTGACAATAACAAGATGGTGTCAAGCCACAAAAAGGATATACATCACACCTAGTAGATATGATGCAGCCATTTGTACCACCTGAGCTTCCCCTTATGTGACTCTCAGGTGGGACAAGGGGCTCATCTACTGCAACCATGATATACAGGAACAATGTTAGGGAAGTAAGATGACAATGAGCCTCCAATAGCAAGTCAGTGACGGAACATGTCAACTGCCAAAACACGGAAAGGTTGATTTTACACCATCTCATTGCAGAGGATTAATGGCTCTCCTGCTGATCTGCCTGTCCTGGAGTACCCCGATGACCTGGATGACCAGCTGACAACCATCTCTCAAGATACATTCCAAGAAGTCCTAGTATCCCTCCAGATACCAGCTCCAGTTTCAAGGAGGACAAATAATGTAGCAGCCATCCCAGATGCTCCACCCAACACTCCAATAGTACAACCTGCCTGCACCAATACAGCTGAGGACTCCGAGGACCCAGGGACTAGCTTTGAGAGGACAGTGGTAGGAGTCCAGTGGGAGATGGCCAAGGAGGTGTGGGCAGGGATGGAGACTGTGGCAGCCAGCCTAGAGGTTATGCGCATGTGCCTCATTACAGTGAATGAACATACTGCAGCCAAACGAAGCACACACTCCCCAATGCCTGGAGTCTAGCAGTGTCTGAGTGACATAGCTGCTTCCATGAGGGAGAGGCCACAACAACTGCCCTCCCAAATTGCCAGAAGCATGATTGAGAACAAGATGGACTTCATGCACCGGGAACTGGCCTCCCTCAGGGCAGACATGGCTGCCTACCACCAGGATGTTGCTGCTATTCTCACAAATCAGCAGCTCATCCTTGCTGCAGTGATGCCATATGTTGTTCCACCAGTGGCAGCTGCCGGGAATTGGGATTCCACATCTCCAACCACTGAAATGGCCCCCTCTACCTCACCACCACCACCATCAAAGAGCAGAGGAGATACCACACACATCAGAGGATGAAGATGTGGAACAGATCATCTTCACCCGTAAGAGTTCCCAGTAGCACCAGCCCATGCCACATGGGCAGTGTTTTTCTTTTTCCTGTGCTTGAGATCATGCCAGTGTTAGCACAGTTGGATATGTGCACTCTTTACCAACACACTGACGACCCATCTGCTATGGACTGTCATTGTCTTTCACTTACCAATTGGCAATTCTTATTACTCTGCACTTAACAACACTTCACCCAAGCATGTCCCATGACACGTCCCCCAAACCTGGACTTGTGTTGTGTCACAATTGTATGAATTTCATAAATGGGGTGACTGACCTGGAGTGCAAGAATATGGGGGCACATACCTACACACAAGGTTCCAACATGAGAAATGTCAATGCTGGTCTCATCCCCTACAAGCAATTCACTGAGTATGTCAATTCACCGAGTATGTCAGAAATGAAGAACCCATTTATGCTTCACTCACTACATAGGGCAGGAATGGCTTTGAAACAGTTCTCGGGCAATAGCTGGGAGTACCAGTAGAACACATTGGTGTGAAACAGAGGTACCTGACCTCATTAGTAATTGCCATCGGTGACTTTTGCAGGATAGAGTTCAAATGTAGGCTGTTGTCAGATATGCCACAGTTCCCAACGTTCCTACACAGGACCCCAACACTGACAGATGAATTACCACACCTACCTGTCCAATACAAAGTAAACATAGTCACCTTGAGTGGTGGGTACACTGGATGGCAGATGCATAGACAAGCAGATGTGTTGTTGCTGCCAATGTGACAGCTCAGTTGTCAATAGGTGATGGACATGTCAAGAGAGGGATTTGGAGGCAGGATGGAATCCCTAGGCAAACATACAATTTGCACTGTGCACTCATTGGAAGACCCTGAGACACTAGCATATAATAAAAAATATATGGGAGTATGCAACAATGTTTATTACGTATTAAATTGAATTAAAGAATGAAATAAAACCTATGGTATCCTAAACTAAACTATTCTAACTATACTTAACCAACAACTAAAGCTAACTACCCTATGCTAAAAGTAACTAACACATTTAACACCACACTCTAAACAACCCCCACCCTCCTTAAGTCACAAGACACATTCAGGACAACATATACTTTTAGTACACATATACTAACTAAATCTAAACAAATATATATTTTTTGAATTATTTATTATAATTTGTTTTTTTTAAACACAAAGATACCCCAACATGACCCCCGCAACCCACCCCCCAACAATTAACATGTAATATGTAAAATAATAAAAATAAAAATCTATTTATCCTAACTAAACTACATACCTACACTAACCTAACACTAACTCCCTAAAACCCACTATAAAACATAACTCAAAATCAGAAGGGAGTGGATAGAACTTGGAGGTGTCAGTTCAGACGTGACTCAAAACTTGGTCTTCTTCAGGTTTTTTTAATGAACTTTAGCCTCTTGGTCTTGGCGGCCACCTTCTTCTCCAAACTGTCCAAACATTTCAGTACCAGAGAAATGTCCATCTGCAGATCCTGCAGCAATTGCGTGTCGATGGCAGCAGGTAGTGTGAGCTGTTGCACTGTTGTTGTTGTATTAGTTGCAGCTGATGTTGTGGGAGTGGTGCCAGCTGCGCCCCCCTGCACTGCTAAGGAGTTAGGTGTTTGTGGTGCCTTCTTTGCCACTGCGGGGATCCCTTGCGGGAATGCCCGCCATTCCCCCATTGCCCTCTCTGCACGGTAGAAGCGAGACATTTTACGGAACCCAGATTCCACTGCCAGGATATGGCGGTACCTCACTGCCCTCTTTTGAAAAGCGCGTTGCTCATCATTGCTCATGTTGGCAGCTGTTAAATGGAGACAGGCAACCATCAGTGTCAGCATTGTGTGAAGTCTGTACAGATTAGTAGCTTACACTGCTTACACTGCTTACACTGCTACATCTAAGTACACATGCACTCCTACTCACATACCAGAAAAGACAATGGCCCTGATAAATTTAACGACAACGTTGCCTTAGCATCATTTTATTGACACTAAAGCGACGCAAAACGCAAAAATGAACCAAACATATGGAAGTGTGCATAGCTATTGCATAATAATGAATAATACAAAGGCAGCACAAACTTTACATAGATCAGGCCCAAACTACCTCATCATCTGTGTCTATTTACAGCCATACATCACCAGGAACCTGGACATGTTAATGGGAGGATGGGATGCTGTTGGCACCCATAAGGGTTCAGAGCTGATAGGTACACATGCAAGCCTGATCAATATGACTGTCACCTACACTGTGAGCATCAAATTTACCTACTAATTTGGTATTCCTCTCCCCCTGAGCCTAAGGAGGGATCACCATGCAATCCATCATCTCAACTGTCCTGGTCATCCACCAAGGCATGCCCACTCATACATAGAGTCAAGGAGTGGACCATATATTAGGAAGGCTGACCACTAGGAAGCTGGTATCCATAGGCCTATCACGTCTACATTCATGTGTCCAGGTGTAGACACCCATCAATACCTGATCTGCCACTACTCTTCCTTACATACCCATTTCCATGTCAGCATACGTTTGGCCTTGACCTGCATGCAAGCCAATAATATTCCACATAAGTGTAACATGCATAGACTGCAAAAGACAGAGCACCATGCTGGGGGACAATTGCCAGCCCAGTCCTCCATCTTCCTGACGATACAGGGATGCACTAAATTTGGTTCAATATGGTGCATCACTGTGTTGTGAGAAAAATGGAGCGCAACACTACCAATATTCTCACAGCATTGCACTCTGTCATTCTTAATCACATATGGCCCTACATGTGGCTTGTCATCACCTTGTCTGCATGATGCTGGCCATTGTGCGCCACAAGCATCACAAGATGTGACCCTCTGGTGGTGCATGGGGATCCTTTAACCCCTTAGCTGCTGGGCCTTTTCCCCCCCAGTGCTGAGCCCTTTTTTGGCTATTTGGGGTAGTTTGCGCTTAGGGCTTCATAACTTTTTGTCCACATAAGCTAACCACGCCAAATTTGCGTCCTTTTTTTCCAACATCCTAGGGATTCTAATGGTACCCAGAGTTGGTGGTTTCCACTGGAGGAGACCAAGAAAATAGCCAAAATACAGTGACAATTTTGTTTTTTCCAAAAAAATGGGAAAAAAGGGCTGCCGAAGAAGGCTTGTGGTTTTTTCCCTGAAAATGCCATCAACAAAGGGTTTCTGGTGCTGATACCTTTCAGGAACGGGCAGACTTGAATCAGAAAACCAAATTTTTCAACACAAATTTGGCATTTTACTGGGACATACCCCATTTCTACTATATTTGGTGCTTTCAGCCTCCTTCCAGTTAGTGACAGGAATAGGTGTGAAACCAATGCTGGATCCCGGAATGCTAAACATTTCTGAAAACTAGACAAAATTCTGAATTCAGCAAGGGGTCATTTGTGTAGATCCTACAAGGTTTTCCCACAGAAAATAACAGCTGAAATAAAAAAATATTGAAATTGAGCTGAAAACAACAGCCATTTTTCTTTCTGTTTTACTCTGTAACTTTTTCCTGCGATGTCAGATTTCTGAAAGCAATATACCGTTTTGTCTGCTAGACTCTTTTGGTTGCGGGGATATAAAGGGCTTGTAGGTTCATCAAGAACCCTAGGTACCCAGAGCCAATAAATGAGCTGCACCCTGCAGTTGGTTTTCATTCTATACTGGGTATACAGCAATTCATTTGCTGAAATATGAAGAGTGAAAAAGAGGTATAAAGAAAACCTTTGCATTTCCGAAATGGGATCAAGATAAGGTTTTGAGGAGCAGTGGTTATTTGCACATTGCTGAATTCCGAGGTGCCCATACTAGCATGTGAATTGCAGGGCATTTCTCAAATAGACGTCTTTTTTACACACTCTCTTATATTTGGAAGGAAAAAATGTAGAGAAAGATAAGGGGCAATAACACTTGTTTTGCTATTCTATGTTTCCCCAAGTCTCCCGATAAAAATGATACCTCACTTGTGTGGGTAGGCCTAGTGCCCGCGACAGGAAATGCCCCAAAACACAACATGGACACATCCTATTTTTTTTATAGAAAACACAGCTGTTTTTTACAAAGTGCCTACCTGTAGATTTTGGCCTCTAGCTCAGCCGGCACATAGGGAAACCTACCAAACCTGTGCATTTCTGAAAACTAGAGACCTAGGGGAATCCAAGGAGGGGTGACTTGCGGGGCTTGGACCAGGTTCTGTTACCCAGAATCCTTTGCAAACCTCAAAAAGTGGGTAAAAAAACAAGTTTTCCTAACATTTCGGTGACAGAAAGTTCTGGAATCTGAGAGGATCCTCAAATTTCCTTCCACCCAGGGTTCCCCCAAGTCTCCCGATAAAAATGATACCTCACTTGTGTGGGTAGGCCTAGCGCCCGTGACAGGAAACGCCCCAAAGCGCAACGTTGACACATCCAAATTTTTTGAAGAAAACAGAGGTGCTTTTTGCGAAGTGCCTACCTGTAGATTTTGGCCTCTAGCTCAGCCGGCACCTAGGGAAACCTACCAAACCTGTGCATTTCTGAAAACTAGAGACCTAGGGGAATCCAAGGAGGGGTGACTTGCGGGGCTCGGACCAGGTTCTGTTACCCAGAATCCTTTGCAAACCTCAAAAAGTGGCTAATAAAACAAGTTTTCCTCACATTTCGGTGACAGAGAGTTCTGGAATCTGAGAGGAGCCACAAATTTCCTTCCACCCGGCGTTCCCCCAAGTCTCCCGATAAAAATGATACCTCACTTGTGTGGGTAGGCCTAGCGCCTGCGTCAGGAAACGCCCCAAAGCGCAACATGGACACATCCAAATTTTTGGAAGAAAACAGAGGTGTTTTTTGCGAAGTGCCTACCTGTAGATTTTGGCCTCTAGCTCAGCCGGCACCTAGGGACACCTACCAAACCTGTGCATTTCTGAAAACTAGAGACCTAGGGGAATCCAAGGAGGGGTGACTTGCGGGGCTCGGACCAGGTTCTGTTACCCAGAATCCTTTGCAAACCTCAAAAAGTGGCTAAAAAAACAAGTTTTCCTCACATTTCGGTGACAGAAAGTTCTGGAATCTGAGAGGAGCCACAAATTTCCTTCCACCCGGCGTTCCCCCAAGTCTCCCGATAAAAATGATACCTCACTTGTGTGGGTAGGCCTAGCGCCTGCGACAGGAAACGCCCCAAAGCGCAACGTTGACACATCCAAATTTTTGGAAGAAAACAGAGGTGTTTTTTGAGAAGTGCCTACCTGTAGATTTTGGCCTCTAGCTCAGCCGGCACCTAGGGAAACCTACCAAACCTGTGCATTTCTGAAAACTAGAGACCTAGGGGAATCCAAGGAGGGGTGACTTGCGGGGCTAGGACCAGGTTCTGTTACCCAGAATCCTTTGCAAACCTCAAAAAGTGGCTAAAAAAACAAGTTTTCCTCACATTTCGGTGACCGAAAGTTCTGGAATCTGAGAGGAGCCACAAATTTCCTTCCACCCGGCGTTCCCCCAAGTCTCCCGATAAAAATGATACCTCACTTGTGTGGGTAGGCCTAGCGCCTGCGACAGGAAACGCCCCAAAGCGCAACGTTGACACATCAAAATTTTGGGAAGAAAACAGAGGTGTTTTTTACGAAGTGCCTACCTGTAGATTTTGGCCTCTAGCTCAGCCGGCACCTAGGGAAACCTACCAAACCTGTGAATTTCTGAAAACTAGAGACCTAGGGGAATCCAAGGAGGGGTAACTTGCGGGGCTCGGACCAGGTTCTGTTACCCAGAATCCTTTGCAAACCTCAAAAAGTGGCTAAAAAAACAAGTTTTCCTCACATTTCGGTGACAGAAAGTTCTGTAATCTGAGAGGAGCCACAAATTTCCTTCCACCCGGCGTTCCCCCAAGTCTCCCGATAAAAATGATACCTCACTTGTGTGGGTAGGCCTAGCGCCTGCGACAGGAAACGCCCCAAAGCGCAACGTGGACACATCCAAATTTTTGGAAGAAAACAGAGGTGTTTTTTGAGAAGTGCCTACCTGTAGATTTTGGCCTCTAGCTCAGCCGGCACCTAGGGAAACCTACCAAACCTGTACATTTCTGAAAACTAGAGACCTAGGGGAATCCAAGGAGGGGTGACTTGCGGGGCTCGGACCAGGTTCTGTTACCCAGAATCCTTTGCAAACCTCAAAAAGTGGCTAAAAAACCAGTTTTCCTCACATTTCGGTGACCGAAAGTTCTGGAATCTGAGAGGAGCCACAAATTTCCTTCCACCCGGCGTTCCCCCAAGTCTCCCGATAAAAATGATACCTCACTTGTGTGGGTAGGCCTAGCGCCTGCGACAGGAAACGCCCCAAAGCGCAACGTTGACACATCAAAATTTTGGGAAGAAAACAGAGGTGTTTTTTGCGAAGTGCCTACCTGTAGATTTTTGCCTCTAGCTCAGCCGGCACCTAGGGAAACCTACGAAACCTGTGCATTTCTGAAAACTAGAGACCTAGGGGAATCCAAGGAGGGGTAACTTGCGGGGCTCGGACCAGGTTCTGTTACCCAGAATCCTTTGCAAACCTCAAAAAGTGGCTAAAAAAACAAGTTTTCCTCACATTTCGGTGACAGAAAGTTCTGTAATCTGAGAGGAGCCACAAATTTCCTTCCACCCGGCGTTCCCCCAAGTCTCCCGATAAAAATTATACCTCACTTGTGTGGGTAGGCCTAGCGCCTGCGACAGGAAACGCCCCAAAGCGCAACGTGGACACATCCAAATTTTTGGAAGAAAACAGAGGTGTTTTTTGAGAAGTGCCTACCTGTAGATTTTGGCCTCTAGCTCAGCCGGCACCTAGGGAAACCTACCAAACCTGTGCATTTCTGAAAACTAGAGACCTAGGGGAATCCAAGGAGGGGTGACTTGCGGGGCTAGGACCAGGTTCTGTTACCCAGAATCCTTTGCAAACCTCAAAAAGTGGCTAAAAAAACAAGTTTTCCTCACATTTCGGTGACCGAAAGTTCTGGAATCTGAGAGGAGCCACAAATTTCCTTCCACCCGGCGTTCCCCCAAGTCTCCCGATAAAAATTATACCTCACTTGTGTGGGTAGGCCTAGCGCCCGCGACAGGAAATGCCCCAAAACAGAACGTGGACACATCACATTTTTTCATAGAAAACAGTGCGTACCTGTGGATTTTGGCCTCTAGCTCAGCCGGCACCTGGGGAAACCTAGCAAACCAGCACATTTTTGAAAACTAGAAACCCAGGGGAATCCAAGATGAGGTGACTTATGGGGCTCGGACCAGGTTCTGTTACCCATAATCCTTTGCAAACCTCAAAATGTGGCTAAAATAACACGTTTTCCTCACATTTCGGTGACAGAAAGTTCTGGAATCTGAGAGGAGCCACAAATTTACTTTTACCCAGCGTTCCCCCAAGTCTCCCAAAAAATATGATACATCACTTGTGTGGTTAGGCCTGGTGCCTGCGACAGGAATAGATCACACAACGGTCAATGTTGGTCCTTACGTGAGGCAGCTGTTGACCCTGAGGTGATCCATTCCTGACACAGGCACTAGGTGTAGGCACTCAAGTGGGGTAGTGTTTTTATCAGGACAGGTGAGGAGTCACTGGGTGGTAGGAATGTTGTGGATCCCAGCATATTCCTGTAGTTTGTGTGACAGAAATGCGAGAAAAATAGAGTTTTTTTTCAACATTTCAGCTTTGCAGGGTATTCTGGGTAAGAAAACTTTGGGGAATCCACACAAGTCACACCTCTGCGGACTCCCCCGAATGTCTAGTTTCCAGAAATGTTTGGGTTTAGTGTGTTTCTCTATATGGCCGCCGAATCCAGGACCAAAAACACAGGTGCCTGCCTTACAAAACCAGTTTGTTTTGCCATAGACAATTTTGATGTCTCCACAATATGATTTGGGTGGTGGAATTTGGGGCTGAACTAAATTGGGGAGCTCCCAAGAGAGCACACTCTCTCTGCTTGCCGCCGCATTCACCTGCTCTCTGGGTTGGCCTAACCCACTATTACCCAGTTGCACGAACAGCTTGCGAAGGGACAGCAGGACTGTCCTCATCACCTCCCTCATAATGTACTGGAAGAGGAGTTTTCGAATGGGACTCCTCTGACTGAAAAATCACTCCCAGAGTCTGCGCCATTGTCCTATCCCTCAGATGCTGTCTCAGTATCTGATGTCTCAGTCTCTGATCCTATGTCAGAGCGGTCCTCTATAACCCGAGTGCAGGCAGCAGTCATCCATCAAGATGCCATCTCTGCTATTGGCTAAACTGTTGCTCTAAAACACTAGCCTACGTAGACAGTCACAAAATCGATGGTGTGTGTGAGATACGTGCAACAGTAGAGGCCACCTTACCTGCGCTTCTTCCCTCAATCAGCACGTACTTTCAAGACACTCAAAAAACACCTTGTCACATACCATTCGTCACAGTCTTTAGCACCTCCTGCGCCCAGTCCAACAATCATTATTGGTGCTCCCACTCCCTCCTCCTCGGATTCCCTCATTACCACCCAGCAAAAGTGCCCTTCATCTCTCCATAGACTTTACTAATGTACTCAGCTATTTACATAAAATACAGATGTGCTCTTTGCAGTAGGCATATAAACCTTCTGCGCTTCTTTATGGCACTAAAACTGCCACTAGACAAGTCGGACCCTTTTCCCCCCAGGGAAACCACACACATATTGACAAAAGTGATATATATATGACAGCCAACCACCTGAAACTCAACTCAAGCAAAACCGAAATAATCCTCTTTGGCCCACACAAAAACACCTGGGACCCCCCATGGTGGCCCACCACGCTAGGCCTTGCACCCACCCCCGCCAACCACGCACGCAACCTCAGCATCATCCTAGACTCCTCCCTCTCGATGACCCAACAAATCAACGCTCTTACCTCCTCATGCTTCAACAAACTCCGTATACTGAAAAACATTCAAATGGATCCCCACAGAGACCAGAAAAACTGTCACTCAAGCACTCATCAGCAGCAGGCTTGATTACGGAAACGCCCTCTACGCCGGAACCACTCTAAAACTGAAGCGCAAACTACACCCATCCAGAACTCAGCAGCACGACTCATCCTCGACCTCCGCCGACACAAACACATCTCTCCACACCTCAAATCCCTCCACTGGCTCCCCATTGACAAAAGGATCACCTTCAAGATCCTCATCCTCGCACACAAATCACTCCACAACACAGGCCCTGCCTACCTCAACGAGAGTCACCTTCCACACCCCCACACGAAACGTCTGCTCAGCTGACCTCTCTCTCGCCTCTGTCCCCCGCATCAAACACACCACCACCGGGGGCAGATCCTTCTCCTACCTTGCACCCAAAACCTGGAACGCACTCACAACCCACCTTCGCAAGACCCAAAACCTACTTCTTTTCAGGAAGGGCCTCAAAACCTGGCTTTTTGAACAGTGAACCTCCCAGCCCCTTTCCCTCCCCCTGTCCCCCCAACCCCCCAGCGCCTTGAGACCCTCACAGGTGAGTAGCGCGCTTTATAAATCTCTTTGATAAAGATCTACCTCTATATATATATATATATATATATATATCTATCTACATAAATATATCTATAGATATATCCATGTACCTAGATATATCTATCTACATAGATATATATAGATATATATATACATATATTTTTTTTTAGTTGTTGTATGGTTTCCTTGGGGGCCAAAATGGCCCCCAGGGAAACCCTACAACATCTAAAAAAAAATTGCCCCCACAGGGGATCACCCTGCCCATGGGCGACCCCCTGTCATTTCATTTTTATTTTAAAAAAAAAAAAAATCCCCTGGGGGGGCGCGATCGCGCCCCCCTCCCATGGGGCACCTACCTTTAAAAAAAAAAAAAATTATGCCAGGGGGGAGGGGCGTCCCGTTTTCAGGGGGGGCCGCCCCCCAAAAGTGAAATCCCTGGTGTCTAGTGGGGTTTCCTTGCCCCCGATCGCAGCTGTGCTGCGATCGGGGGCCAGGAAACCGTTTCAGAAGGCCTCGTAAGAAAGGGGAGACTCTCCCCTTTCTTACGAGGCCTTTTCAAAGTGTTTCCTGGCCCCCCCGATCGCAGCTGTGCTGTGATCGGGGGGGCCAGGAAACCTGAAAGTGTTTCCTGGCCCCCGATCGCAGCACAGCTGCAACCGGGGGCCAGGAAACACTTTCAGGAAGGCCTCGTAAGAAAGGGGAGTGTCTCCCCTTTCTTACGAGGCCTTCCTGAAAGTGTTTCCTGGCCCCCGATCGCAGCACAGCTGCGATCGGGGGCCAGGAAACACTTTCAGGAAGGCCTCGTAAGAAAGGGGAGACTCTCCCCTTTCTTACGAGGCCTTCCCGAACGTGGAAAAGGCCGTTTTCCCCATCAAAGCAGGAAGCGGCCGCAAGGCTGCTTCCTGCTTTGATGGGGAAAACACCTTTGAAACGTCAGCGCGCCTCGCGGCGCGCTGACGTCACAAAGGTGCGGGTGGGGGGTGGGGGGAGACACAGTAGCTTCCGTGTCTCCCGGGGGGAGTAAAAAAAAAAAAAAAATCCTCGGGTGCGACGCACCCGAGGATTTATTAATGCCCGCACCAAAGCGGTTAAATGGGCCATAATGTCAGCATCCAGCCTACTTTGATATCTGATCATTGGACAGCTGGCATTGTATTCAACACACATGACTCACCAAGCCCTGGATTACCTCACAGGACACACATTATCACACTTATTGGATACATCTAGGTCCTCAAATCGCGCCACTTTGCCGATAGTGTAGGAGGCAGGTCCGCTTGTTAAGACATGACTGGAAAACCATGCTTAGTGTCATATCACAGTTACAGCGAGTGGACAACAAATTCCAGAGGGAGCTAGTTATCCTAGTAGAAAACAGTGCAACAGACGCACCACTATGATCACACAATGACACAGACAGCCAGGTGAGTTCGAGCCACACATCTGAACACTAGCACTAGCCAGAGAATCATGTAGTGCTACACCCTGCAACAACCATATATGGGCCATCTATAGAAGATACAACAACATGATATAAGGGGGAGTTGTGTAAAAAAAGATGACACTACCCTGGCGTTTTGCAAGACATATGACTCAGGTACTCATTCTTGTCCTGCAAGGCACCCAGAGGTGCTTTGTGATAGACATGGTGCTCAATTTTAAGTCTGCAATGATCATGTGTTGATTAATCCATGACGGATGTGGCAAAGTTGTCTAATGGTATCAAATGCCTTATATACATTGCCCCCTATGGCGGGTAAGCCCCCTTTGAAAACATAATGCCAGGAGCCATGTGCGTGAAATGATGACAAAGTTGCATTATACATGCATTGGCGAAGTTTGTTGACACAGTCCATGGAAAATATGGTAGGCTGGCGGTGCCTTGGCATTTCATACATGACATTATGCAGGGGCACAGGTATCGCCATGGCTTCTGAAATGTGTGCCTACGTCATGGTTGTGCCAGACTCACCAGACATCTGACCTGCATTAGTATCATGGTTGGACATGTGAACTCCAGGCCTAGACTGGCGCAGATACACTTCATTCTGGTTGCACACAACCTGTCCACAAGCATTGCATGCAGCACTCCAGCTCATCTGCTACGCATCTGCTACTGTCATTCAAGGGCAGTGAACAGTATGCCAATGGGAGACTCACCAACAGCTCCGCTGATCTCAACACCAAAGTGATCAAGAAGATCCTGGTCCCTGGCCACCAGATCTGCCCAGCGATGCTTGAGCTCGTGCTCATACCTGATGCTCCTGTACACTCTCTTCAGGTGGTGGAGCACCTTGCCCCACTGCAGCCACCTGGCCTCTGTCCGGTATCCCAGGATGACCCGGCCACCCATCTCTAGCATCGTAGGCAATTAGTGGCATACAGCCACTCAAATTCACCCAGCTCATCCTCTGACATCCTCGTCAGCCTCCCCCTACCAGACATGTTGTGTGGTCAAAGTTGACCTGAATACCAAGAAAAAATAAATATAAATGGAAACTTAACCCCACTAACTAATCCCAACTGTCCCAAATGCGTAACTATCCTGGACAGACACCCCACAGTACAAGTACAAATCTGGACAGAAAACACACAAAATCACAACTACTGGGACAAATGCACACAAAATATGACAGGACACGACAGGAGGGACACCACAAACTTCAATACACAACCAAGACACAACCACCAGCTCAAAAACACAACCACACAGTCAGAAAGGCACAGACTGTAACGAGAATGTGAAACTACACCCACTGTACCATGCTTGAAGACAGGATTTCCTATTCCATCACTATCTGTCCCCTGCATCACATTTTTCAGTTATGCACATATTAATTTGATGCATTTGACATTTGCGTAGGTTTTTTCAGACGCATAACGCACGTGCATCATTTATATAGATGCATGACGGTTATGCGTCAATTTCACTGAAGGCAGCATTGAGAGGCGAGCAAAGGCTGGAATTCACGCTAAGGGCCCATGTGTCATTTACTTTGCATTTGCGGATGTTTTGGATGCATTTGTGTCATATTTTTTTACTGATTGCATGTTTTTTTGCATTGTCCTTACATGCACCCTGAATCAACATACATATGACATGGGCTGTGCTGCAGTGTGGCATATTGGGTATGGCCATATGTGGTAATCCATGCAACAATGTGATGAGAATGTGATTGGTCTGTTCCACCATTGTTTGTGTTACAGAGTCAACAGCATGCAAATTGTTGCATGTCGTGCATATATATGCATGTGTGACAACAGTGTATTCACATATGTTTGGCATTCAGTACAATGCAATAGTTCCAATTTTGTGATTGTGCATTGTGTTTTTGTCTGTGATGTGTGATGTTGTCATACAGAGCCTGATATTTAAAGCTACATACACAGGTCAGGCATTGTTGATGATAGGTGAACCATTGCTACCTAGAAAATATTACCCGACAACTGTCTCCATATGTAGATTTTGAGTTTTTGGAGACTTCTTTGAAGCCTGCATATTTGTCTGACGTGTACATCTTTGGTACATAGTGTGTATGACACACTCTGCCTACATTCCACCCAGAATATGTTTTGATCACAAACATTTGATTAAACTTGTTGCAATTACCAATGGTTGTTGGTTTTGTGTGGTGGACCTGCAGCCCTAGCTGCATATGGGCTCAACCATGCTGATGTGCATTCCATAGACGTGTCAGTGCAATGTGTGAGGTCATGTGTACCCATTGTCAGGATTGTGCCTAATGGCAGTGGAAGGACAGATTACCATAGATATTCTGCACTGGCCCAACTTCTACCACTGGTTGTTATACCTGGGCAAATCATGATGACCATAGTTACTAATGATGTCCCCCCTTCTCAGACATGTTCCATGCAGCCATTGCAACTACCACGCTGAGTTGTGACAGTGTTCAGTTCCAACATGACTTAATTTCTATTCTTTGACATCCACTCTCTCATGTGTGGGCCCCTTGCATTCATGCTATTTGGACATAATGTTGTTGTGTCTGATGACCTATTGACTACCAAGTTAGCAACGGGGATGTACAAAATATGTAATGGTCCATAGATTGTGTCCTTCAGTTGTCACATACCAGTGATGAGGCTGTTAGTGATGTGTGTGATGGCGGCAGTACAATCTTACACATCACACATGATGTCGCAACAGTACTTGTCAGATTCCCATTTGCAACATGATCCCTGAGCTTTGACTCACATTCCTAAGCTATGTGTAGTGGAGATTGAAGAGACCAAAGCAGGATTGGTTGTATTAGTGAAGTGTTTATTTACAAGGTTATTTCAGTGGTTCTTAAGAGTAAAAGTTGTCAACTATGTGCTATCTCCAGCGTACCCCAACAGCTGTGTTGATCTGTTCCCCCTCCATATTGTCACCACTATCCTCCTCCTCCTCCTCAGGCAGGTTATCTACCTGGTCATACATTGGAATGTTCATCCACACACATATGTTGTGCAGGATAGCACATGTCAGGATGATTTTGCACACAATGTGTGGGGCACATAGAAGGCTGCCTCCTGTGAGGTCTAGGTACCTGAATCTTGTTTTCAGTCTGCCAAATGTGCTTGGGTTTGCAAATGGGGTCATCATTCATGGCTGTATGCCATAACCCTGATCCCCTGCAAAAGATAAAAGGTGTACGTTGTTGTTTAGGCTTGCAACAGGTTTGTCATGTAGCATCACAGTTGTTATTTTGAGTTGGTTGTGAATCTTACATGTTTGTGGTATGGTGTGAGTTCCTGGCCTTGTGCAAAGTTTTCTTAGCACTGTGATATTGAACATGACCATGTTGAGTATTGGCTCAAGGACCTGGGACATGTATTTTGGATTCCTAACTGATGCCCTGAATGTATGTACATGTATTGTGTAGTTCACCTTTGTATCAGTGTGCTATCACTAGAGGGGACATGACGTATCCTCACAACACAATGGGGTCAGATGTGGTGACAACATGGTAGCATAACAGAGCCTGGACATCCCAGCCATTTCAACATGTGTCATTACAGATGAAGTGCTACACTTAGGCCCATTTTAATGAGTAAGTGACAATGCACAATACAGCTCTACATTGGCAGCACTGTGCTGCAACATTTTCACTATGCAGGAATGCACCATGTGTGACATGTTACTAGGCAACCCTTTGTTGTCCCCTGCGCAGTGCCTAATATGCAGCCGTGCACCAAGACTATCAACCTTGCAACAGGGAGCCTGGCTAGCTGCCTTGTGGAGGTGGATGTATCTATGCAGGAAGAGACATTTTCCTATACATATACTTTTTTGATGGACAATTGGTTCTTTCTGTGTGTGCAGCATTATGCACTATGTATAGGTGGCACATTCAAATGAGGTCAAATCAAAGTCTATTTCCTCATTGCAACCTACAAACGGCACCCCTGGGATAGTGTTCGATGTTGGCACTGTGTTGGACCTGGCTTTTTGACAGGGTCATCCCCAAACATTTTGCCTCCTTCCTCCTATTTTTTCTGACCTGTTGTTGTTGGCTTTTGAACTCTGGGCACTTTACCACTGCTAACCAGTGCTAAAGTGCATATTCTCTCTGTGTAAATTGTACTGTTGATTGGTTTATCCATGATTGGCAATTTAATTTACTTGTAAGACCCTAGTAGAGTGCACTATATGTGCCTAGGGCCTGTAGATTAAATGCTACTAGTGGGCCTGCAGAACTGGTTGTGCCACCCACTTCAGTAGCCCCTTAACCTTGTCTCAGGCCTGCCATTGCAAGACCTGTGTCGCCAGTTTCACTGCCACTTCGACTTGGCATTTAAAAGTACTTGCCAAGCCTAAAACTCCCTTTTTTCTACATATAAGTCACCCCTAATGTGTGCCCTACGTAACCCTAGAGCAGGGTGCTGTGTGGGTAAAAGGCAGAACATGTACCTGTGTAGTTTATATGTCCTGGTGGTGTAAAACTCCTAAATTTGTTTTTACACTACTGTGAGGCCTGCTCCCTTCATAGGCTAACATTGGGGCTGCCCTCATACATTGTTGAAGTGGCAGCTGCTGATCTGAAAGGAGCAGGAAGGTTATATTTAGTATGGCCAGAATGGTAATACAAAATCCTGCTGACTGGTGAAGTCGGATTTAGTATTACTATTCTAGAAATGCCACTTTTACAAAGTGAGCATTTCTTTGCACTTAAATCTTTCTGTGCCTTACAATCCACGTCTGGCTAGGTTTAGTTGACAGCTCCTTGTGCATTCACTCAGACACACCCCAAACACAGGGTACTCAGCCTCACTTGCATACATCTGCATTTTGAATGGGTCTTCCTGGGCTGGGAGGGTGGAGGGACTGCCCTCACACAAAGGACTGCCACACCCCCTACTGGGACTCTGGCATTCAGGATTGAACTGAAAGGGGACCTGGTGCCTTTCTTAGCCACTCTTTGAAGTCACCCCCACTTCAAAAGCACAATATAGTATAAAACAGGGCCTCTGCCCTACTTCATCAGGCACTTGCTGGAGAAGAAACCTGAACCAGAAACTACATCCTGCCAAGAAGAACTGCCTGGCTGCTCAAAGGACTCACCTGTCTGCTTTCTACAAAGGACTGCTGCCTTGCTGTTGGCCTGCTGCCTTGCTGAACTCTTGTCTGGCTGTAAAAGTGCTCTCCAAGGGCTTGGATAGAGCTTGCCTCCTGTTCCCTGAAGTCTCAGGACCAAAAAGACTTCTCTTTTTCATTTGGACTTTTCGTGCGCCGAAAATTTCAACGCACAGCTTGCTCCACGGTGAGAAAATCGCCACACGCCGACGCTGCTCGACGCGACACCTATGGGGCGACCGGAACTTCGACGCAGGCCTCGCATGGACAATGCCGCCCGACTTCCAGAGGGGAAATCGACGCGACGCCTGCCGTGAGAAAGAAAATTCCACACACAGCCTCCCGGAGCCGGAAAACAAGCCGAAGAATCCACGCACAGACCCTGGGACATCTGATAATCCCGCGATCTATAGAGACGGTCCGCGTGCCGGAAAACGACGCACGTCTTCCCCGAGTGAAAAATAACAACGCAAGTCCGTGTGTGAAGGGGCGCAACCGACGCACACACCATTTTTCCTCCCGTAGAATGACGCAAGTCTCCCCGCGTGAAAAATAACGACGCAAGTCCGTGTGTGAAGGGGCGTAACCGACGCACACACCATTTTTCCACACATCTCCTCTTCTGCGGCCCTCTGTGGAGATTTTCCACTCCAAACCAGGTACTTTGTGCTTGAAAGAGACTTTGTTTACTTTTTAAAGACTTAAGACACTTTATATCACTTTTTAGTGATATCTTTACAAATTCATATTGCATCTTTGATTGTTTTGAACTGCAAATACCCAGATAATATTATCTATTTTTCTAAACACTGTGTGGTGTATTTTTGTGGTGCTATATTATGTTATTGTATGACTTATTGCACAAATGCTTTACACATTGCCTTCTAAGTTAAGCCTGACTGCTCTGTGCCAAGCTACCAGAGGGCGGGCACAGGATAATTTGGATTGTGTGTGACTTACCCTGACTAGAGTAAGGGTTCTTGCTTGGACAGAGGGTAACCTGACTGCCAACCAAAAACCCCATTTCTAATACACTGCATCAGGTTTTAGGTGACATCTACATCTGTGTCAGCATCATAATGCTATTTATCTTGTGGTGAGAGACCTGCAACTTCACACATTGCAAGCCCTTTCCACGCTAAGTGCTGCGTCAGAGGGTGGCCTATTTCCAATGTGACTTCAAATCACAAAAGAGTGGTCATCCGCCAACTTGTACATACAGTGCAGGCCATGACAATGGTACTGGGGGCTCTTACAAAGGTCTCTTAGAGATCCTGAGTGGCAGCTGATGTTTATGCCAGCCATCAGGTGTCCAAGGGTGTGTATCCCATTGTTACAATTTGATCAACATCACTACCAGTGTCTCTCCTATCTTCCAAAACATGAATCAGCATTTATACTTTCTCAGCTCAGCTATTTAGCCAATGTATCCCTTAGTGCAGTGCATGTAAGGTCAGTGATGTCCTATATACTCCGGTCCCACTATGTCATCCATGATCTGCACTGTCTAACAGTGACTCTGCCCCATGGTGGGCCATTTATTGTTTATGGTACAGACATGATGGAGTTGTGGGTCAGTAAGTGTTGCATGTGAGGTGGCACTACAATAGGTGTGGTGACACTTCTCACAAATCTGGCACATGGTATGTGAAGACAATTACTGCTGTATTCCTATGTGGGCAACCAACTACAAAAGGCAGATGTATATGCACACTAATGGTAAGTCAGGTATGTGTTGATGAGATATAGTTGGTATTGGCAGCAGTTGCCTGGCATTTGATGTTTGTTCTGGCAGAGAATTGCACGGCATGATTTGAGGGATCAGTGCCTGTGAGTGACTTATGTTACATGAGCATGGTGTATGCCATTGACATTGCTGTTCTATTATTTGTTTGGTGTACTGTGTGTGTGAAGTGTACGTATAGGCAACCTGTGGGCACTTGTAGTGATTTATGTACATCTGATTGTGTTGTACTGCAGCATATGTGTTGTTACCTGCACATCTGTGTTACCCTGGCCATGTGTTTTTGGAGTGGTGTATGTCTTATGTGTCCTACAGGGTTGGTGTGTTTTGTGTAAATTGCTATGTTTGTTTACTTACCTACAAGTAGGCCATTTTCATATTGTCCATCCTGGAAGTGTTCGTTGATCCTGCTGTGCCTGAATATGTATGTGTCATGGACACTCCTAGGATACTTGGCCAAAATGTTTGTGAATAGTCCCCAGTGGTCCACTATGGCCTGCTCATTTATGGAATGTGTGTGTTTATGATTGCTCTGTTGCTGCAGGTGGAACAAGTTGGACATGAGTGCAGTTTATTGCACCAAGCACTTTCCAGAAACCATCAAAATGGTAGAACTCCTGTTTTGTCTCCTGCTACATTTGCTTGGTGTTGGGGAAGCTTATGTGGTGGGGTGTCTGAGTGATAATTGCGTCTAACACCTTTGGCAGGAACACAGAGAATGACGTCTGTGACACACCAGCAACCAGTTCAACCATTTTTTAAATGAGCCATTTGCTAGCATATGCAGGACAGCTAGCAGCTTTGTCACATGTGGTATATTAAGTGGGGTCGGCAGGCTGGCTGTGATCTGTGGCTCAATGTGGTGCAGCAGGTATAGTATGGCTTGCCGGTTGAGTCTGTATCTCCTTATATGTCTTGTTCCCTGAGAGCCAAGGATGATTGTCCTGTTTAAGAATAGTCTCTCCTGCCTTCTGTGTTGTCTTTGTGGGCCCCATTGTGGTGGTTGTGATTACTGTTGTTGTTTCTGTCCTCTGCATTGTCTCGCAAGCTGGAGCAGTAGCATTTCCATCTTTTCCTGTGTGCTGGATGTTGCTTCTGTGTGTTTTCCGTAAGTAGTGATGTGTGGGCCTAATTTTAACACCTGGTCTGACCCAGGCGTTAAAATTTGACGCAAATCAGAGTTAACGTAATTTTTGGGGTCTGCCTCCCAACCGTGCGTCATTTTTGCCCCAGTAGATAAAAATAGCGCTAGGGGCTTTGAGTCATTTTTTGGACTGGATCGCCTACCTTGCATCTCTTTGACACAAGGTGGTTTTACGCATCCAAAAAATGACGTTAACTCCAATATTTTGATGCTAGGTGGGTCTAGCATCAAAATATAAATATGGAGTTAAGTTTGCGTTGAATTAGCGTCAAAATAAATGAGGCTGATTCAGCTAAAGCAAGTATAAATCTGGGCCAAAGTGTTTGATGAGAAAGCTCCACTTTATCTTATTTGCACTGTATGATATGGAGCACAGAACACATATATGCTGTAAATGACAAATTCTGTAGATTAGGAAATAGAAATGTAATAATACTACAAAAACATACCTGCAATAAAAGTTATGTTACAGTGTTTCATTAGATTTGCACAATAACATTTTAAAAAATCCCCCAAAAACAAAAAAACAAAAAATGGTTCTTCTGAGAACCACCAACAAAACTCAGTAACACTACTTGTCCCTATTTGGTCCTAGTCCCAACATGGCCATCCAAAAAGGGTCAAGTGAAGATCAGAGATTAAAATACACACATTTATATGAAAATGTTAGCAATGAACTTGAATACCATGCATGTGTATGCACAGCATTTATGTAGTTTATAAATGAATTGGAAAAAACACTGTTTGTGAAAGAGTAGGAAAGGGTTTACTAAGTGATGGGAATGTGTAAATCATTTTTTTGCCATTTTAATGAATTTTAATAATTGTATTCTGCATGAAAGCGGTTTAAATGTATTGCTTGTTTACCCATAAGAATTCTGGTAGTTAAAATATGGTTTGAGACTTTTACATTAAGGTGAATTTGGTACTGAAAAATTCCTTCGAAGATAGTAGATGAAGGAAAAATATTAACAATGTGCAGGATGGCACATGGAACTACCAAACGAGTATGTATTTGTGACTGTGCCCAGATAAAGGAATCTTTCTAATGAATACGGATTTTACTCAAGAGCCAATTAACCTGCTCAACAATGTTCTATGCGCTGTAATCCAACGACTTTCTAATGGCACGGTGAGTTGAAGCATGAAAGGTATTATCAATGTTCTCTTGCTATCAACATTTATTTGAACATTGAACAGATACCAAGAAATATTCTTAGATGAAATGTAAACGTCAGTGTTTGAGGACAAAGTGGGTAATAAGGGTGTGATTAAGAACTGCGTTACAGAACACACTGATAGCAACGGTAACTCAGAATGTAAAATCGCTTCAATATAGGAAATCGTAATGATCTGTGTGACAGGTAATTTTAAATGCCTTTGTGGAAGTATTCATTGAAAACTAGGGCAAAATAGTGTTGACCTTGAAAGAAAGAGATCATCCATTGACAAAAGCAATATGTATGGCCTTGAACATATGTATGAAGACGTGACCTGAAAGGCATTAATGCAGAAGAACAACTTACAAGAAGTAATGCAAGTTTACATTTATATATTAGAAGAACAACATGTATTGTTATTTGTAAGGGAATCTATAGGAAAAGTAGTAGATGCATTTGTAAATGAATTCAAATGTAGCTAACCTATTTAGATAATATTATATGGGCAGTGTAGTGCTAAATATATAAAATAGTTTGTATACCCGTTGTACTAAATCTATTCCATATAAGCAAATGTCGGAAGCGTATTTAGTGATTTAATGTGGAAAGAGTCTATCCCGGTTGATATTGGAAAGATGTTCACAAGTTTAAGTAAAATACAGAGTTGGTGCGTGGGTAGCCACACCCAATGCTTAATTCCTGTGCTCTCCATTATTACTGAAGTCGTTCATGGCGGATTATACGAATAACTAAGGAATCAGCCTCAAGAGCATGGCGTGTTGCTTGATGTTTGTATTCGTTTGTTGAATGTGCAACCTCTCCTGGTTTATCCACCAGTTCAGTGATGTGAATGCGTCACCTGCAAAGTATTGAAGTCTTTCCTCATAGCAGATCGTGTATGCAGCATCATGAATGAATGGGACTGCTGTTGAGTAGCTGGCCCTGATGATGACATCATGCGATTGAAGACTTGTCTAGTCGAAACATAGACGTTAATGTACAGACTTGCATGTATACAAACTTGGAATTGCTTCGTGCATTTAAAGTGCAATTTTCTATGTATATGGAAACTACTGTTGGTGCTGCGTTCTATCTACACTGCCAACTACTGAGTGCAAAAGTCACTTTGTTACTGCACTGTCTGCACATGTATGCCACCAGTCCCTTTTTGAATTCACCATATTGTGTCAGTCAAATATATGTTTCTTTTGAAATAATAATGTAATTAGGTATGTAATTAGGTATGTCAAAGTCCAATTGGCACTGTACAGATTTTTCGGATAGTTGCAAAACCTATTAATCCCACCTGGGACAATCGTTTATTTTGAACCCTTTTATCCTGCCTCCTGGTGGGTAATTAGACTCTGTAATTTTTTCTAGAAATGTTAAAACATGGCAGCAGAGAAGGAGAGGCCTGTAGGAACACCAGTCAATTTATTAATAGACCTCGGAACCTTTCACTGGTGCTCTGCACAAGTGAATGGCGACTGACACTGCCCCAGTTTGTCAGAGCTGTGCATGACTACCTTTGTTCTAGCCCATTTACCAGTACAAAGATTAATTTGCAATGCCTAGGCCATGCCTGGGCTTACTGACAATCTGCAGGTGCATTTGACTGTCACTTCCTACAAGGCTTTCAGTGATGCATTTGTAAAAGGAGTCCCTGCATTGTGGCTGCTCCTGCCATACGAAGGTGTCATATATGGAACAGACATGTTTTCCCTCTTCCTCAACCTTATTTGTCTGTTATAGATGAGGCTTCCATGGAATCAATCTTCACCAGACATATCAGCCTTTCAAAGAGGTACCTGAACTGTGATCGGTCCTGCCCCAGTCCTACTGATCTTTGACGAGTACCTCGAACATATGAATGGGTCTTTCTCTTGCACCAGCAATTCAGATGTATGCTGACATGGGACTGATTCTGCTCCTACTCTGATGACCTGTCCGAAATGTAGTCTACGTTCCTTAAAGAATCATGCTAAACATGCATGAACTATCCAATGTGCAATTATTTCATTCATCAACATTCGTCACCAAAACTCTATTCTGATCCTTATTTACTGTTTGGAATGGTACTTTAAAACATAAAAGTTAAAACACTCTTAATAGGAAAGTAGGTGAGAATCCTCTGTGTTTTTTTTTAATAGAATCAAACAGTACATTTTAACCTCATAATTAATCATGTAATCTGCCCCAAAACATTATTTTAAAAATGACTTCGTAACTCACAATATTGCCTTGACTGAGTCATTTCCCCCTCACTGGGATGTCTGGAGTCACACTATTTGTGAGTGTTGCACACTACTATGACTATATCCTTATCTTGTACCCTGGCCAATTGGCACACCAGGGCATGCAATAATCTGAATGCAGTGAACTTTAAGCTCAGATGTAACACTAGGGATGCAATTGTGAGTTTTGAGGATTTTGCTCTCTCCTCTAGGGCACTCTGCTTATCACCTTACCATATCACTTGATGGTTCCTCCATTCCTTTCCCCAACCACAAACAGCAGTAACAGAACAGTATTGGAGGAAGCATAAACTATTTCATGTCCTTTCATGTTGGTGGACATTTGTAATCCTGCACACATCCGTTTGACTAGGCATCACCAAAATAAGGGATTTGTTTTAAGATATTTTGTGAGAATCACAGTCACCAACTTTAGTGGGGACCCCTGTCTGCTGCTTTCCAGTTACTGTATATTAAGAACTCTCCATTTGATTACTACAAACAAAAATGCACTTTATGAAGATTTAATTCAAACAGCTTGTCCTAAAACTATAGTCACGCTTGCTGCTGCTTTTGGCCAAGTTATGCTAAATAAGTCACTCTTTCTCATCTCAACCAGCAGGTCCCAGCCTTTACAGTCACCAGTTCAACAACACATAGAAGTAGCAATATACTGGTTTTGGAAGTCTTATCAGCACCCCCCAATACAAATACAAAAGACTTAAAAAGCCATTATGTAGAAGAACCTCAAACTCTTGCTATTGATGTATACACTGAGGCTCACCTGAGGATCACTAAGAATGACCCCTGCTTCTTCTCCAACCACATTAAAGCATGGCCCCACAAATTCTAGCCAAACCTGGCAATAAGAAAAACCTCAGCTGTCCAACAGAAAAGCAAAATCAATCCTAAAATCTATCCTGATCTATCCTAAAATATCTATCCTAAAATAATCCTGATCTATCTTAAATTAATCTCACCATCAGCATCTATAAAAACAGTAACATAATTATCCACACCAAATAACAGAAGAGTCTGGCATCCAAGAAACGTTTGAGAGCCTTAACAAGTCAAACTCATCTGCAACTAAGATTCGTACTACCACCGGACACTGTAACTGCACCTCCATTAATCTAAGACCCCCTGCAAATTCTGAGGAGTCAATGTAATCTTATGCCTTACAGACTCTAAGCAACATTAATTCATGAGACCATGAGTAAAGAGCAACCTCATCTATACTCACTCAGCTGTGATGCACACCGTATATTTTAATGACATTTTATAAGAGTCCAATTGCTACATAGCTAGAGCAACTGAGACTTGGATGGAAGAAGGTCCTAACATATTTATTAATGATCTCCATCCTCTTGGTACAAAAACATCCTGATGAACATAGAAGGTAAGTGAGGGAAGGGGATACTACTAATTTTATCTGTACTCTCATCCCTGTGGTCACCTATTCCTCACTTGAATACACAGCTTTCTGCTGGTTCAACAGTGTCATCATTGCAGCAGATCGCCTGCACCCATAGGCCATACTCCCAAATATGACGGGAATTCCTGGAACTAGTACTCTGCTTTCAGACCAAAGCAAACAAGATGATGAATTAAATTTACAGCTCAAAGAATGAGGAAAAGGCTCATAGCAGACCTAAGAAATCATAAAATCATGCGGATTCCAAAACCTAGTCATCATTCCTACACATGTATATGGATACACTCCCAAACTTAAGTGTATATACAATCTCTAAATGACGTCCTCAACAACTGTTTTGGTCTAACAACTCTCTCATTTCTACTAACCTAACCAACATCAATTACACATCTACTGAATCAAATTCTAACAAATGCCAGAAAACTTTTACAGGAATTTCAAATTCATACATATAGAAGTGTTTGAGTAATCATACACTGAAGATAAGATCCTGCAACCTGACATGACCAACCCAGCATTCCTATTAAACATTTTGTTGCGTAATATTTCAGAATTGCAGATGCTCTTGTGCCTATCAAATCTTGAAAATCTAAAGAACACATTAAAGAACTCCTGAAGTGGTACAAGGCAGACTAGGATGAATGTATGCCTTTTAACTGAAACCTAGAGCGCCAATGACACAAATCTAAGTGTAAAGAGAACAACTCTCATTGCAAAATACACTGAAAATACTAACTGAAGGCAATACAAACATTTAAATGCCTACCTCAAAAAAGTATATTACTGATGCAGCCAATAAATTAGACGGACTGTTTAACATTTACCTCAAGATCAAGATGGCCAACCCTGAAGCTTTGACCAGCTTTCAATGTGCATCTCAAAACACTGTGAAGGCCCTCAAATTTAAAACTACAGAAATGTGGTAGTCATGTTCAGCATTCCAGGATTACCTCCCTATCACTGCTTCTATATCCAGTGTCCTTCACAACCCTCTCCACTGAAGAGACCAATAGATAGATGAGATGCTTAACATAGCTGCCAAAATAATAGCGTCCACATAACAGAAACATGTGTCATGGTGCAAAATAATAATGCACATATATATATAAACGTGCCATGGTGTATGCCCTACAGTATTGCTCCTTGCTCTTGCACTAAGAAAAGCAAACATGAGAGGGTCACATGAAAACCCATAGCACACATCACGGAGAAGCTCCTCCTCTCACTGGATGAGTAAAGAAAGCAGACTAACACTGCTGACCACAAATGTTCCTTAGACAGGTTAGAACATTGCACAGGAATTACAGGCACTGTCCTGCTTTGCATACAATCTTTTGGCCCAACTTCAGTCAAAAAGTCAGCTTTGTGTCAGCTGAACCTTCCACTTAAGTAGCACTCTGTATCATCCAATAAGTCCATCCTTTCTTGTGACTTGTTCAATATCTATGTATACCCCTTGGGAGACCTTCTGAGCAATATCAAGTACCTTTCCAATGTATGCATCTTTCTAGTTAGACAATGAACTAAATAAAAGTAGCATCTTCTCATACCTGGACCACATTATCCAGAACTACCTCTGGAAGAATAGACCAAAAATGAAATTGGAAAATATAAATTTGCAGTGTCACTCTGGTTAACCTCAAGGTCTTATAAAACACTCACCACCCCACAAGCTTGAAATATTAGCATATTCCTGGACTCTAAGGCATCGTTCATTTCACAAGTCAATCTAGTGGCTAAAAAGATCAATGCTCAGCAATCCCAACACTGCAAAATTATCCCACTGCTTCCAATTGATCACAGGTGAAACTAACCAGATCTATCGGCAATATCACATGTGGATGACTGCAAGTTTATGCTTTATTGCGTAATTACTAAAAATCAACTGTACAAGAGGAGACGTTAAAAACACCATAAAACAATTAATACATTCAATGAATCAAATCAATCAAAAAATGTATTAAGCGCGCTACTCACCGGAAGGGT
The DNA here is from genome assembly GCF_031143425.1 of Pleurodeles waltl. Lineage (NCBI taxonomy): Eukaryota > Metazoa > Chordata > Amphibia > Caudata > Salamandridae > Pleurodeles > Pleurodeles waltl. Next base: position 263,252,879 of record NC_090447.1, on the reverse strand, counting down.
CTCAAGGCGCTGTGTTGGGGGGAGGAGGGATGATGTTTTACTGCTCAAAAAGCCATGTCTTTAGGTGCTTTCTGAAAGTCTGGAGGATGTAGGTTGTTGGGGAGGGAGTTCCAGGTCTTGGGGGAGGTAGGAGAAGGATCTGCCTCCGGAGGTGGTGCATTGGAAGCGGGGGACTGTGGCGAGGGCGAGGGGAGCAGAGCGGAGGAGTCGAGTGGGTGTGTGGAAGTTCAATCGTTCGTTGAGGTACGCTGGTCCAGTGTTGTGAAGGGATTTGTGGGCGTGGATGAGGATTTTGAAGACGATCCTTTTTCTGATGGGCAGCCATTGAAGGGTTCTGAGGTGAGCGGAGATGTGTTCCTGGCGTGGGAGGTTGAGGATGAGGCGTGCAGCTGCGTTCTGGATACGCTGGAGTTTCTGATGAAGCTTGGCTGAGGTACCAGCGTAGAGGGTGTTGCCGTAGACTAATCTGCTGCTGATGAGTGCATGGGTGACGGTTTTTCTGGTTTCTATGGGAATCCATTTGAAGGTCTTCCGTAGCATGCGAAAGGAGTTGAAACAGGAGGATGATATGGTGTTGATTTGCTGGGCCATGGAGAGAGATGAGTCTAAGATGATGCCGATGTTGCGTGCGTGGGTGGAGGGTGTTGGGGTGGTCCGAGGACGATGGGCCACCAGGAATCGTCCCATACTGTCTTGTTGGGGCCAAAGATGATGATTTCTGTTTTGTTGGAATTGAGTTTGAGGTGGCTTGCAGTCATTCATTTTGTAGTGTCCAGTAGTCTGGCATGGAGGTTTGTCTTGGTGGTGGAAGGGTTCCTGGTGAGAGAGATGACAAGCTGGGTGTTCTCTGCGTACGAGAAGATGGTGATTCTGTGGGGGCGGAGGATGTTGGCGAGCAGGCCATGTAAATCTTGAACAGGGTAGGGCTGAGGGAGGATCCTTGGGGGACCCCGCAGATGATCTTGGTTTCTGGGGACTGGAAGGGAGGGAGGCGGACTTTCTGGGTTCTTTCGGCGAGGAAGGAGGTGAGCGAATCGAGGGCCTTGTGTCAGATTCCTGCGTCAAAAAGGCATGCGTGGAGGGTTTGGTGGCAAACGGTGTGAAAGGCTGTGGAGAGGTCCAGGAAGATGAGTGCGACGGTCTCGCCCTTGTCCACTCTGGTCCTGATGTCATCAGTGCAGGCGATGAGGGCGGTTTCAGTGCTGTGGTTCTTGCAAAATCCAGACTGGGAGGCGTCAAGTGTATTGTTTTCCTCTAGGAAGTGATACGGTTGGGCGTTCACTTTCTTCTCAGTGACCTTGGCGGGGAAGGGGAGAAGAGAGATTGGGCGGTAGTTGGTGAGGTCTTCTGGGTCTGCTTTGGGTTTTTTGAGGAGTGCAGTAACTTTGGCGTGCTTCCAGGTGTCTGGGAAGGTAGCAGCATTGAAGGAGCTATTGATTACGACTCAGAGCTGGGTAGCAATGATTGGGCTGGCCTTGTTGAAGATGTGGTGGGGGCAGGGGTCTGTGGGGGAGCTTGAGTTCATGTTTTTTTCGGTTTCTTCGTCGTTGGTAGGGGTCCAGATGTGAAGTTGGTTGGGGTGAGGGGGTGTTGTGTTGTTGGTCATGTCGGTGGTGTCAGTGGTAGTGATGGTGGGTGCGGGTGGTGTGAAACTGTTGTGTATGTCTAAGATTTTGAGGTGGAAGTAGTTGAAGAGGGAGTTGCAGAGCTTTTGTGTGAAAGGGGGGTTGATGGCGCAGGATTTGGGTTTGGTGAGCTCTTTGATGATGGTAAAGAGTTCCTTGCTGTTATCTGAGTTACTATCTATGCGTTCTTTGTAGTAAGTCCGTTTGGTGGTCCGGATGAGTTGGTGATGTTTGCGTATGGTAGTTTTGAGGGTGGAGAAGTTGTTCATGGAGGGCTCTTGGTGCCATGCTTTCTCAGTTTTGCGGCATTCACGCTTGGAGGCTTTGAGTTCAGTGGTGAACCAGGGGGCGGTCTTGATGTTGCGGGTGTTGTTGTTACTTTTCAGTGGGGTGAGGGAGTCTGCGCAGGTAGTTAGCCAGTGCATGAGGTTGTGAGCAGCGATGTTGGGGTCATTAGTGAAGGGGGTGGAGTTTGTGTGAGCTTGGTGTTCAGGTGTTCTATGGGGATCTTGTCCCACATTTGGCAGGGTGAGGTGTGTTGTCGGTGGTGGGTGGCGAGTTTTTGAAAGGAGAAGTGGACGCAGTGGTGGTCGGTCCAGTGGAGTTCAGTGGTGTGTGTGAATGTGATATGTTTGCTGGAGGTGAAGATTGCGTCCAGCGTGTGTCCTGCTGAGTGAGTGGGTGCGGTGACCAGTTTTTTGAGTCCTAGGTTCCTGAGGTTGTCTAGCAGGGTTGTGGAGTTGTGGTTGTGGGTGTTTTCCAGGTGAAACTTTAGGTCACCAAGGAGAATATAGTCCGTGGAGGTGAGGGTGTGGGAGCTGATGGTATCAGCGATGGCGTCATAGAAAGGGGGGTGGGGCCTGGTGGGCGGTAAATGAGGGTTCCTCTGAGGGTGGTGTTGGCGTTTATGTGAATTAGGAAGTGTAGGTGTTCTGCGTTGTCTAGGTTTTCGAGGGTGTTGGTGTTGATCTTTATGGTGCTTTTGTGTATGATGGTGACGCCTCCTCCTGGTTTGTTTATGCGGTCTCTGCAGGAGATTTTGTAGCCTTCTGGGACGGCTATGGCTATGTCGGGTTCTGATGAGGGGTTCATCCAAGTTTCCGTGAGGAAGACGATGTCATAGGAGTGTGTTGTGATCAAGTCCCTGAGCTCGATGGTGTGTTTGTGGACGGAGCAGGTGTTTAGGAGTATGCAGTTAAGGTGGTTGCGTGGCTGTTGTAGTTGTGGTGTGTGTTGGTGGTGTTGTGGTGCGTGTTAGTGTTGCTGTGGTGCGTGTTGGTGTTTGTGTGAGTGCAGGAAAAATGGCATGAGTGGCCTGAGTGGCTTGTGAAAGGTCCGTGTGTGTGCTCGGGGTTGGCCTGTGTGCAGGCGGGGTGCTGGCCTGGGCTGAGGGCATGCAGTTCTGTGGAGGAGTAGTGCTGCTTTGGGGGGTCGGAGAGGCATGGACCAGGGGGACGGGCACTGGGAGCAGTCCAGGCGCAGACGGGCACAGACAGGCTTGCTTTCTTTGTGGTTTTTAGTCCAGCTAAGCCCTGTTCACATGTTGATCATCTTGAGATGTATAGGCATACTTACTGGAGCAACACAGAGTTACTGACTGTTAAATTAGACATTTCACAAAGGGAATCTAGGTAAAAAACATCAGAAAGCATTTTTTGTTTTTTTTAAACTGTTAAAATATAAATAGTTCAGTCCACAGGTGGAGTATGCAGAGGGCCGTTGGTGGGAATTCTGCGGCCATTACTCATAAGCCTGGAGCTGACAGTGTTCATTTCCTATGCCATTTGAGGGCATGTTTTCTCATCTTGGTTTTTTGAGGCATGTTTTAAGGGATGTTCTGCTTTTAAAATACATTTTGAAAAACAGGTCACATGTTGTGGAGTCAATCCTTTCAGACTAAACAGGATAGCCTGCCAGCAAGTTCTGATACCATTGGCATTGAACATGTTTTTCAGATACAGCTTTCTCCAGGGTAGTAAAGCAGGGCAAATGCAAAGGATGTGTATGAAGTCTTCCCGGTGATGTGCGCAAAGTCTGTATCATCTGTTGTTTGTGGGTCTAAGCCATTTTGGTTCTGCCTCCAATGCTGGTAGTAGCCCGAGTCTGGCGTGTAGCACCTTTATTTTTAGTGACGTTTTAAAAATTTCGGCCATTTAAGGTTGTGCTTTTGGAGCCTTGTATGAGTTAATTGTCTTCTAAGAGTGTGATCGATTTCTGAACTTATCTTTGTCTTTGCTCCAGGAGAGCATCTTGATTTGTTTGTTTAGAAGTTGCTTGAAATTTTTGTGGGGTATAGACTGTTGCCATAGCTCATCTACCTGCAGATGCTTTATGGTGAAAGCAATTCTCTTTATCCATGGATTTGGGACTTCCACCTGGTTTGTGTTGATTTCCTACCAAAACAGTGCCTTTAGTGTGTTTGGTTGGGTCTGTCTTAGCATGGAAGCATATTTAAGCAATGCCCCGTCTTGTACTAATGTGTGATCTTGTAAACTGAATTCCAACCTATTCTGAGCTGGGGAGGAGCTGTGTGGAAGGCGGAAGAGAAGGCGAAAGACCTTGCTTTGTGCAATGTTCGTGAAGTCGTTCAGTTGCTTGGATATATTTCCGAACTGTAAGTTAGGGCTGGCAGGAATTTTGCTTTTATCACTGTAAGGCGTGGACACCAGATTGGGGTTTGTAGTTTTGAGGCCAGGGCTAGGACTGATGCAAGTAGAGATGCCAACCTCGCTTTCAGGGTGTTCAGGTGCAGGTGATGCGACCAGCACTCCTGTAGCTAGGCACCAAGGTATTTATAGTTTCTGCTTCTTTCCACAGATTGATTCCAACAGAACTATTTATTTTTCTTAATTATCCATTTTCCAAAGAAAATTACCTTGGTTTTCTCAGTTTTTTTTACCACCAGCTCATTAGTCGTGCAATATTGATTAAAGGGGTTTAGCACTTTTTGGAGTCCTGTACCTGAGAGATTCAGTAAGACGATGTCATCTGAATATAATAATGCTGTTAGGGGATGGTTACTCAATTTCCGGGTATGGGAGCTAGTTGTGTTTAGTTGTGTGCATAGATCTGCCAGGTAAAGGTTGGAAAGCATTGGAGCCAGAACACAGCCTTGCTCCTCTGTCTATCTGAATTCTGGCCGACACTCTTCCGTTATTTCCAACTTTCACCCTTGCCCAGTTTTCTGACTACCGAAGCTGTATTCCTTTTAGCAGCTCTGGTGGATTTTAAGGTTTGCTAGTTTCCCCTACAGCTTGCTCCGGTCCACTGAGTCAAAGGCTTTGGACAACTCCACAAAGCAGTTGTAAAGGGCCATTTTTTTGTTTGTATATTTTTCAGTGAGCATGGCTAGCGTTATCAGGTTGTCAGAAATGCTTGCCGAGGGCCGGAAGCCAGTTTGATTCAGAGATATTAGATTGCATTTGCTAGCCCATTCTTTGAGATCCTCGAGCAGGGGATCCGCAAATGTTTTTGCATCGATGTCAAGCTGTGATATTAGTCAATAGTTCTCTCGGTTCCCATAGGGGCCCTTCTTGTAAATTGGATGGAAAATTGGCCCTTTCCAGGAATCCGGGATTTTGTTTTCCATGCTGCTGACATTGAAAAGGTTGCAGAGCAGGCCAGTCCAAAGGGCAGGGTCGCGTTTTAGTATTCCTGCTGGGAGACCATTTGGCCCAGGAGCCCAACTCTGTCCTCAGCATCGTAGTTGTTCCTCAGCATTTTGTATTTCGAATGATAATGGCTTTGCCTCGCTGCTTGCAGAGGGAGATGGCTTCTCTATGTTAGGGCTGCCGTAGAGGTTGGAGATGTGTTCAATCTACTTTCTTTCTGGAACCACATTACTTTAGATCCCGGTTGTCCTGCACTCCAGGACAACCGGGAACTCATTTTCAGTTGTGTCTAGCAGGTGTTGGTTACGCGTCGTGTTAGGGTTGATGTAACTAATTATCATTAAGATGGCATGGGTATTTGTTCCAACGTGCAGTTTTCGATAATGATAGCTAACATGTGAGCTGACTTCAGGTCTATGATCTTGGCATTGAAAGATTTGCGTGTGGTTATGTAGATTGAGAGGCAGCCTTTTGGGTGCCCTATGGGTTTGGGTCTGGCTGCTGGGTTTTGGAATTCTTCAAATCCAGCCAACGGATTTTTGGATACTTTCCAGGATTCCTGTAGGCAGATGATGTCAAAGTCTCTCAAGTCTTTAAATCTGTGTCTTGCATGATTTTGATGGCCCCTGCAATGTTCCAAGATATTATGTTTGTTACCCACAACTTGCTTTTGGACAGCATTAGTCCAGTTGGGGTTGTTTTAACAGAGCAACTTCCAGATCTGACATTATGCTGCAGGGTTCCGTCAGGATAGGGAAGTTGATCTGTACCAGATGCATCCTTCGTCTTGCAGTCCACCTTCCTGACAATGCCTTATCTGTGAGATGCCCGGGCCGATGGATATAGTGATCTCTCTTGGGATCTTAGGGATGGTAGGGGATGCCCCTTTAGCGTGTTGCAAAAAAGATTGCTGATTAGCTGCTCGGGAGATAGTTATCCAGAAGTTGTCCCTTTTATTGGTCTCTTTTTGCGGGATTAGAAAGGAGGGGCATTTTGCTTTACATGCCTCCTTTAGCTCTATGCCCCACTCTTCGAATATCTCTGATTTGGACCGTACTAACTGTGCTATCTGTGTGCTGTTGAAGGAAACTTCGGTATTTTCACTCATGTCCCCTTTTTTTGGTGTTAGGAAGGCCACGTAGTGCAGATCTTTACTACTTATTGTTTCTAGTTCTTGAATTGCCGTGCAGATTCTCAGAAGATTGCCTCAATTAAGGATGTCCCAAGAGCCCTGAGATTTGTAGGAAGGGCAAAAAGTAAGGGTGTAGACGCCCTCGACTTTTGGGGGTGTGAGCTTAATTGTTGATTTCACGCCGTTTGTGGTGTGCAGGGCTGATGTAACTGCAGCGTCTATGGTTGCATTTTCTTCTGATTCGGCGATCACTTGATTCATGGTGTTTGCATGATGCTGATGATTAGGAGGGTTTGGGTAGGACATCGTTGATTTTGGGGTCCAGTGTGTAGACCCCTCGTGGGTGGTGTCACCGATCCACTTGTTGGTTCTCTCTGAGTCCCTTCCCAGGAAGGATACCTGTGTGAGCGCCTTGCGTTGGTCTGAGCAGAGCTGGTTCTTGTTCATTTGTTCTTTTCAGGTGTATCATTGAGCTGGGGATGGATCTTTGATTTAATCCAGAATCGTCCATCTTCTCCATTCATCGAAGTTAAGTGGTTGCTTCTGGGGTTGTGGATTGTGGATGAAAGCAATATCATTTACACTGGACTTTGTAAAACGCTGACTGACAGGCTGCAAGGACTGTAAACAGAACTGCTAGAATGTGCCTTAACTTCTGAAAATGCCACCACATCAGAACCATCTTGAAAGCCCTCTGCTGGCTTCCAGTGAAAGGCAGAATCAAATTCATACTTTTCCTCAACATTCACAAAGCATATTGAGAATTGGTCCCAAAATACCTGCAAAGCTTTTCTCCACAATATTCTCACCAAGAAGCATCCCCTCAAGTGCCAACTTGATTCAGCAACATTTATTCAGGTGGATGAAACACATCTCTGGGAGTTTAAGGTTCAAGACTGTGGAATGCCTACAGTATTAGTTCAAAGCTCAATTAAATCGCTGTCATGTAACTCCTGCAAACTGAATTGTTCTGCTTCAGTTGAATAACAAATCATACTCTCTCATATACAATGACTGCCTAAAATGAGTTATTGGCTCCACTCATCCTGATTGGATACATTGTTGCCTACTCTCGTAGATAACAGAAATGATACATGCAGAACACTCAAAAACATACCAAATTAATAAATAAAGTAATTGTACCATTACAAAGCTCAATAGTTAATGAATAAGAATTACAAATAACAAAGGGCTGATAATTGTAAATAATGACGTTTACAACTGATGTGCTCAAAGCTCTATATAAACTGCTTAGAAAAAAATTAATATTTTCTGGCGGACCTGGAAATACAGGCTTGCACTCAGATTACTTTCAATGCCATAATTGGTTAACCCACTTACTATCCTGACGAAAATGCTGTATTGGAGATCTATAATTTGCTGCATTGGACCATTGTCTGAACAATACACCATCAATAAAGTGAAAAATTGGGCAAGAAAAAAGCACATGGAAGCTAGCTTCCTTTACATCGTTCCTATGAGCAAATTGAAAATAGGGTCAGCCACATTGAATAGAGCACACTGCAAAGCTCTTCTCATCATAAAACATGATTAAACATTAGCTGCACTCATTAGCTACCCATGCACAACCACATGCTCTTGATTCAATAGTGATGGCCTATTGCAAGAACAGTACCTTAGAATATTACTTACATTTAAAATATGAAAACGCTGGTTAAATTCTCTTATATTCAACTAATAATAATAAGCTGAAACTGTTCACACAGATGATAATGTTGGTAGACCCTACCTTATTTATTTCCAAGCTGACAAGATAGCTGTTTGGACTAATGTGTCCATTCTAGTGGACTATATGTAACTTGAATGACAGGTTATAAGCTTGATCTGGCCACTTAGGGCCTGATTTATATTTCAATAGATGGTCACTCCATCACAACAGTGATGGAAATCCCATCTGCCGAATAATAATTCTCATAGGAAATAACTGGATTTATGATTCAGCAGATGGGATATCCGTCACTGTTGTGACCGAGTAACTGGTCCGCCTATATCTAATTCAAGCCCTTAGTCTTTCATCCTTTTGAGTTAAAAAATGTAACCCCCATTGAGTTGGGTATTAACTAGAATCTGTTTTTATTGCTTAGACACTTACATTTTAGAGCATAATATATAAGAATTATAACAACAATGGCCAGCCATTTTATGGCTGACTTCACTTTTATTCTCTGGTAGTCTGGTGCAACAATTTGCCCAAATGATCTAACCAAAGGGAGAGTGTTTTGGCAGGGGGTGAACTGCACTGATGGGATCATCGCATGACGGAAAATGTGAAAGTACCTGTTGGACATGACATCCTTGGCATGGTTTTCTCCAAACATTTTGCCTTCCATCCTCCTGTTTCTGCTGACTTTGTTTTTGCTGGCCCCAGGATTGTGTGCACTTTATCACAGCTAACCAGTGCTGAAGTGTGTATGCTCTCTCCTTTAAACATGGCAAAATTGCTTTACACCTAATGGGCATACTTACTTTACTTGTAAGTCCCTAATAAAGTAGTACTAAATATACCCAGGGTCTGTAATTTAAATCCTACAGTTGGGCCAGCAACACTTATAAGGCAACCCACACAAGAAGCCTTTTGAATATGTCTCAGGACTGCGATTGCAGCCTTTGTGTACAGTCTTAAACAGCCATTTCAGCCTGGAAAAATACACCTTTTGCCAGGCCTAAACTTTCCTTTTTAATACATACAAGTCACCCTTGGAGTATTCCCTAAATACCACATAGGGTAGGGTGCAGTGTATTTAAAAAGCTGGACATGTCTTTTTTTTACCTTTTACATGTCCTGGAAGTGAAAAAAATATTTTTCACTCCTGCAAGGCCTGCCTCGCCCATAGAACAGCATTGCATGAACTCATTATGTTTAGTAAGTGATAACTTTCAATTGAAAGTGAGTAGGAATTTCAAATTTGGTATTTAAAGAATTGTAATTTAAAAACATGTTTAGGGGTAAGGTTGAATTTTAAGTCACAATTCTGATAATTCCACTTCTACAAAAATGGTATTTTTTGCCCTAACTATTAGGTCCTGCAGCCTGTATCCTAGGTCACATGGCTAAGTGAAGCTGGCAGTTGGAATTTGTGTATTGCTCCCAGGCAGAAAGACAAAGCAGGAATAGGTGTTGGCAGGATGGGCTGTCTGACTTAATGAGGGGGAGAAGATGTCTCCTACCAAGCTTTCACATCACAAAGGCTCTGCCTGAACACACTCACAAAGGGTTTGTCACTAATCTTTGTGACCTCAGACAATTTGGAGCTTGGCAGGAAGGCAGAAAATTCCAGACACCTCTACGGGTCGAAGCCTTCAAAACCTTCTCCTACTTAAAAGTGGGCACCAAGTATAGATATTGAACCCTCAGACCCACCTCATCAATACACCTCAGGAAATGTGCAAGACTCAGGACTGCAAGAAGGGTTGCTACTCTGCTTCCCTGATGCCCTGCCAGCCTCCTGTCAGATTGAGAAGAACTGAACCTATTTTTTTAGACCCAAGACTAGAAGAGCGACTCTGAGGGCTAGTTGGTTGGCCTCCTGATGAGGGCCTCAGGAGCAAAATGGGCTCTAAAAGCCTTTTATCCAGAACCAGGACTCTGGCATCTGTAAGCCCTTTCCTGGACCCTTGGAAGAGGGCCTGATGATGATCTGACAGCCCAGCTGTGGTCCCAGCAGAACTGAAGCAGAGCAACGCATTGCCTCCCAAAACTCTGCATCAGAACTGCATCACGGCGCATCATCTGACAAAATTTTGCAGTAAACCACTATACGACCCATCCTGATGCAGGGCTTTGCATTGTAGCTGCATGAGACATCTTCAACTCAGGACTTCGCATTGCAAGCATTGTGTCAATGGCATCCTCTTAGCAGTCTCACAGCTTCCCAGAAGAATGATGGTTGATGCTTGAGTATGGTTTCACCCCTCAACCAGTAGACCATTTTCTTACATTGGCTAATATATTTTAGGTCACAGGGGCAAAGCCATGTCACTGCAATTCTTTCA